>NC_061110.1:40878621-40888299 GCF_015104395.2 Macrobrachium nipponense | reverse complement strand
TTCCGCGGCACCAACACTTGAAACTCTCTTTTTACTATGGGCACTTTTAGGATTAAAGAAATTTTAATTAAACCTGTACTTCTTTCTTTTTTTGTTAAACAAATTAGTTCGCTCTCAAACAGCAATTATTGTTGGTTCACATGTCTCGGTGTGATGTTGGTTTAATTAAAAAAAAATTCAAAATTGGTCGCACAAAATGACTTATGGGAAACCTTGATATTAATCATCTTTTGATCATTCAAAAGATTCCATATGTATGTACGTCATACATTTACAGCTAGCATACCTGTAAAAATATATTATAAGGAAAACAGAAAATATTGACTCAAAGATTAGTAATTGATTATTTAATTCATTATTCATTAATGCAAGTTTTACAGCAATTTACAAATATACATGTTAAAATATACAAATGTTAAAAAAATAGGCCATCACCTGCAACGGAAATAAGTATAAAAATGATTATCACATTCGTCTAGTATTGTATAGTACAAATATAACATTTATGCAAAATACAACAATTAAAACTAAGAGCACTTATTTTTATTGACCTCATTTTCTTTATAATTGAATACATATATTTCGACAAGTTCTGAATATTTTCTTTCATCAGTAGATGTACTAGTGAACTGAAGACTAATATTGTAAAATCCCACCTTTCAATATTCACTAATGGGCACTTGAGTAGTACATGATCCTATTCTTGTACATCATTTGCATACTGCCAAAGGCGTCTTTCTCGAAGTATTCTAGACCAGCTTCCGGTTTCTATCTTAAATCAAATCGAACATTCCCTTGTTCTAGTACAAGCTAATAATCTGGTGTTCGTGGGCTATTTCTCGGCTTCTGTAGATAATTGGTGCTATAAAAAGAAACTGCTTGTAAGTTAATCGATGTTTTGATTCAATGTTTTAGCTTACTTTCGGTCGTATTCTAGGTAATATGTCCTCACTGGGTTTCCGATTATCAATGTTTATCGATACAATGGCACAGAAGGCTTCAGTTCTGATCCTTTAATAATCAACTGGTGAAAGTAACTTTGGTCGTAGCCAGGTCTTTTCACTCACTTTCTTAAAGAATTTAATTGCCCGCGCATAATATTAATAGCTACATTTCCCATACTAATCTCCAAGTAAACCATTTCCGTACAATTTCTATTTTTTACGCCCCTGGTATATTCTACACCCTAGCTTCATAATTAACGCACACTATGATTCAGCACGATAAAACATGGAATCATTCAGTGCTACAGACGAAACCTTTAATTTTACATGAAAAAATTTACATAATTGTTTTGCGCCAAAATGATTGAAATCTGTGTATATTCTTCCACTTGTCCATGTATACATGCGTTCATAATCGTGTTGCATAGATACACGTAACCAATTCAAATCAATGGGTCTCTGCCATTTATATTTACACTGAAATATCTCGTTATTTCTTCATTAGTTTAAATGATATGCTGAGTGCAGGAGATTAACATTTGTTGAAATTTCCAAACAGTTCCCGCTCTCGATGTGATAAGGCGTCCAAGACAGCCATCCCTCCAAATTCATTCAGCATTCGAACCATCGCGTTCACATAAGCAGTAAACAAAACGCAAGAACTTAGGCTTCCCGACGAACAGCAGCTTTAGTTCCTACCGATATGTCAGCAGTTATTCTATCAATGATTTGCAAAGCTTTTCTGTAGCTGAACAAATGGTTGACCTACATCCCAAATATCTCGGGACTTCGGCCGTTTTGCTCATTATAACCTTATCATAAACTTTTTCAGTCTGTGAAAATCACTTTCAGGGACTCTTTCGTCTCTGGCAGTATCGATTATGAGGTAAAGAGCAAGAGATAATAATAATAATAATAATAATAATAATAATAATAATAATAATAATAATAATAATAATAATAATAATAATAACAAAAAGGGAGGAAACTTTCTTTGAGGGCAATAGCGCTGAAAATAATAACTGTTTCTAAGGCACTTAATTTTGATTGTTTTCTTAAGTCTCAGTAGTTGAAAGGACTTGGGATATTTACAGCTCTTTCACTTAGTTTGTTTCCAAGTTCAAGTTTGGTACTTGGTGTATTTCAGTCTCGAGTCACCCGACGGCCCCCAAGAAGCAGTATATGATCAAACCGGTGGAAATACCCCCTCGGTATTATTTTACAAATAGTTCTAATTCATTGTATAATAATTTTAGTATTATAAATGCATTTGGCATAAACAATGATTCAACTTTGTCTCTGAAAATCTTTTGGGGAAATTCACCATATCCGAGATATGAATGTATATATAATCACCATCCTCGAAATTTTTTTAAGTGTGTTTGTTTACTTTAACATGGACACAGTTTGTGCTCTGATGCGAGTTTGTTTTTGTTTAGAACTGCATTGTGGTTCTCATGGGAAATTTTTCCCCCGTTAAAATTGCATTGTGGGTAGTTACGTGTTATGTCTAGGAGTCACGTGACCTGGTTAAAGTGCCAAATAAACGGTCATTCATTTATGCGCAAAACAAACGAGTGTGCAATCGTTAACTTAATGCCCCCACACACGAAGTCAGATTAGTGCATTCATCAGTTACCGACCTCAACTCAACGAGACGACATGAATAAGAGCGCTGCTTGTATAGCGATTATTCTCGCTCTTGAAAGCAACGAGAGACCCCAAGAAAACCAGTTGTGGATAAAGGACTGGTATGTAAAACGTTCTAGATTTACTCATGGTAATCTCCTAAAAGAATTACTGGTGTCCTCCCCAAAGGATTATGAGAACTTTTTACACACGGATCATTCTACATTCGCCGATTTTCTAGAAAAAGTTATGCCGCTGATGAAGAAAGACGATACTAATATGAGGGATGCAATATATCGGCAAATGCCAGACTTTCAAGTGCTCCTCCATTTCTAGCAACTGGCCAGTCATTTGATGAGCTGAAGTTTACCACAGCAATATCTCCACAGAGCCTTTGATGCATAGTTATGAAAGCATGTACTGCTATCATATCTGCATTGCAGGATTATATTTGGGTAGGTATATCTGAATGACCATAAATGCAAGGGAAAAACATTTGTTTCCATAAACAGTACAATGTTTGAAATGTAATAAGCAGTTTAAATTTAAGAAGGATAAAAACGTTTGGCACTTTACCGGTTATGTTTATGAGAAAAGACATAAAAAAAAGAATGTATTTTAACTGTAAGTGATCGGGAAAAGCACATTTTTAGATAAAGTTGAATTGCCGGTATGGAGATTGCTGATTTTTCTTTGCCAGCTTTAAGTGAATTTTGAAAACATTTCCCTGTCAAATATTTGAATATCTCATCAAAAACCAGTGTTGGTTGGAGAAGTTTTTATAGTGAGGTGACTCGGTTTTGGTACTATAATCAGGAGCCCATCAGTGGTGTTGACGTCGAAATCGAAATAGATGAAACTCTAATTACTCCTAGTAAATACCATTTAGTGGTATAGAGAGAACATCAAAGAAATTCTTTGATCCTGGTGCTAACAATTGCAAAGGTGAAACTTTAATTCCTTTAATTAATCTTTACATTAAACTTAGCTCTATTATTTATAGTGATTCATGGCGTGGTTATAGTGAAATCAGTGAGAGTGAATACACTCATTTTCAAATTCACCACAGAAAATTTTATTGATTCCAATAATCGCAACATTCATACACAAAATATTGAGTGATTGTTCAGAGCTCCTCGTATCTGCGGGGCTGCCCCCTTGTCCCCTGCCTTTGTGTTTCACATAGCTGCATTCAGGACCATACCTGACATTAGAGTAAATTTTCTTTCCTTCATCGGCGTCCTTGAAGATGCGGAAACCAGCGGCCGATGGTAAAGTACGCGTGTAGTTGGCAGTCAGTTTTGTCTCTATTATTGAAGTTTTTTTCATCTCTGTGCTTGTGCGAACGTTCATAGCTACCCATTGTTATTCCCCCATAGTCGTGCTTCCCTGTTTCAATGAAACTAATCTAATTTAAGCGCTGGTTCTCTTGAATGAGGTTTAACAGTGCTCATTGCTTGAATGACCTCCAAGTATTAGCAGTTGCTAAGAGGATCTATAAAGGGAAATAACGTAGGTTGGTGTCTGTGTTTCACACCCTCCCATTCAATACAATAACTTTCTGTGAAGTAGTACAGTCATTTCTTGCTCTTTGAGGGAATTCTGAGAACGTAAGATTTATATTAAGCATAGCCGGAAGGTATTGGTGGCATCACCGCTTTGATCAGTCCTTTGTGTATCGCATGTGTTTCAAGTAACATATCGCCTCATCCCTGCTGTGAGAGGTGGCTCTTCTTTATTCTACGCTCTGGGCATACATCTATATTCGTGCTCCAAGTCCTCAGCACGTGTCGGCAACCCTGCCACGTGATTTCGGTGCTTCAAACAACTGTTTTCTCGGTAATAAGGTGGACTTTGAGAGTCCTAGTACGTTGAGTAACTTGTAAATATATCCCCTTTAAATTTCATCCACAGTTTTCTCCTTATATTTTTTTCCTTTCCTTTGAAATCTAATCTAGGCCCTAAGCCGTAAATTCTGTTCATGGCCTTACTTTTACTTAAGTTGGATGTGTTTAATTGTTGTCTGAGCAAGAAGAGTGTAGATTTATGAAAGTGGCGACCTACGCGAAGAATCTGTCAACAATTAGCAACTGCTAGACTTCATTTCATGAAAAAAAAAAAAACTTAGCTGAAATCCCCGGGCCATGAGCCCATATGAACAAAGGAAAGAAAGAAACCCGCACACAACAGGTAAAGTGTTATTCAAGATTTAGGTATTTATTGTTAGGGGTAAAGCCAAATATTGACTGCCAGCTTTTTAGTTAGAGGTTGGAAAAGCTTAGTATCGCGTGCATGGCAAAGTTTTAACTACGAGAGAGAGAAGTTTCAATCAATAACCTTTGTTTTTTTGTGCTATGCATGAAAGCACGAGGTAGTTAGTGTTATAATTAACAGGAAACAGTGCCATGTTTCCTTTGCACACAATAAAAATCTCCAAAATCTCATGTCGAAAGAGATTGCATTAGCTAGGCGTACAGACCGCTCTGAGTTGGTTTTATTTTAGGGAGCAAATACGATTTTGCGTCATTTAACGTTAGCGCAGCGAGTCTGGTTATCTCTCTCTCATTTTCTCTACCTCCATGTGGCAGACTAGTAGGAAGAAATGGGATAGAAATAGGCACAAAATGAGTTGAAGCTACGCCTCGAGTAGGATTACCTCTAAGGAGGCAGTAGGAAGAACCCCATTACCTCGAATTTTCATTAATTCATTTTTTCCGTTGCCCTTTAAAGAAGTGCTGCTTTAAAATAGCTAGATAACAACACATGAAAATATCTCTTCTTGTGTAAGTCTATGACTAAAGGAAAACTCATTTTAACTTGAATGAATTAACAAAATAAGCAATGGCATTTTACACCAATGAGGTAGAAGAACAGATAAAAACAAGGGGTTTGTTTTGAATCGCGGTCGTAGATCCATTAAACGTTCCTTTCTGATATATACTAGAACCTGTTAGGAACGGGTGTTCAGTGACGCATTAGCTGTGACGACAAAGGAACGAATTTATTTGTGAACATAATCGATGTTTTTTTTTTCCACGTAGAAGGGTCAGGTAAATAGGATGAGGGAACAAGGGAGAAATTGCGTAAGCAGTGGAAAGGAAAGCGCCTTTTGGTTCACGTACTGCTTATCGCATTCATTTGTTTTAGTATTTTTTTTTTTTGTAAGGAGCCCGATAGGCATTCCCATATCATTATTCATATTACCCTAATGCGAGCAAATCAATTCACATCAGGGTGGATGTATACGTTCCATGTAAAAAACAACGGAATTGAGAATTATTTTTCGTTGTAATGCCATATTTTTCATAAACATCATACTCGCATCATCGCATGTGTGCGTTTCCCACCATTTAGGGAGAAAGAAGCAGTTATTAGCGTTCATATTAGTTTTACCTCTTGAGACAGACAGTTCTGCATTTTTTTTTATATGCCTATCTTGTCACTGTGAGGAATTGCCTTCATTTTATTAATCCTCGTAACCAATACTTGCGCATTTGCGAATTCTATTAGTCAGTTGACCAATCCTGTGGTCCGAAGTTCGATTCTCGGCTCGGCCAACAAGGAACCAGAGGAGTTAATCTCTGGTGATAGAAATTCATTTTTCGATATAAAGTGGTTCGGATCCCACAATAAGCTGTATGTCCCGTTGCTAGGTAACCAATTGGATTCTAGCCACGTAAAAATATCTAATCCTTCTGGCCAGCCCTAGGAGATCTGTTAATCAGCTCAGTGGTCTGGTAAAACTAAGATATACATACTTAACTTTAACTGCTGTTGTATTTTGATAGTCCGTGCGGCCAATATTGTATATGCCCTCATGACAAATTTGGCGCATTTGTATATGTGCATCTCATTACAGTCTGTTGACTGCTTTTTTATTTTTCAGTCTGTTGACTGCTTTTGTACTTGATAGTCCGTGCGGCCAATATTTCTGATGCATTTGGTACAAATAAATTTGCTGTATTTGTATTTGCGCATCTCATTATTGTCTGTTGACTGCTTTTATTTTTTCAGTTTGTTTGACTACTTTTATATTTTGATAGTCTGTGCGGCCAATATTTTTATGCCCTTGTGACCAATAAATTCTGAGTATTTGTATATACACACCTCATTACAATCTGTTGACTGCTTTTTATTTTTCAGTCCGTTTGACTGATTGCATTTTGATCGTCCGTGTGGCCAATATTTTACGCCCTCGCGACGAATACTGTCATTCCGTGGTAATCATTTGCAGATAATTTGTAATCCCTATGATAGGATCTTACTTCTTAGAGGAGGTTCAATCCATCTTAATGAAATCTAATTGATGTTATTTCGTCCTTTGGGAACGCCAATCCCAGGCAGTGCCTGGCTATTCCAGAGCTTAGAGCTCGCATGTTCTAAGGCTTTGTGCCTACCATTCCTAGGATTCATGGCCCCCTTTTTAGTCCCGCCAGGGACTGCATTCTAAGGGATTAGTGCCTGTGTTTACCCTTAAGAATTCCCTTTTGTGCACTCACACCCCAATTCCTCCAAGATGTCGAACAACCTGGTATTTGAGGAAATAAAACCCGGTATTAGAGGAAGCAGGGGAAGACGCGGACTACGGGGCCAAGAAATAGCTACCACGGTAGTCTAGGAGAGGGAACAGGAAAAAGCCTATGTTTATTTTTCATTATGGAGAGGCATGATACAGTAAACAAACACCGCGAAATGAATTGATGTATATTGGGATTTACCTACATTATTCCCAATTGTCGTTGCTGTTCCCTGGACTCGTAGTTATTTTTTTAGTTTTTAATCTTTTATAGAAATCTTGAGGAAAATGTTTATCTTCTTTATGTGAAAAAATGGAATATGCTCATAACAGGCTAGACCAAATAAAAGTCTGTCCCTCTTGCCTCTTTTTTTCATTTTTCGTTCGGGTCCTACGACGTTGCGAGTTAATGGAGTTGCCTGGAATAGCAACCCTGCTTATCCTTTTTAATCCGTACCACTTGGAGTAATAAAACTTTCCCGTGCTCCTTTCAGCTAACGCACATTAGTAAATCATTTGAGGCCCTTAAGAAGTAAATCATAAGAAAAACGGAGGCACGTCATCTTGGAACGCTTACTTTGAATTACAATAGTACTGTAGAATCTTAAGTGTAAAAATAGAAAGTTATTAAGGATTGAGAGTCCACCAGCTGATAATTCATTTCATATTTAATTAAAAATATTTTGTTCAATAAGCATTAGCGCGTTCGATGTACGCTAATTACACGTAACTCAGTTTAGAACCGCCGCGACAGCTATTGTGAAACGGAAATTGGAAGTTTGATCGAACCGTCGCCTCCAACATTGACTCCCTGAACCCGTCTCTCCTTTCAGCGATCGTTGTGGAACAGGCCCGTAATTTTCAACCTTTGGACAAGTGAGTTGCTGGAGTTATACGAAGTAAATCAAATAATGCTATGGATACAATGAGGAAATAATACCTAAACATAATTTTTCTAATTTCTAATTTCTAATAGTCTTTTGAGAAATAAACTAGTTAGTAATGATGATAGCAATATCATAGATCTGATATTAGCAATTTTCACACAAACACACAAATCATCATTGACGAACCTCCAAAAAATACATAGGTGAAATGCGTAAGATTTGACACAATGATAACCTTCCCTTGTTTCTTTCCTAAGTTTCGCGGATAACGGAATTTTGATTTAACCAGATGTTCGGAGGAGTGTCAGTTGAAGATGCTAATGGAATTAAACACAGTATCTTTATACCGATAGATAGTTCCCCGTAATGGATGGTTTACTTTTCTTTCTTGAATTGCCCACAGAATACCCACCACCTTCAAATGTGCACATTGCCAATCCACAGTAAGTATTTATTTGAGATTTCAAAGTCCCATTCTTCCACAACTTTCAGGAGAACATTGAAGCTGCAAACATAACCGTTATTATTAATTTAGTGCTTTAAGAGGAGAAATGCTTTGGTCAGTCCATCTTACCGAGTAATTCAACAGTATTGATATGCGCGCGCTAAATTACTTCCTTTCCTTGTGCTGGATTAATTCAAATTGGTATTCTTTTCACAACAATAGTCAACGAAATTTCATTTTACTATTCCTTTGCATTTGGAATTGGAGAGTTAAAGGATTATTAACAGCAAGATTTCCACTTGTGATATGAAACTAACCGTTTTTTTCATGCTATCCTATACCTAAGTTAGCGGTATTTGTATTTACGGGGTGTTATTGTAAGCAAAATACTATTGTATTGTTGTGATGAGACACCGCCCTGCAGCAACTTAACGGAAGTCAATGTGCAATTTGAAGATTCCTCCAAACTCGGCATTAAATAGAAATCTGGGTATTTCCACTAAATTCAATTTTTCAGTAGCTTTATTTCATTTCTCGATCCATCTACTACTACCACTACTACTACTACTACTAGTACTGCTGCTGCTGCTACTACTACTTCTACTACTAATAATAGTAATAATAATAATTTGGGCAATTCATCGTCGCTATCCAAAAATGACATCACATCCCTCTATGTATGTGGCCTTTTATATGCTTTCACTCGTTGAATCTTGCATTCTCATGGCCTTGGCAGCCTTTTATCGACTTCATAGCTAAAAGATCATACTGTACTTTTTCAAATTCCCTTTCTACTAATCTCACTGTTTTATTATGCTTCTGGAAACGTTGGATATGTTCATTAGTCTGTCCCAGCATTCTTCCAAACTGCTACTTTTAAGTTATATTGTCTAAATATAGTAATATCTTAATAAAGAGATATCCTAATACAATACACACACACACACTCACACACACACACACACACACACACACACATATATATATATATATATATATATATATATATATATATATATATATATGTGTGTGTGTGTGTATGTGTATACGCCAAGTAGATATAATATGTATATGTATGCATATGTATATATATATATATATATATATATATATATATATATATATATATTTGTATAAAAATTTCCATATAAAGATATTGATGGTGGTGGGGGGGAGGGTGATAAATAAGGCCCCTTACTGCTAAATAATTTAGGTTGGTGGACATTTCCATTGAGAAAAAATATATCTTATCTACAC
>NC_061110.1:40853621-40868621 GCF_015104395.2 Macrobrachium nipponense | reverse complement strand
ATATATACTCTTGAGGACGAGAACGAAATGCAATATATATATATTATAGTATATTATATAAGATATATATATTATATATATAATATAATATAATGTATCTATCTGTCTATCTTATCTATATCTATATATATATATATAATATATATATATATATATATATATATATATGATATAGATATATATATATATATATATATATATATATATATATAGATATATATATATATATATATATATATATATTATATGATAGATATATATATATATATATATATATATATATATATATATATATACATATATATATATCTATATATATATATATATATATATATATATATATAGATAGATATATATATATATATATATATATATATATATATATACATATATATATATCTATATATATATATATATATATATATATATATATATATATATATATATATATATATATATATATAAAGAGAGAGAGAGAGAGAGAGAGAGAGAGAGAGAGAGAGATATTTTCACGACTGCCTGATTGGTTCCATCTCTGGCGATAGAGGATTACCTCGTCTAGGTCCTACCATGAGTGGATATTGCTTATTTCAATTATTGAAAGCAATCATGTCGAATCTGACTTCCGGATTGAATGAATAAAAGGTACCAGACCGAGTTAGAATGTCACCGTGTGCTATGGTCGCAAAAATGACTGGTTTTATTGATGTGCTCGGCTCATCCGATATGACATTTAAAACTTCTATGACTTACGTTTTTGTTAGGGTACGGCTGATTCGTGATGGTGGCGATAATGTGAGGGAGACAATTAATTCTTTAGTTAGAGGCCTACAGACCACCTTGATGTATGAGCAATCTTAGCTGGCTTATGGTATAAAGTAGGTGCCGACTTACAACATCTGACACCAAGTCTACTAATCTGGTGACACTTAAGGCTAAACGCTTTTGGTTACAATGAGGGTGTTGGAAGATTTAAACCTAAGCCATCTTTCATTACGTCTGACACCATAAGGAATTTTCTGTAAAGTAGCAACCTTTACTAGGGTTATTGCTCTGACTCATTGGGCTGGTTAATCTCCTTCCCTTAATAATAATGCTCAGTGCCACCCTATCTAGCAGCCTATCTACTTGACTATAGTTTGTTTGGTATGGGAACTCCACTGGAAGACCATGCCGTTTTCTATTGATTATGGTCTATTCAACGTCACGCAGAATATACGTTTTGGTTTTCATAATTCCTTTTTACTACTTATGTCACTTTGCTTTAGATTGCTCCATTATGATGAACTACGGATCTTTTACTTCGAGGATTTTAGGTATGCCATTTCAGTTTGGGTTCTGATAATGGGTGAATTTTATTCATATCCTATTACAGATCAGATATTAGCGTGAACTGCGTTAAGAAAATCGTAGTGTGCAAATGAATACGCACAATCTGTCATGTGACATCGTTTTATTGCTTTGTTGTGTTCTGTGTTTACAACAAAGAATCGTATGTCAGAATCAAAGGTCATAGACCAACAAAGAATCGTATGCCGGAATCAAAGGTTCATAGATCAACAGTATTGCTGGAAAATAGCAAAGCTATTTTTAATAGCCCTTGTTGACATATTAAACTCCATAATAAATATATTTTTTATTATTATAAATTCGTCAGATGTAGTTCACTGTTTTTTTTGCTGGGGTTGGTGGCGGGGGGGGGGGGGTGGTTGGGGGGGGGGGGGGGGGGGCCCGCAGGGATTATTGATGATAATCATTTATCATCAATAACTGTCGAGGTTAATCATATTAACGATACAGTGACCAAAGAATAGTCAAGTTTGAAAATTGTTAGTTAACATCTGTGATGGTCACTGGAGCCATTTGATATATAAAGATCTTGTGCCAGAATATTTAGTGAACGTGTTGCACTTCCATTTTTCAGTGTAGGACTTTTTTGCATAGATTTTTTTATACTTTAAATTTGAGCAAAAAAAATTAATAACAAAAAATTAAGCGGTGATTCTTAAAACTTTATTATTCAGTGCTATCGTCTCCGTTACTCCCATGTTATTTTCCTTACACTATCTGTTTCCTTTACTTCTTTTCCTAATTTTTATTTTTATCAAAATCGCTGTTTCCCACTGTAGAGACCCCACCATTCAAACTCTATTATCTGATTCATTAAGAATTCTATTACATTCCATCCCTTCAGCTGTCTTTTCTCTTATGAGGTGCTTATGTTTAATTGGATTAATTATCTTATTATTCTGATTCGTGACTCGCTCCTGCCAATCACGAAAAAGCAAACCTTTTGTTACTGTCTCAAGTAAACATCAAATTACTTAGAACCATTTTTTCGTTTGACTGCTTGGCAAAAGTAAGGCAATAACGAACGGCTTCCAGAACTAATCTTAAAGTTTTGTTCGCAATCATATAAAGTGTACCTCGAATCTTGGAAAGCTCCGAGGATCCCACTTGAACCGAATTCCTCGTTAACAGGTGCTGCATAAATTCACGTTTTGCATGAGTTAGCAAAAGTTTGTGGCGAAGCTAATTCTGTTCCTCGTTTATTTGACAAGTTATGTGAAAAGGAATTTTCACACACTAGAAACGGCGGAGAAAAACTTGGAAAAACATTCGCAGAAGTTGGTCTGATACGCTTTACTTTTTCTAACTTGCTACATTAATTGTTAAATATGAAATGTTTTACTCACGATTTGAGTCGCTGTGTTAATGCAATAGGAACTGCCTAGGAATTTGAACATTATATTTTACATCGATATCCTTATTTGTCATTTGCTGTTTTGATTCAACTGTTGCTGAATAATAATAATAATAATAATAATAATAATAATAATAATAATAATAATAATAATAATAATAATAATAATAATAATAGTATTATTTTATTATTATTATTATTTCTGTGTGTGGCAAGCAAAACCACTATTACACGTACTCGCTTGATAAGACTTCTTGCTACTTTTACCCATACTACAATATAGTGTCGGGTTAGGAGAGTGGTAACTGTAGCCTGAGCCAAATTGACAGTTGAAGAGATTCCTGTGAATACCTGTCATACTGAATTTATTTAAACTTCTGTTAGCTAAGAGAAAAAACTCTACATTCTTTATTTGTTGGAGGTTGGCATTCTCTGTGAACTACGACTATTTCATGACTTCCAGTACTACCTGAACAGCAAACTTAATCTACTTTTGTGGGCGTCCACATTTGGATGATGGTTTCCTTGTATATATCTATAGCTTATTTCAAAATGTAACTGCATATGATATTTTTGCGGTTATCATAAAATGATTTATCGGTCTGACGCTATTTATCGAGATATCTTATTGGATATTTTTTGGTGCTTCCTTCACATGTAGACGGTGTCACCAGGGGCGTCAGTCCGAGCGTCCTACTTGTTAACTTGATATGACAGAAGCTGAATAAAAGACTTTCAACGCTTATCTTGCACTGTTAAAAATATGGCAAGTACATCGACACTTTTTCGCAAAGATACCATCCTTCTTCAGGGTGCTTTGGAAAAGAAATCACTCCTAAATTGACCCCTGAACATAACATTGAAGTCCGGCTCGTGTTTATTTAAAAAAATAAAAATTAGATTATCTTGACCCGTTTTCTATCCATTTGATTAACAATATTCGAAATACTTTTGGTAATAATAAATGTGAAACTAAAATAACATGCCATTTTTTGTTTGTCCCGTGATGTGGGAAAACTTGCATTTAAACTAAGAAAGTAAATTTGCATTGACATCAGAGACAATGGCATTGCAGTACTTTATTTGGATAATAAATATACCGTTAACATCGCCACCCTCCGCTTACACTGTGAAAACACAACGACTGTCAGTGGCAATAAGCCATACGTTAATCTAGACTAAATCATTTCACTAGATGAAATGAATCAAAGGGTTTTGTGACGGATTCCAACAGATACGCCTCTGATGAGTCCGTTTGTTTTTTTTTTTTTTTTTTTCGCCTGCAGTACACGTATATAATTCTTTAATACTTAATTAACGAATTTATATCAGGGATTCTTAATATCTTTTCAATACTGATGAATTGTAGTGAAAATTCGTTAATTGTTTTGTTTATCATTTTATAATGAAATGTTTTAATCAGAATGTATAATTGTGTCATATATTTCCTGTCGATAATTATTACGGCAATATTATGGTATTAACTATGCCTTTGTCTTGCCTTGAAAAGACTATTTATTTTGTATATCAAGATTTAATAATGATTTGAAAAGTAAATGGCCGTTCATTTATCGAATTATGGGAGCTCTCTGTATTCAAAAACTTCGTTTTGACGGATGTTATACCATAACTATGATAGCGCGTATCAATGACAATCCTCTCTGTCCTTACAAAATACAGTAATCTTATATAACTGGTCCAAAAAGCTTGATTCATAAAGGGATAGGCTTATAAATCCGAAAACGGTTCTATTTACGATTTTTTTCTCATTCTTTGATATCGTTTTATTTGTATATTTAAAATGAAAATGACAAATGAGACGTTTTATACTTAAAGTCTAGTTTATAAGATATCCACAGTAGACTAAAATTTTGCAGGGCAGAAATCATAAAGGAATTTATTTATTTAATGAATTAGTAGTAGTAGTAGTAGTAGTAGTAGTAGTAGTAGTAGTAGTAGTAGTAGTAGTAGTAGTAGTAGTAGTAGAAGTAAGTAGTAGTAGTAGTAGTAGTAGTAGTAGCATCTGGAAAGAGTACATATTTTTGTAGAACGGTTTCATTATTAATATAATAGTAAATAACCTCTGACGTCGTTAGATGGCTAATCAACAAAACAAGACAATAAATGAAACGAAACTGAAAGTAAAAAAAACTTTATTGATTTTCGACTGTAAATGCCATATATTTATAAAGCAAATTCGTTGCTAAACATTGTATATAATTAGTAAGAAATCAGAAAGACATTAGAAAAGATGGAAAAGGACATTGGACATGTGTATGGTCATGCAATGGGATGAGGAAATGATAGGCCACTGAAAAGTTCGTGCAATTCGGACTGGTTGAATGGCAGGCGAAAAGAAAGATCTAAATCGGATAGACTCTGTGGTAGAGGTATTGGAACGTGGTTTTTGAGAGGTTAGAGAGGACAGACAATATAGAATTCTATGTGCAATATTGAACTACACGTTACGTGTAACGCAAGATGATTAGTGCTGATGTTTTTCGAACACGCACACACACGTATATATATATATATATATATATATATATATATATATATATATATATATATATATATTATATATGTATATATATATACATATACTATATATGTGTGCATATGTATATGTGTGTGTGTGTTTGTAATCCAAGGCGAGTCAGGGAAAGGCACTACCCATTTGCATTTTATCGTAATAGGCTGATGTTTCACAACTCCATATAGGTGCATTTTCAAGGCAGCAAACAATGAACATGGAGTTCAGGTAAATGAAACTAGAATTACTAATGAAAATTAGAGTGAAACATTAAAAATAAAATGACTAATAACTTCAATAAAAGAACGGGCAAAAGGCTGGTGGCAACATAACTAGAAGAAGCTAAAAATCAAACTACTCCTATTATCTATTACAAAAAAAAAAAAAAAAAAAAAAAATCAACACAAAACATACAGACAGTGAAGAAACCGCTTAACAAGACCATTGGTCAATAAACAATTGTGTGGATGATGTTTGGGAGTGTAAAGGTGGAACAGTCAATTTGATCATAGATTCAAGTACTGTTAGGTTATTTTCTCTTTGTACCTGTTCAGGGCTAGACAATCTGCTTCCTGTTCTAAAGCTGTTTCCTCTATGAGCATCAGTGCGTACTCGCAACAGCCTTATCGTACATTCTACATGGTTCTCCGAGTTCCTCATTGGATGAGTGGTTTTCGCGCTCGGCTACCAATCCGGTGGTCCAAAGTACGATTCTCGGAATTTATTTCTGGTGATGTAAATTCATTTCTCGATATAAATTATTGTGGTTCGGATCCCACAATAAGCTGTAGGTCCCGTTACTGGGTAACCAGTTGGTTCCTAGCCACGTAAAATATCTAATCCTTCGGGCCAGCCTTAGGAGAGCTTTTGTTAATTGGCTCAGTGGTCTTGTTAAACTAAGATATAATTAACTTTTTACTTGGACACCCAGGTACATCTGGGGCACTTGTATTGCTTGCATATAAAGTAGGATGTAGATAGAGGACTGAACTTGTCTTTAAACTTGAAGCGGGGAATCCTCGGAATGAGTTTGAGGTTAAGGACCGTTAATTCCTTTTGAATGATGTCTAGAAATCTTTGTAAAAGGGAAACGTTGCGTACAAATTCATTTTAGGGACAGTGTAATATAGGGTGGGTGGCATCATCTTTTTATTCAACATATTATCTAACAGTTAAAAAAAATTGATGGAGAATTGTTATGCCTGAAATAACTGAGTTGTTATTTCGTCATGAAAAGCCAACCAATTAAATGGCAAAGTAAATGCCCTGTGGAGGGGGGTCGAAATGGCATTTAATTTAGAACTGAAAAAAACAAGAGACATATACGGGCCTGGATATATATATATATATATATATATATATATATATATATATATATATATATATATATATATATATATATATATATATATATATATATATATATATATATATATATATATATATATGTAAGAACGGCATTTTGCCAAATGTCCGTCCTTCCTCTGTATATACTTTTTATGTACTAAAATGTAGAGCATCTCACGGCCTATCCGCCGGTATGTATATGTAAAATGTACTCTGCATGAAGATATATGTATATTTTCAGCTGCGAAGAAGCATAATCGCAGCGGGGGCCCGTCGCATTTTGTATGTGCGTGCATGATGGACACCACGTTGCCGTCTGCACTGCTGCTTCATATACAGCCGTCTCTGTTCAATAAAGTTAGTTCGTTCGAGCTTTCTCCTTGTCTGATTCCAGTCCTCACAACTAGTGACCTCCTGGATTTGGACGGTAGAGGCTCAGGCCTCCTACCCCAGAAAACCTTTAATGGACCCATACAGCAATCAGTCTAGGTTCTCTGGTGCTCCTATCTGCTGTCAACCACAACGCAAATAGTGGACTCACAATGGCACATCCTCTACAGGAGTGTTTTGGCGTTTATCTCACGGTTTGGCCCGCCCTTTACTACACCTGTCGACTGTAAGAGTGAGCTGGTAGACATGCAGAACTCAGCTCAGCAGAGGCAGTAACGAAGTCTCGCCCCAGAGGATTTTATGTTGAGGATACCATCTGCAGCCACAGGATGTTGGTCGACACTGGTGCCATGCTGTCGGTGTACCCACCATTGCCAGTGGACTGCAGCCACGCCCGACGCCCTGAATGCCCTCGTAGCTGCCAATGGAACCCCCATCTGCTACTATGGCACCAGGACCCAGACCATCACATTCCTGGGACAGACCTACACCTGGCCCTTCGTCATTGCTGACGTATGGATCCTCTCCTGGAGGCGGACTTCCTAGTCCACCACGGGCTCTTAGTTGATGTAGCCCACCAATATCTCCTTGACACAGAGACCTGCCTCTCTTGCCCACTCACCACAGGACCCAGGGCACCCACCATCTACTCCGTTTTTTCCACACAGGTACACCTCCATCCTACAAGAGTTCCTGGACGTCTTCTGACCCGAGGTTCACCAGGTTGAAGGGGCCGCGCCCAAGCACGGTGTATACCATTACATCGACACCAAGAGCCCCTCGACATGCCAAGTTCCGCCACCTCCTGCTGAAGCTCCTTCAGGAAACCAAGAGGACCTTTACAGAAATGGAATGGATGGGCATCTGTAGGAAGGCCGTGAGCCTGTGGGCATCCCCCACCATATGGTAAAGAAGGCATACAGTACGTAGAGGCCCTGCGGCTACTACGGCTGCCTATTCCTTGTCACCACATCCGACAGTTACCCCCTTCCAAACATGCAAGACCTCACCAGGCCTCTCCACGGAGCAAAGATCTCTAAAAGCAACCTCATAAAGTCTACTTTCAGGTCCCCATCCATTTCGATGACATCCTGAAGGCAGCGATCATCACACCCTTCGGGTCCTTCTTGTTCGCCTTTTGCACCTTCGGTTTGTGGAACGCCAGAGACACCTTTCAGCCCCTCATGGACAACATCCTTGGCGGCCTACACTTCTGCATCTGCTATGTGGATGACATCCTCATATTTTCCAGATCGCCAGAGGAGCACCTGAACCACTTCCGGGCCGTCCTCAAGCACCTGCAGGAGAACGGGCTTGTCATCTGTCTCAACGAGTGCACCTTCGGCGTGGAGAAGGTGGGTTTCCTTGGTCACGAAATCACCCCAGCAGGAGTACACCCCATGGCATCAAAGGTGGCTGCAGTGGAGAAGTTCCCGACACCAACGACAATCAAGGCCCTCCAAGAGTTCATTAGGATGGTGAATTACTACAGAAATTCATAATGGACATCGCCCGCACCATGTGTCCTATGACTGAGGTCCTGAAGGGCAAGCCAATGAAGCTGACGTGGAGAGAAGCCCAACAGTGTGCCTTCAACCACACCAAGTCTTCCCTCAGCAGAGCTACAACCCTGGCTCACCAGGACCCGACGCTCCCCTGACACTCAGCACCGATGCTAGTAACACTGCATGTGGCGCCGTCCTGGAACAGCTTGTCAACGGGGTCCCCACACTGCTAGCCTTCTTCAGCAGGAAGCTGAAACCCGCCAAGACCTGCTTCAGCACCTTCGACCAAAAGCTCCTCACTGTTTACCATGCCGTTTGCCACTTCAAGGACCTCCTGGAAGGCGTCCAATTCACCATAAGGACGCCTTCATCAAGGTGGGCAATGCTTAGTCTGCAAGACAGCAACGTCACCTCGTGGCCATCTCTTGAATTCAGGTGCACCATTGAGTACGTCCCTGGCAGGAGGAGGAACCCCGTAGCTGACGCCCTCTCGACGATCGAGATAAAATTCCTCGGTGTGAAACTATGAGGGACCTAGCATGGGAGCAAGCATCTGACCCTGAAGTACCAGCCTACCGGACCGCCCTCACTGCCCTCTGATGGTTTGACATTCCGTTTGGCCCTTCCAAGACGACTCTCCTCTGCAACACCAGCACTGGCCGCCCACAACCCCTGATACCTGCCAACCGGAGGAAGCAGGTATTCAACATGATCCACGGTCTCTTGTACCAGTCGCACCGCACGATAACCAGGCCATAACAGAGTGGTTCGTTTGGCACGGCATCAAGAGGGACTCCCGGCACCTTCCCTCAACCAAGGCGGAGATTTGGGCATATACACGTCGATGTCATTGGGCCCCTTCCCCCATCCGACGATGCCAGATACCTCCTGATAGTGATCAACTGGTTCACTGGGTGGCCAGAAGCCACCCCGATGTCAGAAGCCACCGCAGACGCCTGCGCCGAAGCCCTCTTATCCAGCTGGATCAGCCGCTTACAAGTGCCAGACGACATCACTACAGACCAGTGAACTGCCTTCACCTCAGACCTCTTGACCTCCCTAGCACGCCTGATAGGGACCAAGCACCATACAACTACGGCCCACAACCCTGCAGCTAATGGTATAGTGGAAAGGAACACTGTTCCCTCAAGGCCTCCCTGATGGCACGCTGCACAAGCCCCGACTGGAAGGCACAGCTGCCGGGGGTCCTCCTCTGTCTCCGCACAGCCCCAAGAGCCAACGGCGACCCGTCACTGGCAGAGAAGGTTTACGGCGAGACCCTGACAGTGCCAAGTGAATTAAGCCCCTGTGAGAATCTATTCTCACTTTCAGTAACTTCTTCGTACAACCCACATAAGTCCCGTGATCACATCTCGGGCACATATATTTATATACAACACTAGGTTTTAGAAGAGGACTAAGGCGGTCTTTCATTTTAAACAGGGATATAATAGTTAATGGATTTTTTGGGACGATTTTAATGTTCAGTGCCGGAAATTCTTTTTGAATGATTGCCAAGATCTTTTTTCTGAAGAGGTCGTCATGTAGAAAAGAGAAGTTAGCAAACATTTTTCATTTTGGTACTGTCAAAACCGTTGGCACCTCAGTGAATCGGGCATCAAGCATTTTCTTAAGAATGTGGTCACGGGACTTATGTGGGTTGTACTAAAAGGGAGAATAGATTCTCATGGGCTTAAGTTTTAGAACGGGCAGTAGATTAACAAACCCCGAACAGTCCAATATCAGGAACCACTCTAAATCATGTAAAAACACATATTAATGATAAGGATTTTACTATTATAGGCAAAATACAAAATGAAAACGACCTCACAACCTTGGAACCAATTATGTTAAAAAGATAGTTCCGTCCTTAAATGCGCAATCCTCCTCTGTTCAGTTGTTCATCGCCTAGAGTGCCCCGGCTCTCGAACGTAGGTCTCGACCTTCCCGGGTGGAAGCTCATCTAGGTTCCCAATCTCGGTCCCGTCAGACCGACGTCCCTGGCGCCCATACCAATCATACATACATAAACACATTGCCAAATATATATATATATATATATATATATATATATATATATATATATATATATATATATATATATATATATATATATATATATATATATATATATATATATATATATATATATATATATATATATATATATATATACATACACACTCACACTCACACACACACACACACACACACACACACACACACACATATATATATATATATATATATATATATATATATTATATATATTAGCTGTGTGTTTAAAAATAATTAACTCAAGTTTTGTTACTACTATCTAGTATCAATGAAATATATTATTTTGTTGAAATAAAAAAACAGCAAGTCTTTCCTACAAAAAGTCCTTTAAGATCATTGATAACTTAAAGTCAACGTTTGTTTAGTTA
Organism: Macrobrachium nipponense; assembly: GCF_015104395.2. Lineage (NCBI taxonomy): Eukaryota > Metazoa > Arthropoda > Malacostraca > Decapoda > Palaemonidae > Macrobrachium > Macrobrachium nipponense. The sequence continues at coordinate 40,857,716 of NC_061110.1, read as the reverse complement.
GATATCAAAAGGACTCATTATGATTCAGTATCTTTATGAATCTTTATCAAGGAAAGATCTTCAATGGAAAAAGATTTTCCATCTCATTTCAGTTACATAACGATCAATATGGAGTTTTGCTATCATATTCTCAGTTTCATGGCAATAACATATATTACATTAATATTTTAAAGGTAACATGCTGGAAGACTTCTAGCGATCAAAAGAACGAGATTTTTTAAAAAACATGGCGGCGAGTCAAGGAAAACTTTCTCTGACATCTAATTTATCACTCCCTTCTTCAGGAACGTCGAACTTGGAGAGACGATGGAAACATCGCCCTACGCCTTCGTGGCATTTGTCCAACTTTATCCTTACTTTTCAATATGTTACTTTATTACCAAGAAACTTTTCCCTTATTCGTAGCAAGATAATTTGCAAAATTATTTTTACTGAAATTTTACCTGCAGTGTTTAGCCCGTCTGACGGTTATTCAGCTATATTATAAAACTAGTGTATGGAGGATTTAAAATTTGCTGAGATTCCTGGAGCTTAAAGTATTTTCTTTTCAATATACAATAAGCAAAAATCAGTTACTAAATTCAGTTCAGTGTAATTTCTTCAGAGGATCATCTTTAGTCCCGCGCATTATCATTATCAAAGTAAATTATAGATTGATAGAAATCACATTTAATCAGGAGCGCGAAAAATTCTCCCAAACTTTTGGGTTATTTTCCAAAACGCTTCATTGAACTAAATACGTCATTTCTTTCTTTCCAGCTCTCTGTTTGTAGTCTTCCATCTCATTAAATCATGCAAAATGCACTTTGAAAATGAATTAAAATTGAGTCCCTACTATTTTCTTATACTACATCATATACCCTGTCTATATTGTTATGAAATAGTCGACTTCGAAAATTTTAAAGCACTATTAAGTAAAATTTTTCGTTTAATCTTTGTTAGGACAAACCTGACTCCTTGACATTTGCACCGCTAACCATTGCCTGACCAGGCAAACGCTATATTAACTCAGCCACAGTGGGTATGTGCCGAGAAGGGCTTGATACGCTACTGCATTTACTTGAACAATACCTAACCACCGCTCCCTTAACAGTCTGAAGCCCTTTGTAACCCAGCAGCTTTGTGTGGACATTTATTTCTCCCCACCCCAAAAGGCTACGAAATAATGTTTACATTATAATCACGTACACTTCTCGGGATCTTCTTCTTTCCCACCGTTACCCCTGATGCGCCTTCTCCTCTGTCTTCTGTCAATGGCATCATCTGGCATGGGTTATTGTTTTGCAAAGGGGTTTTTTACGACCTCATGCCCTTGCTGTCATCAACCACAGTTATTGGCATTGGGTCTAGCCTTTTGCTGAAAGTACAACTGCAAGGCAGGAATTTCTACAGTTACTGGCAGTGTGCCTAGGCTTTTTAAAAAGTAAGATTTCAAGGTAGCAGTGTACGCAGTTATTGGCGGTAGGCCCTAGCCTTTTACTAAAATGGAAGACTGCAAGGCAGCAGTATCCGTTAGTCGCCGTTTTACGACACGCAGGACCTACGGTGGTAGTATTCTTACACTCCTACCACGGGATCTGGTGTCCCGTTTAATAACAGACTTATCAACCTCTGGATATTGGGGACAAAACATTTTCTCTGGGTTTAAATCCTGCCCAACGAGAAACCAGACTCCATTATATCCACACAGCCATGGGTAGAATGAACCTTAATGCTACAGTATATCTGGACTCATAAGCGGGTCCTTGACATTCTTTTTAATGCCCGTAATTTATCTGTTTCTTCTCTATATTCCACACTGACATCATGCACTATCAATCATTTCACACGCCAGCTCCCATAATAACTTTGACGTCTTTTACGTGAAATTGAGGACACTTATTCAGTCGCGACAAATAAATAATTTGAAATATAACCTCTCATTGCAGCATACTCCTTACTACACATTTTGCTAATTTTGCAAAGCACTTTCCAAGTATGAGCATAGGAATTATTTACTGTAACCACCTGTGGTTTCAGCCATTTCAAAGTGGGAGCTAATTTTTGCATAAATCTTCATTAATCTTCAACATTTTCGACGTACAGCAATACTTTTGTGTTCAAATCTCTAACACAATAACTACCTCCTTTCTTGTTTGTATTATCAATTCTATCTACACATTTACGCTAGCAATGTTCGTCCTGTAATGACAGACGTAATTCGATGTATAGTTGTTTGATAGCGACAGTTTTTGATATCAGGTTACGATTCTTCGTGTGATTAGAAAAAAAATATTGAAATTTATACGAACAATCCCCTCTTGTTCAGCTCCTTGTCTTCAAATAACAATTTACAAACACTACAGCTGAGCGATATGTTTATTCATAATACATACTGAAATTGAATTTCAATTCGGTGGAAAAATAAGAGCAAACTCTACTTCGTATATGAAGTCTGTTTATCTGCCTATATCAAATGTAAAAAAAATAAAGATGTAACTGTGATACTTCAGGGAAAATCTAAATATTGTCAACTGATGGTATACTGATGACATCTATACGTTATTCAATAAATACATAGATCATATATTCCTTACAGTTAAAAGAGATGAAAAGAGAATAATCTGTTTGATTTTATCTGGCATGAAAGAACATCTTATTCATTTGATTGGATTATCTGCTCTCTGATTAACTGGAACTTGAGTAAAGGGAGTGACATCGTAAAATGGCAACTGGCTGGATATAGTCTTTAGCTTCGAGTAGCAGTGCCTCTTTGTTATTCTGAATCCTGATTTCCTTAGGGAGCACGATGCGCCCACACTCTATGATAATATATTTAGTATTCACACGCACACAGATACATACGTGCAGGCGCATAAGCAGACATCCTCAAGTGCACACACGCACACACACACACACCACACACACACACACACACACACACACACATATATATATATATATATATATATATATATATATAAATATATATATATATATATATATATATATATAAGGGATTGATATAAAGTTATGAAACAGTCTATGGCATGAGATCATCGGTTACGTTGCACCTGAGATACTGCAGCAGGCATAAATGATCTCACTGATACTCCACTGATACTAAATTGTTAACAGTATGATTGATCTGAGAGAATGCTCAATCCCTTACGCTATCCACCAACCCCCAAATCATAAATATGTCTTTTGCAACGAACAACCACAATCAGTTAGGCTTTTAGTAAAAAATTTCCATTGCACGTTTGCAATAAAAAAAAAGTTCATTTTCTTTGCAGGCCTACACTTTTTACTTTCTTCGTTTATGGAACGTGTAACTGTTTTGATTGTAGCATGCCTTTTTATGCCGTTATCTTCTTAAATAATAATAAGAATAAAATATTTGAAGAAAATATGGTTAAATTCCAGGAACCCATCCGGCAGTATCTCTTGAACATTTTTACCGTTTGTTCATTTTCACCTCTAAAAAGTTTCAGCTCTGGTATAAGATGAATACCGATTGGGTGAAGATATAATTCTCCATTGCCTTAAGGCTATCTAGAACGAAAATATATGGGCTGCAGGAGGAGTAAGGAAGGTATTTGGAACAAATTTTTAAAAATCCCACTCTCCATCTCTCATGCTCGCTCTCTCTATTATGCAGTTTACTTTCCCACTAGTCTTCACCGAAATCAATGAGATATATATTAAAAGTGGTTAAGCATTTTAGATATTTATGCAGACCCTTATTGGTTTAAAGAGTAGTGATAAAAAGCTTTATTCAAAATTCTTGTTATATAGCTATATATTACCATATTATTTCAGTCACACGGACTTCATATAATAAATACTGTCAAAATACAAATTACTTTTGAAAACAGAAATCTTATCTGTTTTCAGATCTGAATCATTTCGACATTATGTTTAACCTTAATAAAAGTTCAAGTCACTCCCAAATATGGTATTTTTAATGATATGAAAAATCTCTGCTTGAAGACTGTCACCAGATTAGTGAGTTAGCTAGGTCAGCACAAAGAGTTGGTTATAACCCCACCCCCGCTACTCCTTCACCTCCCTACCAACAGTGAGTAGATATATCTAACTAGAGATCAAGAATGA
>NC_061110.1:40842345-40853121 GCF_015104395.2 Macrobrachium nipponense | reverse complement strand
GATCAAGAATGACTAAAGTAATGCATTTATAATTACAGCCCCGTTATATATCAAGAGACAAACTGGTAGTTATTATCGGCAATGACTTCAAGTAATTACCGAATTGCTATTCATTTAAATTAATTAGACCGAGTGAGCAAGGCCCATAAGTGATTCGTTATTAATATATTTAAAAGCGAAAGTAAATGATTGCTCAACCCCGATCCCTAAGTAACGACAGAATAAGGTAACTAAAATCCCATCCTTTAGCACATTTCTAAAAATTGAAGCAAGTCTTTCCTTGGAATGGCATCAGTAATAAAGTAACTTAGTAGATGGAAACTTTGCTGAGATAATGCTCATTTTGCGAACCAGATTAATGTGATAAACGACTAACTATCGTAAATTCCAGTTATCGGTGTCTTTATTTCTAAAAGATCAATATATGTTTAAGTTTTAAAAAAAATTATTTAACAAATATAAAAGCTATACAAAATACCATTATTTCACTTAACTAGCACAAGAAATGTATTCTAAACCAATAATTATCCTTTGTCTTACCGCTACCTACGGTCTCTAATTGTTGAATCCTTTCTGTTTCAACGGATTTCTCATTGGGTACTCTATGATAAAACTTGTTCTCAATTTCCCTAAACTTTTAAACTCAGCTCCTCTTTACGACTCCTTTTGTTTTATCACCACCGCTGATTTCGACATGATAATGCTGAAGAGAACATCCTTTTTCAGCCTAGAGTCACCAGTAATTCCGGTTCTGCCCTAAATTAGAAGAAACTTGTTTAGATTAGTCATAATGTTCATCAAGACGAAAGCATTGTTTGCCGCTGAAGACCACAAGCTGTTTGACATTGTCTTAATTGGCAAAAACCTAATGCTCCTCGGAAGTTTAAGGTAAAACACGAGAATTATCTTTGCATACAGAATAATTTCTAACACAATTGTTTCTAAAAATTGAATTAAGTCCCTTGAGGGTCTGCAAGTGAATTAGAGGTTCATCATCAAAGTTATACGTTCTATTGCTTTTATTTAACTAACCTTTTTCAGCTTAATAATAAAATTTAGATGGATATGGCGTGAAAATATGTTTTAGAGCCAAACTATTTAAATTTTTCATCCTGAGCGATAAATGAATTATAGTTTCAAACCGGGTCGATGTGATAAAAATTCAAAATTATTTTGCCCTTCAACTAACAATAGGTTAGAGAAAGATAGGCAAAGAAAATGCCGGATCTGGCAAAGTATTATATATATGACTGCAAGGCGTTTGCATCCATCCTGATATGAGACATAATTTTTACTTCCTACAAGGCAGATAAAAACTATGTATGATTTTACGGTAAATATCCTTTTCTACTGAGTACAGACTGGTAGTCTGGTAATAGCACAACTCCCCTTGGGCTAATCTGATCATCCAAAAACATGGCATCAATTAGTCTCTGACTCATCACCGCCAACTCCTATCCGGCAGACCCATCGCCTCGACCAACTTATGCTTTAAATAGAAATTTATAGAATAAATAAATAAATAAATAAATAAATAAATAAATAAATAAATAAATTTTTAAAGTGGAAAAAAGAAAAATTCAGTGGAAATGAAAAACACCTTTATTCATTATAGTTTTGGCAGAAATTGTTAATGGAATATAAAAATAAAAAACTTTTATAGCTAAAGATAAAAAACCATGAAGATGTAGAAAAAATGCAGCGACTTATTTTGTTATGAAAAATACCGCGTAAATATTCAATAGGTGTCGTTTAAGTTAAATTTTGGACTATTCTAAGAATGCGCTTATCCGTATCTAGACAATTTTGTTTGATTTATTTACTTTGCCGGTGATGCAGTGGCAGTTTTATGCAATTCCAAATAACTGTCTCGATCTTTTTTAACTTTTTTGATTGCATTAATGAATTACCAGATTGTTGGATGTTCCATCCCTAATTCCATCAGGAGTCTTCCGTGTCCTGCTTCTGCGTGATTGTTAGTTTTATCTTCCCGATTTAAATTACGAAAATGCAATTTCCACATTTCCACTGGGAAGAGTGGGACACATCTGCTATTTCCGCGTCTATCTAACCGGCCACTGTAATTTTTTAGAATAATTTTAAACTGAAGTTGCCACCATCGAAAGGTTATTAATGACAAAAGCTATCGTTTAAGTTGGCAAATAATCGAGTTAGTAATTGGGTTCAGCTTTGGGTAATTGATGTTGTTATTTACTGCTTTTTATGCAACTTTCATTTTGTCTTTAACTTCGGGGCAATGTGTGTGGAACTATAAGTTCGTCGCAAGTAGCAAGGAGGAGAGAGAGGAAAGCTTTACACTAAAGAAGTTCTTGAAAACAGTCTAATAAAATCTATTAAACAACAGTAAGAATTTGACCTACTTAGCACGCCCACTTCAGTTTTTTTTTTTTTTTTTTTTTTTTTTTTTTTGCTAACCAAGATAAATATGTAGAACTTTCTTGTTTCCTCTCTCTCTCTTCCGTTCGCTTTCCTTCCCACAGGTACTATTGCAAGTAATGAAGTTCCGAGTTCCATTGGAGGGCAAGCACTTCGTTTAGCATGGGACTAGGCTGGATTGCTATGACCCAATGAATGCCTCTCAGGGAATGTTGATTTTTAGCATAAGTTCGTTGAGGCGATGTGTTGGGCCCGACGATGGGAGGGCGGTATATGGACTCCTCACCTTCATACCTCTTTACAGAAATACAGATGGAATGGGGAGGGCATGGGTAATTAATTGCACGCCTACCCGCATTTGCTATTGTCAGTGCAGAATCGTAACCTGCAGAAAGGTGGGCGAATCGAACAATCTCATCCCACGCCAACTCCTAAACTGGCATTGCTGTTATCGTATCGTTAATCTGTTTAGAAACAACAGCTCCAAGCATTGGGTCATAACAATCCAACCTAGTCCCATGCTAAACGAAGTGCTTGCCCTCCAATGGAACTCGGAACTTCATTTCTTGCAATAGTACCCGTGGGAAGGGAAAACGAACGAAAGAGAGAAAGGAAACAAGAAAGTTCTACATCTTTATCTTGTTTTCAAGAACTTCTTCAGTGTAAAGCTTTCCTCTCTCTCCTCCTTGCCACATGCGACGAACTTATAGTTCACACATTGCCTCGAAGTTAAAGACAAAATAAAAGTTGCATAAACATTTATATCATTCCATTCCGTAAAGTTGGAATCCTTGTAGGTTTCTCTTGAAGAAGAATGTTTATCATCATTTTGGGAACGGATCTAAAAGAGCAATGGCCTCTTCTGTTGACTTTGCTCTTTTTAAGCAACCTTGCTGGATTTGTTTGTTTGTTTATTTTTTTAGGGGGGAGATATTTCATATATTATATATTGACTGTTTCCGGTTAACCTGCACTATAGTTTATGCACCCAAAGGATTAAATAAGTTGTTAAATAGCTTTTATACTAATAGAACTGATAATTCTCTCTCTCTCTCTCTCTCTCTCTCTCTCTCTCTCTCTCTCTCTCTCTCTCTCTCGTACAGCAGTCGCAAATTTCTGCTAACTCACAATTTTCTATGAAGCATTATTGGTGTCAATTGAAAAATTTATAGGTAAAAGAACTTCTGTAGGTAAAGACATTCCTATGGAAAAAATATTAAGTTTTCAACTGGATCACTAATGTTAGAAAATTTTCGTCTGTATAGTGATCAAGCACCTTTACGCCTACATAGTCATAAAATTAACATTTTCTTATATGCAGTGCTCGTATGTTCATTACAGAGATGATAAAATTATTAAATTCCCCCCCCCCCCTTCCCCCCCCCCCTCTCTCCTCTCTCTCTCTCTCTCTCTCTCTCTCTCTCTCTCTCTCTCTCTCTCTCGATGTCCCATCACTTGTCCAAGTAAATGTCCTAATCTAGTCACGACATTAACCGTGATAAACTTTCAATATTTTGTAAAAAATGACTGCCTTGCAGTTTGAATAAAAGATTCTCGTTATTAAGAATCTACAGAATACTGACTTCCCTATTATTGTCTTGGTGCTGTGATCTGTAGGCTTTTCCTGGCTGTCTCACTTCTGTCTATTTTTTTCAGACTGTGTTCTTAATTAGGCTTACGCGTATTGAATTATTGACTCAGTGTTAAAATTTGCTTGCTCTAGTCATGGTCAGAAAAATCATAAATTGGAATTTTGTAATCACTAAGTGTTTGTCTGTTTGGCATGCCCTTCCACCTAATATCAGCTAGCTTCTGTAAAGCGAACATTTCAACTTTTTATTCATCCTGTGTACCAGTGAATCCAAATAGGAATTTCTGTCTTTTCCTTTCTCCAGGGTAAGAAAATTATTTGCTTTCCTCTTCTAACTGTTTGATTAATAAGGTTTTAAATGATAGTTCAGAAATGAATTCTTCATAAAGGCCCCAACCGAACAAAAATTCGATACGGTGAGTAGAATATTAGTTTCCTTTATAATATCCTGAAACTAACATTTAATAATATCCGTAAGAACGAGGTCTTACATTAGCTTACATATATTCTTTCTATAAATGTTGGAGTTATTTACTGTGAGACTAATTGCCTTCCAAACTGACATCATTCACTATTGTTGAATTAAAGGATTTTAAGTAGCGAATTCTTTCCCTTCCATACTGCATTCAACCGTTGTAAAAACGCAGTACAGAAATAGAGTGACTGGATGTTGACGGAGATAGTTTATTTCTTGTTTTAGATGACTCCATCAAAACAGATTGGAGGGATTAAACCAGATTTAGGGGGCAATCACTTCAATGACTTCTCTATATTCCTCAATGATGTACAGTTGTTTTTTTTTTCTTTTTGTGTAAACATGGAGGTGAACTGTTGATGATGGAAGGGAATTGAGAAAACAGAGGGTATCCCGGTTCAGATGAATTGTTTTCATACCATATATCGCGTAAAAAGTATTGAAAGAATAAGAGATATAGATGCGTAGGATAGGTGAAAGGGTTAGCATAGATTAATGCATTAGAGTTTTTGAGATGGTTCCGTCATGATGAAATTTTGTGAGATGATGCGTTGGCGAAAAGAGTGCTCAATTCAAAAACAGTAGGAGAGAAGAGGAGAGGAAGACCTGGGCAAATGATCTAAAAGTAGTATTGAAAAGGAAAGGTCTAATACTCTTACAGCATATGGAGAGATTCGTTTTTTGGGAACAGTAATAAATATTTTTGAGGCGTCACCAGTGTTGAAGGAGAGCTCATTTTTATGCAATCGCTTCAGAGATCCGTTTCATTCAAATCTTTGCTCGAATACCAATTACTCATTAAGATTCAGGTGGTGATATCCGATCCCATATAGAAGGCTTATTGATGAATAGCCCTTGGAATATAGACACCCGTGGCGGTTCCATAGTGACTGTTGGGGCATTCACTCAAGTCGTGCTGATTTAACAGATACATCTAGAAAATGGAAATTTGCCGCTATTGCTTTTCTTATACGTCTGTCGAGAATATTGAATTCCTTGTAATTACTTTTATGTTCATCGACGTATCATTCTTCTGCAATCTTGACAAATATATTATCGATGTATTCAGTCAGTATGATTTTGTGTGTGGATGGCTCGCAATAAACAGTGTCGGGCATCAGGTCTCAAGGAACCGGTATGTCTGCAAAAAGGGACTCATTGTTAGAGTAGCTATGGCGCTGCCCTCAGGGAGTGCTTTATTACCTAATAGATGACTGCATTTGTCTAGAATCTATGGTGTCAATATACTGCTAAGAAGGTACCTATGGGGGGAAGTGTCCCTTATGATAAGGTAAAAGGGGTCACCGTATTTATGAGTCCTGGCAATACTAAAGGTCATCCTCATCATATCATATCGCACCAACATTGCATCCACTGCATAGCGGCCTGATTACATTCGCAGAGGTCCAAATCTGTACAGACTGACCCATGTTCACACCCACGAAGTATGTGATCCATTGTCTGGATGGGATGACCACATGGGCACTCAGCAGAGTGGGCAAGACCCCACTTATTCTTTTGTTTATATTTTTGGGTCAAAGACCCAAAATACTAAATGTAAATCTCAGTGCTTGCTTAATAATCTTCGTTGGTGTTTTTGCTAACAATTAAAGATTTTGTTTCAACTTTTAGGATTATTCTGGGGTAAAATCATAGCTGAATTGCTTGAATGTGTCACAGTATACTAAAACTTCCTTATACTACCAAACAATTGATAAATTCACGCGTTAAATATAATGGAACACAAAATTTCTAGGTCTTGTGTAAGAAATAGTTTTGAAGTATTGGACTGTGTAGTAGAGCATATTTTCGTTTTCTTGGATGGTACAAATATATAATATTTAATACTTTCAAAATTATTTTCATTTGATAAACTACAGTTGTATTCATTTGTTGTACCAGGTCGGAACAAACGATCGTCCTTGACTTGTCTATGTGTTTGCTTGTATTGATTAAGTTGAGTGAAGCACTTGCATTAATCAAATAAAACACATTAAAGTAATGGAACGTGTTATCTGTAAAGTAGTACTGACAATTTATTTCAATTTTGCCATAAAGTTTTCAGGCATGGGTTTTTGATCAACTATATCAATAGTGTCAGCAATAGCATTACGTTGAGTAAAATCGAAGGTATAAAAAGTTATGAAAATAACAAGAAAAATTAGGAAGAAAACTGTCTCTGAAGAGATATATAATCATATACCATTTTCCTATTCTCATAATAATTTCGCTTTCTAAAATTCATGTTATTCATAAGGATGAGACATCACACTTATGTTTTTATACACTACCTCCTTCCTCATTTATAGAATGAATCCTCAAGGACTATTCCCTCACCCACTTCGAGATTTTCCCTGCCAATGCCTTTACCAACGCTTCAAACCTAATATACTTTTCCTTTTCGCCCTATGACTGCAACTAATCTCGAATTGTTCATTTGCCTTCGTAAAATCTGATACTGGCAACTCATCAGAATAAGAATCCCATATGTTCGTGGAGTTTATTACCTTCTTCGACAGTTCCTACTACCGCGCCTTTTCCTTTGCGCCGAATTTTTCGATTTTTTTGGATAACGATTAAAGATATTAAGCATATGATTTTTTTTTTTTTTTTTTTAAGTAGTCTTCAATGTCTCACTAAGTTAGGACGGTTGAATTTGATTCAAAATTAAGCAAGGGTCTACAAGGCCACTGACAAAAATGTTTTCTTTTCACCATTTTTCATTGATCAGTATTATTATAATTATTATTATTATTATTATTATTATTATTATTATTATTATTATTATTATTATTATTATTATTATTACGAGCGAAGCAAAGTCATTACTGGAAACTGGATTATTTCTGGCGGCCCGGCCCGGCCCTAACACTATTCAAATTCAAATGCAGTTATCTCCAAAAGTATTGAAGATAAAAGAAAATTACGTGCGGCAGATAAAACCTTGTCTTGAAACTCCACCCCATTTAAGATCTACTTTCAAAATATCATATATTTACATTTAAATTATGTTTTGAAGATTGAATTATTGTTTTCGCACAATTTATGATTTAAGCACCAAATTTGATAAATTAAGTTTTAATGGTAAATATTTACACACTTAATAGAATGTTGAAATGTTATTAGCTTGCATGAATGTAAATAAAAAAAAAAGCTGAAGACTGAGAAACCCCTTAAAATTAGCGTTTGGTTAGTTAATAATCATCTGTCCAAGGGATTGTTTTTCTCTTTTGTATAAGCAATTACAGAAATATATATATATATATATATATATATATATATATATATATATATAGATACTATATATACATATATATGTATTTATATATATATATATATATATATATATATATATATATATATATATATATATACGTATAAATATATATATATATATATATATATATATATATATATATATATATATATATATATATATATATATATATATATTTGTGTGTGTGTGTGTGTGTGTGTGTGTGTGTGTGTGGGTATGTGTGTGCGTGTGTGTGAGGTAAGGAGTGCGTATTTGAAGAGAGAAGGAGAAATAGGAACTGACCAAATAGAAAATTTTTGTCTTTCCCATTCCCGAAAGCTCACTTTTTTATTTCTTTCGAAGCAAATAATGGAACATAATTCTCTGCTCAAAAATTTATTTTCTATGTAAATTAGTATAAATGAGATAAATTCTGAAAGACCTAATTACAAATGCTTGATTTTTTTTGTCAAATGAAAATAAATTACGTTTTAATGGTAAATATTTACATACTGACTTGAATGCTGAAATATTATTAGCTAGAATGAATGTAAAAAATAGATGAAGACTGAGAAATTCTTAAAAATTTGTGTTTGGTTAGTTCATAATCATCCGTCCAAGCAATTATTTTTGTCTTTTGGATAAACAATTACACATACGCACACACACACGCTCACACACACGCACACTAACACACACACACACACACACACACACACACACACACATATATATATATATATATATATATATATATATATATATATATATATACATATATATGTAACTGTTTATACAAAAGAGAAAAATAATCCTTTGGACGTATGATTATGGACTAAGCAAACGTTAATTTTAAAGAATTTCTGTCTTCAGCTGTTTTCTTTTACATTCATCCTACCTAAAAATATTTTAGCATTCTAATCAGTGTGTCAATATTTACCATTTGGTGCTGAAATCATAAATTGTGCGAAAATAATAATTCAATAATTAAAACACAATTTAAATGTGAATTAACGATATTTTGAAAGTAAATGTTATATGGGATGAAGTTTGAAGACAAGAAGGTTTTATCTGCCGAAAGATCACTACGGTCTTTATGAAAGATCTCGAAAAGTGGCACCGCAAGATAGTCAAATATGGAAAATAGAATTCGCATGCATTAAAGGAACGTAATATACAGCCAGCGAAATACGAAATACCCTACAACGTTTGAATCTAATATTCTTGCTGCTTTTCATGTCCTCTACCCAGATATATAAACACCTAACCTTGACAAAACTTACTTATTTTATCATTCTTATCATGAAAAACGGATACTAATTCTTATACAGCAAACATTTAATTCTTCCATTTATACAGTTCAACACCAACGTTCCTTTCTCTAATAAAAGCTTCTAATGAATTAACAAATTACCATCCAAGGTATACAATCAAGATCATCTTTCATAAGTTTTATTTACAACTAACTATGTCAATTAGTGCTTTTCCTTACTCTCAAACTTCCACCTCAAATTTTTCATGAATACGTTTAAACAAACGACTTTCGACCTTTGTCAAATCTCTACGCTTCTATTACCTTTAAATCTCTTTGTTACGTCTTTCATTTCCAGTCTCAAACCGTCTTGACACCTTTTGTAGAAACTGAATAATTGTCAGTCACCCAAAATTGTAAACTCACTTTTATAAGATTCCTTCATCTATACCTGCTTTGCACATCATGGTCAGCCACTAAATTGTGCTATCAACACTGAATGACAGAATCAACTGGATTCCTCTGGATCTTAATTAATTAAACCATTTCAGTTTCTTCCTTACTCAGACTCTCATACTTACTATAATTGATATAATTCTTACGATCACTCATATTACCTAACATAGATGATATGAGAGAAATATTGGAAATGAGGGCCTCAAGTCCCTTTAAACAAAACCAAAAAAGCCATAATCAGAAATGAGCGGATTTCTACGCCTAGTGTTAAAACTTGATCATTGCGTTCTCTGCCCCACTGAACCCTGCCTCTTCATTTCGTAATTTTCGAATGTGGTCTGAGTAATTTTCATAGGTACCCAACAACTTTTTGTAAGAATGTTCATTAAAAGTGTGATGTCACTTTAATTCTAACAGCACCTTACTCTGATAATATGACAATTATTCCTTCCTTTTTCCTTATTCCTTCCTTTCTACTTGCTTTACTTCTGATGTTTCATATATCTAGCAATAGCTCCTTTAATGTATGGACCATCGTAGATGGGTCCATCTTTGACATTTTCTGTTACTATTCCCTCATAACCAGTTTCTGTCTAGTTCTCGGAATTTCAAGTTTTCTGTAATAGAAAACTACTGCGATGGCTGTTTGTCTGTCAGTCCGCTCTTTTTCTGTCGCCACCTCAGATCTTCAACACTGCTAAGGCTAGAGGACTGCAAATTGGAATGTTGATCATTCATCCTCCAATCATCAAACATACCAAATTGCAGTCCTCTAGACTCAGTAGTTTTTATTTTATTTAAGGTTAAAGTTTGCCATGATTGTGCGTCTGATACCGCTATATGTGCCAACAATACATGCAAAGTTTCACAGGCTGCGGCTGAGAGTTTCATAGGCAGTGGCTGAGATTTTATACTGCATTATACGTTGTAAAGAAAGCTCGAATGGGACGAGGAAACTTTTAATTAGTTTTCAATTTCATACAAATAATGTTCACTCACATCTATACTCAGTTTCCCTTTCGACTAATGAATGAAACTCCGAAAAATTTCTATGAATAACCAATTCATTCTGCTCTCCCAGCCCTTTTAATATCTTCATTTCTCACATAAGACAAAGAAACCTTAAGCTCCCCCGGAGGCATAGCTTTCTCTCTTATGTGATTCTCCTGTGTCTTCAATATTTATATACTTTCTTATTCCAGTTCTTGTCCCTGGCAAAAATACCTTGTCAGCATCCTTTCCTCGACGTTCCTAATACCGCCTCTTGTATGTATGTATGTATGTATGCATGTATATATATATATATATATATATATATGTATATGTATATATATATGTATATATATATA
>NC_061110.1:40824845-40837345 GCF_015104395.2 Macrobrachium nipponense | reverse complement strand
TATTTCTAGATTTAGGAATCAAAGTATTTGTATTTGTATTTTGTATTTTTGGAATCCCAAACGAAAGTATTTGTATTTGTATTTCAATTGTAAAAAGTCAGTATTTGATCCAACCCTGATGTATATGTATGTGTGTGAGTTTGTGTATGTGTGTGTGTTTGAGTGTCTGTGCGTGTGCATGTGTGTACGTGTGTTTTCTCATTATTTATCGTTTACCTCTCACATTTCTACTTTGTTTCCCAGCAATATGACCAAATATATGTAAAAGAACACGAGATAACTCTTTACTTCAACAGAAGCAACAATGCAGGCCTTCGATAATTCTCTTGAAGTCAACCCAAGGCAATATATTTCAATTGCTGTTGTGCTCTTAAGATCCCTTCCCACTCTCAGGGTCCTTTTAAGGTTAATCGAGTACGAGGGTCCCAGGGTTCTTGAAGGCCAACTTAAATCTCTTTATCTCTTTTAGAAGCTGGCAGTGGAACTTTAATGTTTATGAAATTTAGGCTGTCAAGCATTTTCAGCCATTCATTGCGTAAGACACAGAAAGAAGGCGGTTGGAGTGGATGGACAGCAGGCTAAAGTGATCTAGGAAATAAAATGTCTAATGGTGGAACTGCATAAGAACCCCATATAGTTGCCCTATAAAGTATTAGTTAGGGGGTAGGGGTGACAATAAGATTGTATAAAAATAAGCGGTAATCAATGTAAAGTTGAAGGATAAAAAGCAGATGATGCTAGTAGCCGAAGGTCCCTATGAACTTTTAGTAACAAGCACAGTGCCTGAAGTGAGGTGCTCTGAATGTACTAACCCCGACACCAACTAACCACGCCCCAGCGGGTCTTTATCTACGTAGGACTAATATTTCCTGAGATCATTTTCTTTATGATAGTTACAATCTTTTGTCTATGTATTTACGGTAATCCCGAACGGGCTTGTACTTAACACGCCGCAAAGTTGTGTATGCGCTTACATACCGGGTTAAAAGCTTTGGGGTTACCATCTAAGAAATCTCCATTATATGTTTATCCAGTCTACTAGTGCTTTTGAGATGTTATTTTCACCCTATATTATTATTATTATTATTATTATTATTTTTATTATTATTATTATTATTATTGATTTAAAAATGCTTGAAACTAGAGCGTTCGAATGTGTGTCAACATGTCTTTTTGGCTATAAGTATAAAGCTGAAGAAGCATTTTGAAGAATATGCGAAAGCTTCTTTAGTTACATCTTCAGATTTGCATCAGTAGATGACCGTGGATCTTTTAACCATAACAAAAAAAGTAGGCCATAGGTATCAAAGAGGCTGAAAATGTTAACGTTTAAATAACATGACGATTGACCTTCAAAGGGATTTCTAATTATTTGTCTTAGCATTAAATAAAGTAGTTGTTTTGCCAATTTTAAACTTAGTAGTTTATAATACATTACTTTAAAATGATAAAATGTATCGAGTTTTTACTATTGTTTTCATAAGACCTTATATGTTTAAAACAATATGCATACTTGACAAGTTAATTTGACTTTTACTTCAACCAATTTTTTCATCTAACATGGATGGATTAGATACACGTAATTTACCAACAACAATATCATAAAGTATGCTATTATATTGTGCGCGTATGTATAGCTCAATGCACTTTATAAAGGCTGTTTTAAAATTTGACAAACACTTAAATAGTGTTTAATTAATTAAGACAAATTATCTTTCATTATGGACAATTCTGCGACATTTCGAACTACTTTTCCCACCCTGCGATACTGCATCCTCAGTTCGTACTATGTCTGCTGAAGTTCCCACCTCCAAATCCACTTTGTGCGTGGTGCAGTGGAAATGTTTAATTTCTCTATGGCCACGAACGCTTGGAATTTGCCTGTCAGTTTCCGTAGATCACTATATCTTTCCCTCTACTCCCGAGTTTTATTATTAGTTGACAGATTCTAAGATTCCCCTATCTTATTAATGCAACAATAAAAAAAATACCCATCTTATGCAATCGGTCGAGATAAAGCAATTCTTTCGGGAGTATCACCTACTTTTGATTTTTCTGTAAAATAAAACTGCGGAGACGGCTATTGTCTGTCCGTCTGCACTTTTTCTGGTCGCCGACAGGTCTTAAAAACCACTGAGGCTACAGGGCTGCAAATTGGTGTGTTGATCATCGATGCACCCTCCAACCATCAAACATGCCAAATTGCAGCCCTCTTGCCCGAGCAGGTTTTATTTTTTTAAGGTTAAAGTTAGCCATGATCGTGCGTTTGGGTCCGCTATAGGTACCAACAACACAAGACACCACCTGGCCATGGCTGAAAATTTCATAGGCTGCAGCTGAAAGTTCCATGGGCCGTGGCTGAGAGATTCATACAGCATTATACACTATGCAGAAAATTTGATTGCGCCAAAGAAATTAAGGCGCATTTTTACTTGTTTATTTTTGCCTTGACCTGATGAAAAAAAGGATAAACTTTACAGTCGCAGAGTGTTCCAACAGGTGGGAAAAATGTCGATTACTGCATATGAAAATCTTTGCCGGTAAGTAGAAACGTCTCTTCGGTGACATTGAATTAACTTTATGACCTCCTCTCTCAATAACCACTACAATCATCGTAGGTTCATTAGGAAGTTTTTGACTACGTAAAATTCCCAGCGTTAAATTTATGGCGAAAGCTATAAAAATCGGCATCGCTTATGTCCATTTGGAGGCTTGGCAAGAATCCAATTAAATGAAGTTCTATTAAGGCCTTTGTAAAAGCAAACCTAAAAACAGATAAAGTTTCCTTTCTAGTGCGCATGGAAGTCTTATAGTCTATAAAACACTTAGTTTTTAATCATAGGGGTAAACACACATACATACATACATACATACACACACACACACACACATATATATATATATATATGTATTATATATATATATATATATATATATATATATATGTATTATATATATATATATATATATATATATATATATATATATATATATATAATATATATATATGATTATAATCACTTTAGCACGGGATTCGTTTATCATACATATCCACAGGTGAAAAATAAGAGGAAGGGTGTAGGTCCTAACCGGTTTCAGCTTTACTTTCAAGCCATTGACAAAGGTCTGATAGATAGTATTAGAAGTCACAAGTATATATACTATAGAGACAGTACTGACGAACATACACACAACCGTTTGAGACTGCAGATCCACCCACAGGCAGGTGTCAAGGTAGGAGTGGCTTTCAAGAATCATTTGGATAAAATTTACAATAAATTCTCAAGGGATACTACCGATTAGGGTACACACCGTAGGAGACAAGAAGTCCACACCTGCCAGGTGTCAGGGAGGCGGGGTTGGACATGGCATTACCACTACCGCCCCCTTACTGCGTTTACAAATATAATAATCCTATTTCCACATATCTCTACTGCCTACCTCAAAATTTAAACAATTTACAAATTTCTTTTGATATTCAAGGATCAAGTTAATACATTCCTTGACTGATCATATTATTGTTATAACCTTCTTTTATAAAACTAGATTCAGTGATATTCCTTTCCATTGCATTATTAGAACATTACACACACACACACACACACACACACACACATATATATATATATATATATATATATATATATATATATATATATTGATTGTTATAACACAGTGATTTATTTACTATCATTAAGCTACAAATGTCGTTTAATATCCAATCCACGCTACTTCAGGGACATACTCGAAAGGGAATTGTCACTGAAGGGGAATTGTAAGTGATAAATGGATTGGCACTGAAGTGCCTCGAACAATTGACACAGTACCTTCCAACGACTCCAGTCCACGGTCAACCCACTTTTTTTTATAGAGGTAGTAAGTATATTATCATTTTTACGTGTATTGTATTACACACACACACACACACACACACATATATATATATATATATATATAGTATATATATTGTTATATATATATATGATATGTATATATATATATATATAATATATATATATATATATATATATATATATATATATATATTAGTTGTTCTTTATAATACAATTGTACAATTTCGTCGCCAATGTCACATTTGATCAAAACCTGTTTTTTCTATATTATATTAGACAGGCAGTCTTTTGTAAATATCTAGATAGCTAATTGGCGCGTCTGGAACACGTAGCTCTTTTTATGGAACTCTCATCGCACCGTGATTTATATACAATCATAGAGGTACAAATGTCGTTTAATTTACAATTCACGTTACTTAGGGAATATCCCCCAGGAAGAATTATCACCGACTGTGAGTAATAAGTAATAAATGGATTGGTACTAAAGTGTTACAATCATTCGGTGCAGTATCTTCTAATGAATCCAGAATAATAATAACAAAAATCATCCTGACGTTTATTGGCAAAAACCCGTTAATCACAAAAAAGGCATATTATCGTCGACCAAAGTAAAAACCTTGAATCAGATTCTACATCAAAACAGATCTAATTAACATGAGAGATTTCTTAATCATAGGTAAAAGCACGATGTGGGGGAGGGTGAGACCAGCTGGCACTCGATTGTTGATAATACCCTGCAGCGGCTATGGGAATATCGTTAAGGACCTGAATGAGAGATCCTATTCACTCTAAAGCAATGAAAGGCTACAGATAAGAGCAATGATTGCTTTTCTTCGATGCACCATTAAAGGAGCAGAGCTATCTGGTTATTAACCTCACATCCAATGGCAGTAGACAAGGAACACTATCGAGACGTAAGCTTTACTCGTAAGTAAAATAAAAGACAAGAAACAAGAGAGTACACTAAGTTAGATGCATTAAAATGTAAGGCAATTTACCAAGTTATCGTCATAGATCAGAATAATGGAAATACTGCAATTGTAAGATCAAATATAATTCTCTGGATCATGTGTAATTTTGTATATGTAACAGAATAGATGTATAAAATGGTCATTTTGATCGTTCATATGTTTCAAGAATAAAACGAAGACTCTGACATGAAGTTCAGATTACTATTTTATGGTAGTTCAAGGAATGCTTTTCGATTATTTTAAAAAACTTTAAGTTAGAATAAGGTAAATAATTAGTAAATTACCATATATGCCCAGGAAAGCAAATAAAAGTAAAAAGCGAAATCTTATATATTAAATCAAATGTTTGTCTATGTTTCTTTGCTTGTTGGTGCACTATAGAAATCTGAACCGTTTCAACTATCTAGACAAAATTTGGCACGTGACCATCATTTAACCGACTTTGGATAACAGGTAAGGTTTCAAACCCGTACCCCAGTCCTCTTCCCCTTCCCTCAGTCCCCTTCCCCTTTCCCTGTTTAACGTATGTGGTAAATAAACACTTGTCGTTTACCACACCTCATTTCATGTACTCGAAACCATAGAAATACCTTATTGAAAATGCTTTTCAGTCATCATAGAAGTACCTGGATAAAAGGGACACACAGCACAGTAATTTCTGGATAAAAGGGAGTTACCACAGTAACACCTGCATAAAAGGGACAGACAGCATAGTAATATATGGTTAAAGGTGACAGACATTACAGTAGTACCTACATACTAGGGACAGGCACTACATTAATATCTGGATAAAACGGGCAGACAGCACAGTAATACCTGGTTAAAAGGGACAGACAGCATAGTAATACCTAAATAAAAGGGACAAACAGTACAGTATTACCTGGTTAAAGGTGTCCGACAGAACAGAAATACTTGGATAAAAGGGGCAGTCGCCACAGTAATGTCTGAATAAAAAGGACAGTCACCATAGTAATAATTGGATAAAAGGAACAGACAGAACAGTACTATCTGGATAAAAGGGTCATTCATGAAATTTGTTTCTTGATAAAAGGGACAGTCATTACAGTAATACCTGGATAAAACGGACAGGCAGCACAGTAACGCCAGGATAAAAAGGGCAATCTCCATAGTAATACCTGGATAAAAGGGACAGGCAGTACAGTTATACCTGGTTAAAGGGGACTGACATCATAGTAATACCTAATACCTGGATATAAAAGGGACAGTTACTACATAATACTTGGATAAAATGGCGGAGAGTACAGTGATATCTGGTTTAATGTGTTAAACAAAACATTAATATCTGGATAAAATGGACAATCACCACAGAAATACCTAGATAAAAAAGGATAGTTACCACATTAGTACCTGGATGAAAGAGACGGTCAATGCAGTAATATTTAGATAAAAAAAGGACAGACAGAACAGTAATATCCGGATAAAAAAGACAGCCATCAAAGTAATTTATAGATAAAAGGAAAAGACTCCACAGTAAAACGCAGACAAGTTACCACAGTGTTACCTGGATAAAAGGGACAACCCTTTCCCTTTTCCCTCCCCCTACACTTAGAGTAATTCAGATTTTTCCTGGGCAACGCCAGGTTAGTCAGCTAGTTTGAAAGAAAATAATTTAAAATCTTCTTCATGGAGAGACTAATTGAAAAGGAGCAGTAATTAATTGTCATGGTAATATATTTTAGTATTACATAAACATGACAGTTTTACCATGTGAATGAGTAGATTTTTTTTTCATAATTTTATAAGTGGGGATATAAGAATTCATGAATCAGCATCACGAAACATTCATGAATATTTCAGAGGCAAATTTGACAACTATACCAAAAACGACTTGATATTTTCGCATTTCAGGAATAACTTTAGTTTTTACAGGAACTATAATTGTTGTTATTGTTGATCCCTGCTGGTCCTTCCGAAATCTTAAACTGAATAGCGATGATAAAGTAAGTCGTCACTGTGCTCGCAATCTGTGAAAGATAAAATTTTGAAAAGCAAATTTTTAAAATGATTCATGAAGTTCAGTTTTTACATTTAAGCATAATAAACGGAAGCTAGAAACTTACAGAAAAAAGCCGTCCTCTTCCCAGGCGAAACAAGTCGTAAGGAGCGAAATCCAAGTCTTTCTCCAAGTGTTTAACAATCCTTTCCACCTATTGAACAAAAGGCAACTTTAAATTTACATAAGCCTCAAACAATTATGTGTTTTGTATATCATAAAATAAAGAAAATAATGAATTTTTATCAAGAGCCAAATTATGACTTGTAGATAACAAATTTAGTCGTTTTATTTTTTAGCAGCATAAACAAAACAGGTATCTCAAAAGTTTAGTTTTATATAGCTGATTGGTGTTTGTGCTTAGTTTTCAGAAGTTTGTAGATTTACGATATTTTATGAAGACATTTTTTCAGTTTTTGCATATAAATGGATGATTAAAGCACTACCATAATGAAGCATCTCTCCTGTAACTAACTTAATTATTTGATTTCACCTTTTCATTTTTCAACCTCTTAATTTGCCCCATTACTTCTTCAATAGTCAAATCCACAACCATTCCAAAATCATTACTAATAATCCATTCCAGTTCTTATGTAATTCAGTTTCACCGCTTTTTTTCCTCTACGTTGCACAAATCTGCAAAATACCACCTACATTCATTCAAGGCTTCATTCACTTCAGAGAGCATCTTCCCATTTGCATTTTAAGATCCACTTGTTTACTAACATATTTCTTTTCAATTATTCCTTCGTAGACTAACATTTTTATTCTCTGTAAAGTTCTTACTCACCATTATCCCCTTACTTGAATCAGTTAATTTTTTCCTCTCCTGCTCTCTTCTCGACCACCTCAATACTTCAACATGATCTCTTTAATTACGCCACTTCACCACAATTAGCCTCCATATTTTCATGAGGAATACTCCCTGCCGTTACTGTGACCCAAGTTTCGTATTTTACGTACTATACATCTATTTGTTATGGCCCCAGTCTTCAACCTTCCTCAAGGTTACGCATTATTTCTTTATAATATATACTCTTTTCACACTTTTTTTATTCAAATAATTCTCCTAAATTTACAAATGAAAATGTATAGACCTAAACAAATTACGAATAATTAGCAGTACTTTGTACAATTATGACATGCTCCTTTTTGTCTAGGTTTATAGCTGCTTTAATGGGCCTTGTTCAGTAAATACAGGTTTTACAACATTGTTTAGTCTGTGGTTAAGGGTTTTCAATATAGTTATAGTTTCCTTGAAAGGAACTTACCTCTGAATAAACTTTTGAAGAATAACACGCTGGTTCGAAATGATAAAGTATCCTCAGCCATGATTTTCTCTAAAAAAAGAGAAAAGAGAAAAAATTAATAATGAGATATTTACGTTCCAAGATAAACTGCAAGACTCGAGGACTGTGAAGGGCATGAGCGCAATTGTAATTAGCATATGACATAACAAGATTCTATATGAAAACAAATAAAATAGTAGGCATGGCATAAGCACTAGATAGCTAATGTACTAAGGTCTGAGTTTATCTTTTCTTTATTAGGCAACAGTGTATTTCAGTCAGGGTATAAACTATAACAGTTATAAATAAGGCTCAATAACCAGTCTCGACCCTGATTTTTACGTTTACTGTCCATCGGTATGCATGTACAAGTTGTATGCTTCACTAGACCAGTAGAATGAGAATAGCACGAGCGAAAAATAAATTTCTTTATTTTTTTATTTTACTTACTCCCTAACTTGTAAATTTTCAATCCTTATCACGCAGAAGATACGAAAATTTTAAATATTCAAATGCAATAATTTACTCCTAGGCTAAATCCAGTTTGTTTAGCCATACACCGACAGTCAAGCTTGAAAATTGTAGGCAAAGGCTTAGAAACTCTCAGCAAAATCCCCCAGTACATACAAATGTATCAGTATTTCTCCGAATTATTGTTTATTTTAAATTTTCCACAATTTTACCTTCTTCTGGTATCAAGGAAAATAAAACTGATGATTACGAAGGTTTCTTGTGTCCATTGAAAGTCATAAAATTTTTCTTTTTTTTTTCCTCCAATTTTAGACATATTTACTTTAAGAAATTAAAAATGGATACGTAAAGGTAAGAACTCCACTATCAATGTTAAAAAGACCACATTTTTTCCCGTATGCAAAGCAATACCAAATTATTTTTCCTTTCGGGTAATGTGCGAACTTCCAAAAATATAAAAAAAGATTGTCAACCGCAGAATCCGAAAAATTCATCAGCGTCTATTTTGGTCAAAAGGAGGTAAAAATGTTAGGGTCACTCTTTAACAAAGGTAAAAATTTAACTAAGTAAAATAGAGGAAAGTGATAATGATTTTATTTAATCAATAAGATTACATCACACGGAACGATTGTTAGTATAAATTTGATGCATATGATTTTATATTAGTGAGAGTCTGAAGTTATCGGTAAAACGAAATTACTGCCTCCCGTCAAGGTTTTGATTCGTCTTCTTTCAAAGCATGTTTTGAATTTTATGCTTAACATTGTCAACTCTCCTGACCTTTTCACTTGCCAGTGGGATGACAGATTGACTTAAGGTGTTGAGGTTTTGTTTTCACGCCTTTAACTCTTGGTGGATGATCCTGGTTAGAATTTAATGCGCAATGGCAAGTTCACTAGTTACCTTGAACTGCCATCTCTGTAGTGAACGTAACTAATGAGTCCTTCGTGAATTACGCCATATTATTGGAGAGGCACAGATTGGAAATGGCCAATCAGTCCCAGCCAAGTCGGTTGCTAAGAGTTTCGCCGAATCACGTTGGGAAGATATAACAGTCAGGAAATAAATTTAAGAGATATGATCTGGACCTCAGACCTGCTTGTGAATCATGGTGCAAAGGATTAAGAAAAGAGACGGAATGGGGTAATGCGTGCATCTATTCGGGAAGATGAGGTGGAGCTGGTAGAGAAAGACGAAACATAAATAATAATCACATTTTTAATAAATCACGTCCATTGACTTTAACCAACAGAGAGAGAGAGAGAAAAGAAAACTTACTCTGGGAATTTTTGTGAATTTTGAAATCACGAACACATTTACTGTTACCTTCAAAACAAGTGAATCTGCTGAGCATAAAATGACTATAACTTTGATCCCGACCTGGAAGGCGACGAAGAACGTCCCTGCTGAAGCGTTGAGAATCACGACCGAGTAAAGATGTCCGATGGCGACCAGTGTGTAACAGAAAAGTACGCAGAGTATAGGACCACTGCAGTACATAATCAATCTTTCAATGATTGTGTCGATTCTGACTAGGAAATGACAGACTTGGCTAATACCTGAGACTTCAGGAGGAATACATTTTGAGTCGTGTATATATTTATTGGTTAATGCAAAACCTGGAACGTCTAAAGGACTGATTTGTCTGTGGCTCCTGGTTGTCGAGGTGTTTGAGGCTTTGAGGTTCTTGGAATCCGAGTGAACAATAACGTCTGTATCTGTTTCTTGGACCAAGCGTAACCAGCAGCTGTAAATTGCAGCCATTTCCGCGTCGAGTTTCAAAGTCAATGTTTTTGACACAGAGTAAACCAGTCCATACGTAGAAAGTAGGCTACTCATGGGCAAACTCAGAAATAAGACCCTCATAGCATTCATTACTCCTACAGGAAATGTATCTCCAAAATAGTCAGCTTGAGAAGCTACTAAGATGAGCGTGATCGAGGAGAGTAACTCAATACACAACGCAATATACACTGGCAAAAACTGAACTTGAAATAATTTTGTTTCAGTAGAGATATAATTAAAAATCAGCTGCATTGCTTCAACTAAATGTCTTTTATTGATAAGAAAATTAATGTGCGCGATGGTCCCTGTAATTGGTATGACAAAGGCAATAGCATTAGCGATTACAGTCCTCACATCTCTCTTTTCATAGGGGATGCAGTATAAGCAGACACACGTACTTGCAGTGTTGACTAATAACAGCAAATAAGACCAAAGTGAGAAGAAATGATCTTCCTCGAAAATCACCTCACGGTCTCTTTGTTTGGGGTTAGTTTTACTTGATTCGGTTTCCTTCCATTTTTCTCCATGTCTGCGATGCAGTGTAATCTTATATGGAAATCCACCGTAGAGACGTAAGCATTTCAGTATGAAGATTAATGGATGGCCCATTTTGTCTTTGCGAAGACGATAACAGTTAAGAAAATGTTTCTCAAGGACGATAGGCTTTATAAGAATACAAAATTGAGATCAGCCGCCCTCTCCTGACTTTACCGCACCTGCAGAAGCCGTTGTCAGATAACAACTGAAGTTATCAATACGCGCACTCCTTGTTCGTATCTGCGTCACGTAAAGTGACGTTGCCTGATATGGGATTTTTCTGCTTATTTGGAGCATTATTGCTTTGGATTTTATACTTTAGAAGATATAGGATGCAATAGGAAATGTAAATGAAGAGTATTGCTTTCCTGTTACATTTTCATTGCAATATTAAGGGTCGTTATTTCTTTTGAATTACGTTTTATTTTTACTGGAGTTTACTCGTCAAAGAAACTCAGACAATATTTACGCAATCAATATTGTAGCAAATAATATTCGGTGAAGAGAAGGCTTAGCTCCCCATCCATCTATCTTACTATCTTGAAAAGACGGTGGACGAAAAGTAATCAATATAAAATGCAATTCAATTATTTTCCAATTGCTTGGGATAACTTCATTATCGAATTTGTGTTTTCTCTAATAGAAAAATGATGAGCGTAATTTTTTACTGTCGCAAGGAGCATAAATTCATTTCACGAGTATAACTACGCTTTTGCCTATCGATTTGTGAATGACAAGAATGAACAATGCTTCAAGGCATTACTTTAGACTAACATTTAATAAAGAAATATATATTCTAAAATTTCCTTCTCAAAGTACTCTAATAACGTGTTGAAATTGTTTTTTTTTTTAATAATAATGCAAATTACAATAAAGAAGATACTGAAGCATACGACAAAAACTGATGAGTGAAAGATATTGAACTTCGCTCTTCATCCAGTTTAGGATATGATTCCGCACAGCTGCAAATTTAGTATAAGATAAGACTGTGCTGTACACTTTCACAACGTCCTTAGATCACAGAGGACTCAAAACAGAAATATACGTCAAGAGGTCTAAGTGGATTTCGTTTCCCTTCTTAGAACATTTTCAAACATTACCTGAATTCACTATAGATGACTCATTCGTTGATAAAGGAATTTTCATTGATAGAGAACAGTTTAGAACGATGATAAAATTTATGGCAAATTTGATTTAGAAACCTCTCATGTTTCATCCTTGGCAGAAGACTCGTCTCCTGCAAACCATATCCAGTGCTGTGTGTTGGGAAAATCATCACATGGCCTGGCGATGGTTTTGCATCCTAAACACTAAACATAATATATATGTAAATGTTTATACATATATATATATATATATATATATATATATATATATATATATATATATGTGTGTGTGTGTGTGTGTGTGTGTGTGTGTGTGTGTGTATGTGTGTGTGTATGTATGTATGTACAGATAAATGTATATGTACATATGCGTATATATATATATATATATATATATATATATATATATATATATATATATACTATATTGTATGTATGTATATTATATGTATATATAATATATGTATGTATGT
>NC_061110.1:40797345-40814845 GCF_015104395.2 Macrobrachium nipponense | reverse complement strand
TAGATATAGGATTAATCTTAAAATTACGGAAACACGAGCTAAAAAAGTTGTTTCCGAACCCAGTGAAGGTACTTTTTCTAAAAACAGTTGTTGAAAAGGTGGTTACCTCTAGTTATTTCTATATCCAAGAAAGCCAGGGAGTTATCCTTCTCATTTTCCTACGCAAATTTAATGTTAGGATGGGCTTCATTTACATAATCAAAAAAAGCTGGCATTGCCACGAAAATTTAAATAAGGCAAAAGAATCGTTAACATATCTTCTATAAAGAAAAGTGGCTTAAAATTCCCAGGACAATCATTAAGAAAATTCTCATCCAAATTTCCAATAAAAAAATTGGCAAACAACGGTCCCAAAGGAGAACCCATGGCAACCCCTTCTGCCTCAGAAAGAGCTGCCCATTAAAAACAAAGGTGGCATCTTGCACAGGAAGTTCCAAAAACGTGTTAAAAAGTTGCCTATTAAAACCACAGAAAGTCTCATAAATACTAAAAACTTTATCCAAAATTTTATCAATTTTCTGAAAAACGGGGTCGTTAGTGAACAATGATTCAACGTCCAAACTGGCCATATACAAATCCCTATCCTGTAAAATAATTTCTTGTTGAAATACATAACGAGTATTTACATGATCGTGATTTGTATATGTCCAGTTTGGACGTTGAATCATTGTTCATTAACGTCCCTGTTTCTCAGACAATTGAAATTATTTTGGATAAAGTTTTTAGTAATGATGAGACTTTCTGTTGTTTTAATAGGCAACTTTTTAAAACGTTTTTGGAACTTGCTGTTCAAAATTCCACCTTTATTTTTAATGGGCAGCTCTTTCTGAGGCAGAAGGGGTTGCCATGGGTTCTCCTTTGGGACCGTTGTTTGCCAGTTTTTTTATGGGACATTTGGAGGAGAATTTTCTTAATGATTGTCCTGAGAATTTTAAGCCACTTTTATAGAAGATATTTTAACAATACTTTTGCCTTATTTAAATTGTCGTGGCAATGCCAGCGTTTTTTTTAGGTTATGTAAATGAGGCCCACCCTAACATTAAATATACGTTGGAAAATGAGAAGGATGACTCCCTGGCTTTCTTGGATATAAAAATAACTAGAGATAACCACCTTTTCAACAACTGATTTTAGAAAGAGTACCTTCACTGGGCTGGGGAACAACTTTTTTAGCTCGTGTTTACGTAATTTTAAGATTAATATTATGTCTTGTTTGGTTTTTAGGTCCCTTCGGTACACATCTGATTGGCTCTCCTTCCATTTTGAAGATGAATTTCATTTAGAATATTTTGTAAAGAACTCGTTTCCCAAAAAGCTGGTTTTTAACATTATTAGCAAATTGCTAGCGAAGTATCTGTCAGCACCCACCCTTAATTTTAATGTACCTAAGTTAACTATGTGTGCACCAGTCCCATTTATTCATTCAGACAGTTTACGTGTAAAAGTTAGAAATATTATTGAAAACTAATTTGGTTTTTGAAAACTTAATCTCATTCCCATGAATTCACAAAAAATTGGAGCGTTTTTTAATTACAAGGACAAATTACAGGATTTCATAAAGTCCAATATCATATATAAATTTGAATGCCCAAGATGTCTTGGTATTTATGTTGGTTCTTCGCGTAGATTTTTACAAGTCCGGTATTATAGACATTTGTGATTAAGTTACAGAAGTGGGTCCAGAATCTCTAATCCCGATTCCTCTAATATAAGAATACATGCAAAGAGTTGTAAGGTTACTATTATCAAGAAACATTTTTCTATTATTAGCACCAAAAAGCAAACTACCCATCTAACTACCCTTGAGTCATTGTTTATTAAGCACCTTTCACCTAGTTTAAACTCCAACACCTCGTCATCTCCTCTCTCTCTGGCGTGAGGTTTACGTTGTGTGCAGACCTTACCGTTTTTAGTCACTCAGCTCTTTCTTTCTTTATGAATAGGAAGTTTTCTTCTCATTCCCTATTTCAACGTTCTGAGTATTTTTTAATTTAATTACAATTTATAAGCTTATTTTAATTGTGAATTTCAATTGCAGACTGATGTGTTGGTGACAACATGAAACGTTTCTTAATAAACTCGTGTACATTACTGTCGTCTGATTGGACACCTCTTTCTTCTTTATTAAATATGTATATATATAAAGTATATATATATATATATATATATATATATATATATATATATTATTATATATTGTTTATATATATATATATATATAAAAATTATATTGTATGATAAATGAAATGTATATGTATATATGAATGTATATGTATATATGTATGTTATTTATGTATGTATGTATAAATATATTATATATATTATATATATATAATATAGAAATTAATAAGATGAGATAATATATATATATTATAGATATATATATAGACCTAGATATATATATATATTATATATATATACACATATATAAATATATGATTAGTATTATATATATATACCTTATATATATATCAATATATATATATATAAGATATAATATATATTTTATAGATGAGTTATATATATATATATATATAGTATATATCTATATATATATATATATTATATATTCTTATATAATATCATATATACATAGATATATGTATCCTTATTATACGATTATATATATTAATACTATCTATAATATATATTATAATAATATTATATATAATTATAGATTATTATATATTATTATAATATATTAATATAAATTATTAATATTACCATTATCATATTATATACATTATATGATATACCATTTATATATATATACATATATAGTATATATATATAAATAAAGGTTTTTTTGCCACGAAGGAAAAAAAATGAAAAACGAGTTGGCCGAGTACTTTCGGTCCTATTCGGACCCTTTACTGAGGCATACTGGTTTTACAAAGAACACCATAGTCCAAAAGAAGGCTTAATATACAAACTGACACTACCAAATTAGCCATAAGGGCGATTTTCACTCTACAGAGAGGAGGAGGAGTCATAGGCTAGCCACACCTTGAAGGATACCCGCGGTAAACAAGTGATTCTTCCAGAAAAACAGTACATTTTGAAAACAACACGGAGCATATACAATTTAATATCATGAATTTTTACACAAACTTTCCCAACAAAAAATTATTATTATGAAAAGACGAAAGAAAATATAAATATATATATATATCGAGCAAGAGAAAGATGGGAGAGAAAATATCGAACCAGAGAGAGAGAAGAGAGAGAGAGAGACAGAGAGAGAGAGAGAGAGAGAGAGAGAGAGATAGAGAGAGAGAAGAGAAAGAGAGAGAGAGAAAGACAGAGAGAGAGAGAGAGAGAGAGAAAGACAGAGAGAGAGAGAGAGAGAGAGAGAGAGAGAGAGAGAGAGAGAGAGAATTAATAACTATATACATGTGGGACTAATTTATTAGTTGTTCATTTATTTTGAGGTCCTTCATAAACATCTTACAAATATATGGGTCCAAATGGTACATTCCCAGACTAAGATTTAGGTTGTTTTTATTAGTGATTTGTATAATTGCCGATTCCAGTAAATTTCTTGAAACATAATCATTAGATCTAGCAATTACCGAGGCATCACCCCAATTAATACAATGAGATTTTTCACTCAGATGGATAAACAGTGCATTTGAAGTCTGGGCTGTTCTAACTATCATATGCTGCTTAACCCGAACACATAAATTCTTACTAGACTGACCAACGTAAAACGATGGGCAATCCTTACAAGGAATTTTGTAAATGATGTTGTTATTTGTTACGGGACTATTCTTAATTAGCATATCTTTAATGGTATTGTTATAAGAGAACACTACATTAACATTAAATGATTTAAATATTGATTTTATGGTTTCAAATCCACGAAAATAAGGTAAGCTAAGTACATTTTTAGGGATTTCTTTTTCATTAATAGCAACACTATAAAACTTTTTATGAGCTTTTTGATAACATAAATCAATTAAATGAGGTGGGTAGCAGAGATCGTTTCCTATCTTTTTTATGTATTCTATTCTTGGTCAGGTATTGTGGACTCGTGATACGCAAAGCGTAGGAACATAGAAGAAAAAATTGAAATTTTAATATTAAGATGGTGGCCAGAGTAAAAATGTACATATGTTAAATTATTTGTGGGTTTTCTATAAATACTGAATTTGCATTGAAAGATTCTCTATGTATTAATACATCTAGGAAAGGGATGACATTGTTATTTTCAATTTCAACAGTGAATTTTATGGATGGCACTAAATTATTCAATTTAGACAGTAAATCATTTACATCGATACCACTAGGTAAGACTACTAAGATATCATCGACATATCGGTACCATTTTAAGGGGATAAGTGTGATATTCGGGAGGTGTTGTCTCTCAAAAAATTCCATATATAAGTTTGAAAGGAGAGGTGATAAAGGGTTACCCATGGCCATACCAAATATTTGTTGGTAATATTCTCCATTAAAAATAAATCTGCAATCACAAATACATAACTTAATTAAGGAAATTATGTGACTAACGGACATAGGCAATTCATGCAGTACAAGCTCATTACTTAAATATTCTAGCACAGAGTCAATAGGGACTTTTGTAAACAAAGAACATACATCAAAACTGACAAAAAATATAGCTAGGGTTTAGTACAATGTTATTTAATTTTTCTACCAGATCAAGAGAATTCCGGATGTGTGAATTAGATACAGTTCCTAGTAGCGGGGATAACAGTTTTAGTAAGATATTTAGATAGTTTATAAGCAATTGACCCTACAGTACTAATAATTGGGCGCATAGGTTTGTTTTCCTTATGAGTTTGACTAGGCCATATAAATAAGGTAATGAGGGACACTTTACAGTTAACTGACACAAAAGCTCTTTTTTATCTTTCAGAATTTGTTTTGATATTGATATTAAAGTTTTTTATTACTTGGTCCAACGGATTTTTTGCAAGTTTTTTGTTTGTAAGTTATTTCATCCTCAAGTAAAGTATGCATGCGTGATATGTAGTCAGTTTTGTCAAGAACCCACTAAACTATTGGATTTATCAGCCTTGGTAATGTGTAAGCTATTATCATTCTTCAATTCTTTTAAACTTTTCCTGTAGCGAGCGGGGAAGTTATCTTCATGGTAGGCATGCGTAGCACTATATGTCATGCCTTTGATAATGTCTAAATGATTTTGTGGTATATCACAGTATTTTTCAAACTTATATAAAGATGTCGCTATTGATAAAGCTGAGGGTTTGTTACAAATGAAGAAAGACAGCCCAAAGCCTAATGCGCGCACTGCATTATCACTTATTGTTTGCTCGATAAATTCACCACACAATCACTTCTAGCATTTTTGGTCCAATCACTGGCGTTGATAAGGTTGTTTAATTTTCTTTCCAGTTTTCTAATCAAAGTGTCTGTAGTTCTACGAAGTTTTCCATAAATTTCTTGCCTTAATGCGTGTTTCCAATCAGCGGGAATCGAATAGTTGAAGTTACGTCGGGCTTTTTCCAGTTCTTTAAATTTCTCCTTTTCCTCCATTTTCGCGGCAGCAATGTGACGTTTTAATATGATTGATGAAAACTCATTAAAAGGATGTTGATCGTATCTTCTTATGCGGTATGGTAGCAATGATTTGGGTAACACTTGTTCCGCCAGGCATTTTTTCAGGAATTTCAGGTGAATTCTGGTAGAGTGCGCTGCTTGTAAAGACTTGGAGAAAGAGGTGACGAAACAGCTCAACAGTGGGAACAGGAAAGCAAAAGTAAACGTGGCCCTCATGATGAATAACTTGATCACGAAGTATATAAAACGTGATGCTATGTATAATAAAGGTTTTTTTGCCACGAAGGAAAAAAATGAAAAAACGAGTTGGCCGAGTACTTTCGGTCCTATTCGGACCCTTTACTGAGGCATACTGGTTTTACAAAGAACACCATAGTCAAAAGAAGGCTTAATATACAAACTGACACTACCAAATTAGCCATAAGGGCGATTTTCACTCTACAGAGAGGAGGAGGAGTCATAGGCTAGCCACACCTTGAAGGATACCCGCGGTAAACAAGTGATTCTTCCAGAAAAAACAGTACATTTTGAAAACAACACGGGAGCATATACAATTTAATATCATGAATTTTTACACAAACTTTCCCAACAAAAAATTATTATTAATGAAAAGACGAAAGAAAATATAAATATATATATATATCGAGCAAGAGAAAGAGGGAGAGAAAATATCGAACCGAGAGAGAGGAAAGAGAGAGAGAGAAAGAGAGAGAGAGAAAGACAGAGAGAGAGAGAGAAGAGAGAGAGCAAAGAGAGAGAGAGAGAAAAGAGAGAGCGAGAGAGAGAGAAGAAAAAGGACAGAGGAGAGAAGAGAGAAGAGGAGAGAAGAGGGAGAGAGAGAATTAATAACTATATACATGTGGGATAATTTATAGTTGTTCATTTATTTTGAGGTCCTTCATAAAACATCTTACAAATATATGGGTCCAAATGGTACATTTCCCAGACTAAGATTTAGGTTGTTTTTATTAGTGATTTGTATAATTGCCGATTCCAGTAAATTTCTTGAAACATAATCATTAGATCTAGCAATTACCGAGGCATCACCCCAATTAATACAATGAGATTTTTCACTCAGATGGATAAACAGTGCATTTGAAGTCTGGGCTGTTCTAACTGAATACATATGCTGCTTAACCCGAACACATAAATTCTTACTAGACTGACCAACGTAAAACGATGGGCAATCCTTACAAGGAATTTTGTAAATGATGTTGTTATTTGTTACGGGACTATTCTTAATTAGCATATCTTTAATGGTATTGTTATAAGAGAACACTACATTAACATTAAATGATTTAAATATTGATTTTATGGTTTCAAATCCACGAAAATAAGGTAAGCTAAGTACATTTTTAGGGATTTCTTTTTCATTAATAGCAACACTATAAAACTTTTTATGAGCTTTTTGATAACATAAATCAATTAAATGAGGTGGGTAGCAGAGAT
The DNA here is from genome assembly GCF_015104395.2 of Macrobrachium nipponense. Taxonomy (NCBI): domain Eukaryota; kingdom Metazoa; phylum Arthropoda; class Malacostraca; order Decapoda; family Palaemonidae; genus Macrobrachium; species Macrobrachium nipponense. The sequence continues at coordinate 40,807,852 of NC_061110.1, read as the reverse complement.
CGTTTCCTATCTTTTTTATGTATTCTATTTCTTGGTCCAGGTATTGTGGACTCGTGATACGCAAAGCGCGTAGGAACATAGAAGAAAAAATTGAAATTTTAATATTAAGATGGTGGCCAGAATAAAAATGTACATATGTTAAATTATTTGTGGGTTTTCTATAAATACTGAATTTGCATTGGAAAGATTCTCTATGTATTATACATCTAGGAAAGGGATGACATTGTTATTTTCAATTGCAATAGTGAATTTTATGGATGGCACTAAATATTCAATTTAGACAGTAAATCATTTACATCGATACCACTAGGTAAGACTACTAAGATATCATCGACATATCGGTACCATTTTAAGGGGATAAGTGTGGATATTCGGGAGGTGTTGTCTCTCAAAAAAATTCCATATATAAGTTTGAAAGGAGAGGTGATAAAGGGTTACCCATGGCCATACCAAATATTTGTTGGTAATATTCTCCATTAAAAATAAATCTGCAATCACAAATACATAACTTAATTAAGGAAATTATGTGACTAACGGACATAGGCAATTCATGCAGTACAAGCTCATTACTTAAATATTCTAGCCCAAGAGTCAATAGGGACTTTTGTAAACAAAGAACATACATCAAAACTGACAAAAATATCGCTAGGGTTTAGTACAATGTTATTTAATTTTTCTACCAGATCAAGAGAATTCCGGATGTGTGAATTAGATACAGTTCCTAGTAGCGGGGATAACAGTTTAGTAAGATATTTAGATAGTTTATAAGCAATTGACCCTACAGTACTAATAATTGGGCGCATAGGTTTGTTTTCCTTATGAGTTTTGACTAGGCCATATAAATAAGGTAATGAGGGACACTTTACAGTTAACTGACACAAAAGCTCTTTTTTATCTTTCAGAATTTGTTTGATATTGATATTAAAGTTTTTTATTACTTGGTCCAACAGATTTTTTGCAAGTTTTTTGTAAGTTATTCATCCTCAAGTAAAGTATGCATGCGTGATATGTAGTCAGTTTTGTCAAGAACCACTAAACTATTGGATTTATCAGCCTTGGTAATGTGTAAGCTATTATCATTCTTCAATTCTTTTAAACTTTTCCTGTAGCGAGCGGGGAAGTTATCTTCATGGTAGGCATGCGTAGCACTATGTCATGCCTTTGATAATGTCTAAATGATTTTGTGGTATATCACAGTATTTTTTCAAACTTATATAAAAGATGTCGCTATTGATAAAGCTGAGGGTTTGTTACAAATGAAGAAAGACAGCCCAAAGCCTAATGCGCGCACTGCATTATCACTTATTTGTTTGCTCGATAAATTCACCACACAATCACTTCTAGCATTTTTGGTCCAATCACTGGCGTTGATAAGGTTGTTTAATTTTCTTTCAGTTTTCTAATCAAAGTGTCTGTAGTTCTACGAAGTTTTCCATAAATTTCTTGCCTTAATGCGTGTTTCCAATCAGCGGGAATCGAATAGTTGAAGTTACGTCGGGCTTTTTTCCAGTTCTTTAAATTTCTCCTTTTCCTCCATTTTCGCGGCAGCAATGTGACGTTTTAATATGAGTGATGAAAACTCATTAAAAGGATGTTGATCGTATCTTCTTATGCGGTATGGTAGCAATGATTTGGGTAACACTTGTTCCGCCAGGGCATTTTTTTTCAGGAATTTCAGGTGAATTCTGGGTATAGTGCGCTGCTTGTAAAGACTTGGAGAAAGAGGTGATTGCAGATTTATTTTTAATGGAGAATATTACCAACAAATATTTGGTATGGCCATGGGTAACCCTTTATCACCTCTCCTTTCAAACTTATATATGGAATTTTTTGAGAGACAACACCTCCCGAATATCACACTTATCCCTTAAAATGGTACCGATATGTCGATGATATCTTAGTAGTCTTACCTATGGTATCGATGTAAATGATTTACTGTCTAATTGAATAATTTAGTGCCATCCATAAAATTCACTGTTGAAATTGAAAATAACAATGTCATCCCTTTCCTAGATGTAATACACTAGAGAATCTTTCCAATGCAAATTCAGATTTATAGAAAACCCACAAATAATTTAACATATGTACATTTTTATTCTGGCCACCATCTTAAATATTAAAATTTCAATTTTTTCTTCTATGTTCCTACGCGCTTTGCGTATCACGAGTCCACAATACCTGGACCAAGAAATAGAATACATAAAAAAGATAGGAAACGATCTCTGCTACCCACCTCATTTAATTGATTTATGTTATCAAAAAGCTCATAAAAAGTTTATAGTGTTGCTATTAATGAAAAAGAAATCCCTAAAAATGTACTTAGCTTACCTTATTTTTTCGTGGATTTGAACCATAAAATCAATATTTAAATCATTTAATGTTAATGTAGTGTTCTCTTATAACAATACCATTAAGATATGCTAATTAAGAATAGTCCCGTAACAAATAACAACATCATTTACAAAATTCCTTGTAAGGATTGCCCATCGTTTTACGTTGGTCAGTCTAGTAAGAATTTATGTGTTCGGGTTAAGCAGCATATGTATTCAGTTAGAACAGCCCAGACTTCAAATGCACTGTTTATCCATCTGAGTGAAAAAATCTCATTGTATTAATTGGGGTGGATGCCTCGGTAATTGCTAGATCTAATGAATTATGTTTCAAGAAATTTACTGGAATCGGCAATTATACAAATCACTAATAAAAACAACCTAAATCTTAGTCTGGGAATGTACCATTTGGACCCATATATTTGTAAGATGTTTATGAAGGACCTCAAAATAAATGAACAACTAATAATTAGTCACATGTATATAGTATTAATTCTCTCTCTCTCTCTCTCTCTCTCTCTTCTCTCTGTCTTTCTCTCTCTCTCTCATCTCTCTCTGTCTTTCTCTCTCTCTCTTTCTCAATCTCTCTCTTTCTCTCTCTCTCTCTGTCTTTCTCTCTCTCTCGTCTCTCTCTCTCTCTCTGGTTCGATATTTTCTCTCCCTCTTTCTCTTGCTCGATATATATATATATTTATATTTCTTCTTTAGTCTTTTCATTTAATAATAATTTTTTGTTGGGAAAGTTTGTGTAAAAATTCATGATATTAAATTGTATATGCTCCGTGTTGTTTTCAAAATGTACTGTTTTCTGGAAGAATCACTTGTTTACCGCGGGTATCCTTCAAGGTGTGGCTAGCCTATGACTCCTCCTCCTCTGTAGAGTGAAAAATCGCCCTTATGGCTAATTTGGTAGTGTCAGTTTGTATATTAAGCCTTCTTTTGACTATGGTGTTCTTTGTAAAACCAGTATGCCTCAGTAAAGGGTCCGAATAGGACCGAAAGTACTCGGCCAACTCGTTTTTTTTTCATTTTTTTTTTTTCCTTCGTGGCAAAAAAACCTTTATTTATACATAGCATCACGTTTTTATATACTTCGTGATCAAGTTATTCATCATGAGGGCCACGTTTACTTTTGCTTTCCTGTTCCCACTGTTGAGCTGTTTCGTCACCTCTTTCCTCCAAGTCTTTACCAAGCAGCGCACTCTACCAGAATTCACCTGAAATTCCTGAAAAAATGCCTGGCGGAACAAGTGTTACCCAAATCATTGCTACCATACCGCATAAGAAGATACGATCAACATCCTTTTAATGAGTTTCATCACTCATATTAAAAACGTCACATTGCTGCCGCGAAAATGGAGGAAAAGGAGAAATTTAAAGAACTGGAAAAAGCCCGACGTAACTTCAACTATTCGATTCCGCTGATGATTGGAAACACGCATTAAGGCAAGAAATTTATGGAAAACTTCGTAGAACTACAGACACTTTGATTAGAAAACTGGAAAGAAAATTAAACAACCTTATCAACGCCAGTGATTGGACCAAAAATGCTAGAAGTGATTGTGTGGTGAATTTATCGAGCAAACAATAAGTGATAATGCAGTGCGCGCATTAGGCTTTGGGCTGTCTTTCTTCATTTGTAACAAACCCTCAGCTTTATCAATAACGACATCTTTATATAAGTTTGAAAAATACTGTGATATACCACAAAATCATTTAGACATTATCAAAGGCATGACATATAGTGCTACGCATGCCTACCATGAAGATAACTTCCCCGCTCGCTACAGGAAAAGTTTAAAAGAATTGAAGAATGATAAATAGCTTACACATTACCAAGGCTGATAAATCCAAGATTTTAGTGGTTCTTGACAAAACTGACTACATATCACGCATGCATACTTTACTGAGGATGAAAATAACTTACAAAAAAAAACTTGCAAAAAAATCCGTTGGACCAAGTAATAAAAAAACTTTAATATCAATATCAAACAAATTCTGAAAGATAAAAAGAGCTTTTGTGTCAGTTAACTGTAAAGTGTCCCTCATTACCTTTATTTATATGGCCTAGTCAAAACTCATAAGGAAAACAAACCTATGCGCCCAATTATTAGTACTGTAGGGTCAATTGCTTTATAAACTATTCTAAATATCTTACTAAACTGTTATGCCTTATCCCGCTACTAGGAACTGTATCTAATTCACACATCCGGAATTCTCTTGATCTGGTAGAAAAATTAAATAACATTGTACTAAACCTAGCGATATTTTTGTCAGTTTTGATGTATGTTCTTTGTTTACAAAGTCCCTATTGACTCTGTGCTAGAATATTTAAGTAATGAGCTTGTACTGCATGAATTGCCTATGTCCGTTAGTCACATAATTTCCTTAATTAAGTTATGTATTTGTGATTGCAGATTTATTTTTAATGGAGAATATTACCAACAAATATTTGGTATGGCCATGGGTAACCCTTTATCACCTCTCCTTTCAAACTTATATATGGAATTTTTTGAGAGACAACACCTCCCGAATACACACTTATCCCCTTAAAATGGTACGATATGTCGATGATATCTTAGTAGTCTACCTAGTGGTATCGATGTAAATGATTTACTGTCTAAATTGAATAATTTAGTGCCATCCATAAAATTCACTGTTGAAATTGAAAATAACAATGTCATCCCTTTCCTAGATGTATTAATACATAGAGAATCTTTCCAATGCAAATTCAGTATTTATAGAAAACCCACAAATAATTTAACATATGTACATTTTTATTCTGGCCACCATCTTAATATTAAAATTTCAATTTTTTTTCTTCTATGTTCCTACGCGCTTTGCGTATCACGAGTCCACAATACCTGGACCAAGAAATAGAATACATAAAAAAGATAGGAAACGATCTCTGCTACCCACCTCATTTAATTGATTTATGTTATCAAAAAGCTCATAAAAAGTTTTATAGTGTTGCTATTAATGAAAAAGAAATCCCTAAAAATGTACTTAGCTTACCTTATTTTCGTGGATTTGAAACCATAAAATCAATATTTAAATCATTTAATGTTAATGTAGTGTTCTCTTATAACAATACCATTAAAGATATGCTAATTAAGAATAGTCCCGTAACAAATAACAACATCATTTACAAAATTCCTTGTAAGGATTGCCCATCGTTTTACGTTGGTCAGTCTAGTAAGAATTTATGTGTTGCGGGTTAAGCAGCATATGTATTCAGTTTAGAACAGCCCAGACTTCAAATGCACTGTTTTATCCATCTGAGTGAAAAATCTCATTGTATTAATTGGGGTGATGCCTCGGTAATTGCTAGATCTAATGATTATGTTTCAAGAAAATTTACTGGAATCGGCAATTATACAAATCACTAATAAAAACAACCTAAATCTTAGTCTGGGAATGTACCATTTGGACCCATATATTTGTAAGATGTTTATGAAGGACCTCAAAATAAATGAACAACTAATAAATTAGTCCCACATGTATATAGTTATTTAATTCTCTCTCTCTCTCTCTCTCTCTCTCTCTCTCTCTCTCTCTCTCTCTCTGTCTTTCTCTCTCTCTCTCTCTCTCTCTGTTTCTTTCTCTCTCTCTCTCATCTTCTCTTTCATTTGCTCTCTCTCTCTCTGTCTTTCTCTCTCTCTCTCTCTCTCTCTCTCTCTCTGGTTCGATATTTTCTCTCCCTCTTTCTCTTGCTCGATATATATATATTTATATTTTCTTTCGTCTTTTCATTAATAATAATTTTTTGTTGGGAAAGTTTGTGTAAAAATTCATGATATTAAATTGTATATGCTCCGTGTTGTTTTCAAAATGTACTGTTTTTCTGGAAGAATCACTTGTTTACCGCGGGTATCCTTCAAGGTGTGGCTAGCCTATGACTCCTCCTCCTCTCTGTAGAGTGAAAATCGCCCTTATGGCTAATTTGGTAGTGTCAGTTTGTATATTAAGCCTTCTTTTGACTATGGTGTTCTTTGTAAAACCAGTATGCCTTCAGTAAAGGGTCCGAATAGGACCGAAAGTGAACTCGGCCAACAACTCGTTTTGTTTTTTCCATTTTTTTTTTTCCTTTGCGTGGCAAAAAAACCTTTATTTATACATAGCATCACGTTTTATATACTTCGTGATCAAGTTATTCATCATGAGGGCCACGTTTACTTTTGCTTTCCTGTTCCCACTGTTGAGCTGTTTCGTCACCTCTTTCTCCAAGTCTTTACAAGCAGCGCACTCTACCAGAATTCACCTGAAATTCCTGAAAAAATGCCTGGCGGAACAAGTGTTACCCAAATCATTGCTAACCATACCGCATAAGAAGATACGATCAACATCTTTTAATGAGTTTTCATCACTCATATTAAAAACGTCACATTGCTGCCGCGAAAATGGAGGAAAAGGAGAAATTTAAAGAACTGGAAAAAGCCCGACGTAACTTCAACTATTCGATTCCCACTGATTGGAAACACGCATTAAGGCAAGAAATTTATAAAAAATTCGTAGAACTACAGACACTTTGATTAGAAAACTGGAAAGAAAATTAAACAACCTTATCAACGCCAGTGATTGGACCAAAAATGCTAGAAGTGATTGTGTGGTGAATTTATCGAGCAAACAAATAAGTGATAATGCAGTGCGCGCATTAGGCTTTGGGCTGTCTTTCTTCATTTGTAACAAACCCTCAGCTTTATCAATAGCGACATCTTTATATAAGTTTGAAAAATACTGTGATATACCACAAAATCATTTAGACATTATCAAAGGCATGACATATAGTGCTACGCATGCCTACCATGAAGATAACTTCCCGCTCGCTACAGGAAAAGTTTGAAAAGAATTGAAGAATGATAATAGCTTACACATTACCAAGGCTGATAAATCCAATAGTTTAGTGGTTCTTGACAAAACTGACTACATATCACGCATGCATACTTTACTTGAGGATGAAATAACTTACAAAAACTTGCAAAAAATCCGTTGGACCAAGTAATAAAAAACTTTAATATCAATATCAAACAAATTCTGAAAGATAAAAAAGAGCTTTTGTGTCAGTTAACTGTAAAGTGTCCCTCATTACCTTATTTATATGGCCTAGTCAAAACTCATAAGGAAAACAAACCTATGCGCCCAATTATTAGTACTGTAGGGTCAATTGCTTATAAACTATCTAAATATCTTACTAAACTGTTATCCCCGCTACTAGGAACTGTATCTAATTCACACATCCGGAATTCTCTTGATCTGGTAGAAAAATTAAATAACATTGTACTAAACCCTAGCGATATTTTTGTCAGTTTTGATGTATGTTCTTTGTTTACAAAAGTCCCTATTGACTCTGTCTAGAATATTTAAGTAATGAGCTTGTACTGCAATGAATTGCCTATGTCCGTTAGTCACATAATTTCCTTAATTAAGTTATGTATTTGTGATTGCAGATTTATTTTAATGGAGAATATTACCAACAAATATTTGGTATGGCCATGGGTAACCCTTTATCACCTCTCCTTTCAAACTTATATATGGAATTTTTTGAGAGACAACACCTCCCGAATATCACACCTTATCCCCTTAAAATGGTACCGATATGTCGATGATATCTTAGTAGTCTTACCTAGTGGTATCGATGTAAATGATTACTGTCTAAATTGAATAATTTAGTGCCATCCATAAAATTCACTGTTGAAATTGATAACAATGTCATCCCTTTCCTAGATGTATTAATACAGAGAATCTTTCCAATGCAAATTCAGTATTTATAGAAAACCCACAAATAATTTAAACATATGTACATTTTTATTCTGGCCACCATCTTAATATTAAAATTTCAATTTTTTCTTCTATGTTCCTACGCGCTTTGCGTATCACGCACAGTCCACAATACCTGGACCAAGAAATAGAATACATAAAAAAGATAGGAAACGATCTCTGCTACCACCTCATTTAATTGATTTATGTTATCAAAAAGGCGTCATAAAAGTTTTATAGTGTTGCTATTAATGAAAACGAATCCCTAAAATGTACTTAGCTACCTTATTTTCGTGGATTTGAAACCATAAAATCAATATTTAAATCATTTAATGTTAATGTAGTGTTCTCTTATAACATACCATTAAAGATATGCTAATTAAGAATAGTCCCGTAACAAATAACAACATCATTTACAAAATTCCTTGTAAGGATTGCCATCGTTTTACGTTGGTCAGTCTCTAGTAAGAATTTATGTGTTCGGGTTAAGCAGCATATGTATTCAGTTAGAACAGCCCAGAACTTCAAATGCACTGTTTATCCATCTGAGTGAAAAATCTCATTGTATTAATTGGGGTGATGCCTCGGTAATTGCTAGATCTAATGATTATGTTTCAAGAAATTTACTGGAATCGGCAATTATACAAAATCCACTAATAAAAACAACCTAAATCTTAGTCTGGGAATGTACCATTTGGACCCATATATTTTGTAAGAGTTTTATGAAGGACCTCAAAATAAATGAACAACTAATAATTAGTCCCACATGTATATAGTTATTAATCTCTCTCTCTCTCTCTCTCTCTCTCTCTCTCTCTCTCTCTCTCTCTGTCTTTCTCTCTCTCTCTCTCTCTCTCTGTCTTTTCTCTCTCTCTCTTTTCTCTCTCTTCTTTCTCTCTCTCTCTCTGTCTTTCTCTCTCTCTCTCTCTCTCTCTCTCTCTCTGGTTCGATATTTTCTCTCCCTCTTTCTCTTGCTCGATATATATATATATTTTATATTTCTTTCGCTTTCATTAATAATAATTTTTTGTTGGGAAAGTTTGTGTAAAAATTCATGATATTAAATTGTATATGCTCCGTGTTGTTTTCACAAAATGTACTGTTTTTCTGGAAGAATCACTTGTTTACCGCGGGTATCCTTCAAGGTGTGGCTAGCCTAGATCCTCCTCCCCTCTCTGTAGAGTGAAAATCGCCCTTATGGCTAATTTGGTAGTGTCAGTTTGTATTAAGCCTTCTTTTGACTATGGTGTTCTTTGTAAAACCAGTATGCCTCAGTAAAGGGTCCGAATAGGACCGAAAGTACTCGGCCAACTCGTTTTTCATTTTTTTTTCCTTCGTGGCAAAAAAACCTTTATTTATACATAGCATCACGTTTTATATACTTCGTGATCAAGTTATTCATCATGAGGGCACGTTTACTTTTGCTTTCCTGTTCCCACTGTTGAGCTGTTTCGTCACCTCTTTCTCCAAGTCTTTACAAGCAGCGCACTCTACCAGAATTCACCTGAAATTCCTGAAAAAAAATTGCCTGGCGGAACAAGTGTTACCCAAATCATTGCTACCATACCGCATAAGAAGATACGATCAACATCCTTTTAATGAGTTTTCATCACTCATATTAAAACGTCACATTGCTGCCGCGAAATGGAGGAAAAGGAGAAATTTAAAGAACTGGAAAAAGCCCGACGTAACTTCAACTATTCGATTCCCGCTGATTGGAAACACGCATTAAGGCAAGAAATTTATGGAAAACTTCGTAGAACTCCACGACACTTTGATTAGAAAACTGGAAAGAAATTAAAACAACCTTATCAACCGCCAGTGATTGGACCAAAAATGCTAGAAGTGATTGTGTGGTGAATTTATCGAGCAAACAAATAAGTGATAATGCAGTGCGCGCATTAGGCTTTGGGCTGTCTTTCTTCATTTGTAACAAACCCTCAGCCTTATCAATAGCGACATCTTTATATAAGTTTGAAAAATACTGTGATATACCACAAAATCATTTAGACATTATCAAAGGCATGACATATAGTGCTACGCATGCCTACCATGAAGATAACTTCCCCGCTCGCTACAGGAAAAGTTTAAAAGAATTGAAGAATGATAATAGCTTACACATTACCAAGGCTGATAATCCAATAGTTTAGTGGTTCTTGACAAACTGACTACATATCACGCATGCATACTTTACTTGAGGATGAAATAACTTACAAAAAACTTGCAAAAAATCCGTTGTTGGACCAAGTTAATAAAAAAACTTTAATATCAATATCAAACAAATTCTGAAAGATAAAAAAGAGCTTTTGTGTCAGTTAACTGTAAAAGTGTCCCTCATTACCTTATTTATATTGGCCTAGTCAAACTCATAAGGAAAACAAACCTATGCGCCCAATTATTAGTACTGTAGGGTCAATTGC
>NC_061110.1:40777345-40787345 GCF_015104395.2 Macrobrachium nipponense | reverse complement strand
TCAAATTTTCCTGCTTCATTTATTACACACCTTTGTAATCCAATCCTCCATGTGTACAAAAGCGGTGTTCTTGTACCTTCTTTAAGTACTAGCAAGGTAGCTGGGCTCTAATTATATATCTTTCACACACACACACACACACACACACACACACACACATATATATATAATATATATATATATATATATATATATATATATATATATATATGTGTGTGTGTGTGTGTGTGTGTGTGTGTATGTGTGTGTGTGTGTTTGTGTGCGCGTGTGTATGTACGTTGTTCACGAAATAAGTTCTGAAAATGTTACATTTTCCGCGAGTTGATGAGTATATGGCGAAAAGAAAATATATAACATTTACTATTTCAGCTACTACAGTCAGTCGGTGTTCCTCTTTCTAAAATAGTCAAATTCACATCCCATAATTTTTTTTCACATTTCCTGTGTACTCGTCACAGCTCTCGAAAACAAAAAAAAATCGTATTTAGTGAATATCACCAACTTTCCTCAAGTGACGAACGATATTGTTAAAAATTTTATACCGATGGGAATTGTCACGAACGTATTTCTAATTCGAAAGAATTTCGCATTGACATATCTATAACTGCTTGAAGAGTAGACATTCCATTTTTTTCTTAGGCAAGTAAATAGAACAATGTTAATTTTAAGCCTCTGTATGGAGTAAAATGAAGCAAAATGAAAATTATTTTCTGAAATTTCCCTAAGTTCCATAACAAAGGTTTTACACTTACTCGACATTTAAATTATTCGTCCTATATTCAGTTGTTTATGTTTTCGTGTATAATTCTTTTTCGTGCGTTAGGCATTAGGATTAATCCCGATACCTGTTTAATTACACGGATACCTGAATATGTATCTACAAATTAAAATGGTTGTCATATCTGGTTATCGAACTGTTCAAAATATAACTGAAACAAATATGCACGAGGCTTACGGAATTATTACGGAAATATGCAAATATGCATAGATAAACCATTTTTCTCATTCCTTTGGTCTCTTCACTTTCTTTCCACGAAAGCATTCTTAGTAATAATTTTTGCATCTCTTCGCCCTGTTTTCAAGAATGCAGTCGTAGTAATATGATAGTAGTTCCCTTCCTATGACAGATATTACAGCTTCTGGGATCTAAGGAACTCAGTTGTCATATCTTGCCACAATACAATTAGAATTGGAATTGTTCAGCTATGCTATAATTTTGGTGGAGATGGTAAAATGAAACGAGTTGCGTGTAAATGATTCTGTTCTTTCCATATAAAGTTTGGGTCCCCATGCAGATGTTAAAATCAGATAACAATGAGTTATTGGATTACCCGTAATAAAAAAAAACGAGCACCCTTTAATAGTCGAGACAAATATTGGGTTCCCCAAATGCTTCGAAGATATTTTTAAGAAAGAATATAGTTTCTCTATGTCACTGATTTGCCTCGATTACAAGAGGAAGCTTTGTATAAGTGTCCATGGTGTATTAGTTTTATGAATAAATACAAAGACATATGTTTATATGAATTTAAATTTTATATCTAACAGTATTTCATGTATTCAGTTTAAAGTTTTTTTTTCAGCAACTAAGGGTAATAAAATTTCGATCCCTGCCAACTCCTTTGAAGTACAATATTTTAAAAAGTTCTTTGTCTTCAGGCCAATTATATGAGTATGCGCATTGACATTTTAACGCACTATAGATAGAAAAAACTTCATACAAAACTAGATACTGGGGAAATCTTAAAGGGAAGCCAATTATAAGCCATCATTATATTTTCTTTCCTGGTTGGCCGACAGAGTCTAACACAAATACTTGTTTAAAGCTATAACGTGACAACAATTATTCTCCAATAAAAGGTTAAAAAAACAATAGAAATAATGCCGTTGATTCAATAATCATTCGAGATACTCACCAAATAATCCGATGACATTTGCATGCCTTCACGTCTTTCAGCAATTATCCAATTATTTCAATATTTTTGTGTAACATGTATTTACTAGAAAATGTATTTCTCTAATAAGTAAAATTATGTTATACAATGTTCAAAGAGCCTCCGCCCCCACCCACCCTCGAAGAAAAAAAAAAAATAAAAAACAAAAATAAAAATGTAATTACAGTTTACCGCTCCTTCTTCTCATTTACCTCCGCCAATTGAAAGCTTAGGAAGGTAGTGGGAATGAGCACTGACTATCTCAGAAGAGTTTTTGTGCGGAGTTTATGGTGATCTCTAGTTTGTATATGATATTTGTTTTATTTATACTGTGAAAATATACAATTGAAATACAGAACATGTATAAGAGATGCGTAGGGGAGCATTTGATGATAAAGAAAGAAATACTTTCTTAAAATGTGTAGAGACAGACTTCCAAAGCCAGACGCACCTTCTTCAGGAACATTGTATATGGTGGAAGAATTGAAATCCGAGAAAGTTATCTATATGTATGGTTTTGACCTGTCCTGTAAGATGCAAGGTCCTAGCATTGTTCATTATTAATCTGAGGATATGAAGACTGAAAAATATCAAATATGTCTTACACGCATCTTAAAAATTTACAGAGATTAAACAAAATATCTTCGTTTCGTGTATTATGTGCAAATTAGTTATGAAATAGCAAATAGAGGTAATTATGCTGATAGAGTAACTTGTGCCGGCAAATATTGCTTTAAGGTTGGATTATCAGAGCAAATGTATGCATGACGTAAAGGTTATGTTTGTGGTTGTGCATGCGCTTTATGCAAGTGTGGGCTCGAGACACAAAGACGGAGAGTTAAAACATTTTTTTTACGTCTGCTGTAGCATATCGTGATACGTCACCAGGCTGCGGCTTGAATTGAACCTACATGGGATGTTGGACCCCACGGTGAAGGGGAATCAAAATATGGTGCCAGATCAAACTTTATGAGACAAATCTCATTACTTTATTTACAACCCTCAGGACTTTGTTTCCTATAACGTATGCCGTGTATATATATATATATATATATATATATATATATATATATATATATATATGAATAACTTGATCACGAAGTATATAAAACGTGATGCTATGTATAAATAAAGGTTTTTTGCCACGAAGGAAAAAATGAAAAAGCGAGATAGCCAAGTACTTTCGGTCCTGTTTGCCTCAGTGAAGGGTCCGAACAGGACCGAAAGTACTTGGCTATCTCGCTTTTTCATTTTTTCCTTCGTGGCAAAAAACCTTTACATATATATATATATATATATATATATATATATATATAATTTCTATTGCAACATAATATGTAACAGTTCCTGAATCATGGACCTTGATCACCACTGCAAAATGTTCTTATTCTTGAGAGCTCTCATACGTTGTAAGAAACATTCTTTGCTGTTTGCTCTCCGAGCATGCAAAAACGAATCCCATTTCTTTCGGACGGATTATGCACAACTGAACACTTTCAAAGAAAGAGGAAATCATGCCAAAGCACCGTGGAACATCAAAGTTTGGCACTTTGACAGTTTTGGAAGTTTGGACAACGATTCCTTGGTGGGGACGTTCATGCAGTAATTTCCTCTTCCACTGACGAAAAAGAAGAATCGTTTTAGTCGGCCTTTCGTCTCAAATAGGAAAGTTTTCAGCGTACAGTTCGTGTAATATATAATAAGTGTCGTAAATTTGAAAATTACATCTTTTTGTTCTCTTTTCAGTAGTACTCTCGATTTAGAGCTTTTGAAGAAAACAGTATTGAGACACTGTCCGTGATTTTCTGCAATCGTGTGAGATATTTTTTTCAAAGTTCCTTTTGAACATAATGATAATCTAAAATCATAATTTTCAACACCTACTTATTTTCAAGATTTTAAATAAGTCCCCCAAATAAATAAATCAATCAATCAATCAATCAATCAATCAATCAATCAATCAAAATTAAAATGAAAATACATTTGGTATACTTCTATCAAAGTATTGTAGGAATAGCAGTCATTAATCTAGCTGTCTTCCTAAGAGGCGAATATTCAAGATATTTCTTTCAGTTTTAGAATTATGTCATCCTACCTTTGTATACTGACCATAGGTATTTGGACGGCAAGTTACATAAGCCAATATAATTCCTGCACACTATTTCGATGAAAGTCACAGCGAACATGATCATGCTTAGGATTAAAATTAAATAGAAGTATTTCAAGAAAATTCTCATTATTCTACATGTTCTGAAAAATAATTGTTGACTTTCAAGTGCCCATGAATGATATATCTGAATTAAATGCAAAAGAAATGTCTATTCAGTGTTTAGGTAGTATATTCAATGCACATTAACTATAAAAACTCGCTTTATATGCCGTTTGGATCCGTTGTTCATTTCATGTAAAATAACAATATTTATACTTACGTTTTCCAACTTGTTCATACATTTTGCATATTTATGGGTTTATTTTATTGTTTTTTATCCTGCGATAATTCACACCTATTTTGGGCCGTCATTTACCAATTTCTGTTGTAACATCAACATTAAGGTATATCTATGATGTCGTTAGTATATAACTGACTTGGTGAACTTTCATTTCATAGACAATGAACCGAATATCCTTCTGTTTGGGTTGTTAGTATAAAGAACACAAGTGCATGTTTTACTTATAACTCACAGTTGAGTACTTTTGTACTCTGGAATGTGAGGAAAGGAACCGTTATAAAACGCATGCTTCTAATAATTCACCTTAAACACTAAACACTATGCATTCATTGTCTTTCCACTCAGTCAGAGGTGCGAGTTTGATTCACGAAGCTCCTGATACCGGATGTATCTTCAGATATCTTGAACTGCATTGCTACGAAGAAGTAGGTCGCTACAGTGCTCACTATCTGTAGAAATATAAATTATTGTTTTGTTATTTCTAAAGAGTTTGCGTACAGTAGTTCAGTGATTTCCTGTTGCTAAAGTCGTTTAGAGGCTGGGAACAGAACTTTAGTGGTGTATATTCTTGATATACTGAGGGGTGGAAGTTATAGGCGGCGAGTTTTCCTTTTTAGCTAGGCAAATCCAACTGAGAATTATTAGAAGAAAAATTGTGGGCGGGGGCATCATTAAAAAAGAAGGATGGGGTTTAAAAAAAAAAGGAATTATTTATTAGAAAAAACAGCCTATTTTTTGGAAACCTTTCAGTCATAAACACCGACACGTTTTATTTACTTGTCAACCTACTTATATATTTCTTTATATATCTTAAAAATATTTCTTCATTAGTACTCTTTTACCTCTATATTCAAACTTACGACAGGTAAAATGTATGAACAAATAACTTGATGACCTTTTTCAACTGCTGAATCAGAGAAAATCTGGAATCAAAGTAAAGCCAAGTCCGAAGAAAACGTAATCAGTCTACTTTCTAATAAGCCTTCAAGAATACTTTAGAAATAGAGACATTAGCAAAAATAATTAAAGCTATACAAAAGGTTATGCAACAGCATTATTTATTATAACTTACAGGTATAATGCTGCGCCCGCTGAGAGTGAACAGGTTGAGAGGTGAAAATTCCATATCAGATTCCAACAACGAAATCACTCGACCAACCTGCAGGATTGTATTGATTTTTCAGATGTTCTTTGTTTTAGTTTTACGAGTTTAGTCTACTAAACATGCTTTAATATATTTAGCAATATTTTCATATATAGCTGGTTTTGATAGTATGATAATCTAGTTGTAGGCAAAGTAATAGTGTACTCTAGGACTAGTGTTTAACTTGGTCTCCTGAAAAAGAGGCTGGATTTATTTTTGCATTTATTATAATCGTTCGTTGTAATTCGATAGTACAATTTACCCGCAGTGAATTACAGTTATATATATCGTCTTATTTTAGTCCAGAACAACTGTGTTGATGTTAGATTCGCTTGGACTGTTTATAATGGCTTAGCAATACGTTCTGAGGTTTACTTTTCCAAATATTACTTTTTAATGACCTGAATAAATGAAGATTTAGTTACTTTCAGAAGAGATTTCTTAATAGATTGAGATTGAGCATGAATATCAACATACATACTTTTGTTTTTAACTGCGCACAGTTATAACCATAGATTTGATTTAGAGTACTGCAATTGCACTGGTAGGTAAAAAGTCCGTTCTCTTGGCACGGCAATAAGATTGAAAATGAACTGTGAACTGATAATTTTTTTAGTTTTCAATAGAATAGAAATGACTGATACTGAATTAAAGGAATGCTGAAATTGTAAGTAAAAGATTTTCTCGTGTCAGGATTAAGCCTTGTTACTACGGACAGTATGCTGTCTCGTAAGGTATTTTCTCCACCAAACCTTGGTAATTGTAGTGGATAGCGGCAATTTTCCGTCATGCTGGATTTATATTTTCATGTAGGTTCATTCGTGACTGGGAGTTTGTTGTTATTCGCTGCGAATTAGTTCTGAAAGCTCTAACTACTTGCTTTGCCTAGTTTGGTGAAAGTGAGCTTGTTCCAAGAAAGGAAAACCACTATTTGTTGGATCAGTAGTCAAGAATTAGATTGAATCAGTGGAAAATAATTATATATCGCCATGTTATACCAAAATGATAAAGTTCGCGGAACTAGTTTCTCATTTGTTGACCAAGAATGTGTACCTTGACAATAGCTACTAAGATTTTGAGCTACTTTTGATCTAGAATACATGATAAATACAGATTTCTTACTTGGATGGAATTCATCATTGTACATAATATGACACAAGGGACATTTATTTTTAGTTAAAAGTAAAATCTAAGTGTAAAATAACGTAAAAGATCACTTTGTGTCAGACAGAAAGATGAGGATATGAAAATTCAAATTACTCGCTATGTTCACTTAAAAAGAACAAGAATATTTGCAAGATCATCCGAACTAACTTAACAGCTCTGATTAATGCATACATTTACAATGGCCTGCTCACGACTATCATTAACTCTCTTTCCGAAAGAGCTGAAAATATTAATGTAAGCTGTTCATATAAGAATTTTAAAGTAGTCATATAGTATTATTCTTTAGGTTATACGTATATGCAACGAATTTAAACCAATTATTAGTCTATAAGCTTGAAATAACTAAACTGGATCTTAAATTAGTCATTGATTTTTCTAATAATATATTTTTTTTCCAGTGCTGCAACAGCACAGTAAAGAGTTATGTTATTTTATAGCCTTTTTTTGCCATCAATGGTATTTACTGCAAAATTTTATGTTTGAAGATAAATTTTAGGGATAGGCTTAACAAATGAGACGAACATACTTCGTAATGTAGTTCTTCGTCGTGCACGCTCTCCATCAGACGACGCAGCCTCCTTCTCCACGACCTTTTCTGAAGAAAGAACCGGTTGTGCATAATTAAGATTACACGAGTCTTTTTAACGAACAGAAGTTTTAGGATTGTGGCGTTAAAATTTAGATATTTTAAAATTTCTGACATAGCAGCAACAATCTGTAGTAGGTTATCCTTATATATAATAATATAAAATATATAATATATAATATATATATATAGTATATATATATATATTAAATTATTATTATATATATATATATAGATAGATATATATATATCTATATCTATATATATACATATATATATATATATATATATATATATATATATATATATATAAATATATATTATATATATATATATATAGATATAGATATAGATATAAGATTATATATATCTATCTATATATATATATATATATATATTATATATATATCTATATCTATATATATAATATATAAATATATATATATAATATATTATATATATATATATATATTATATATATATGTATACCTATATATATATATGTGTGTGGTGTGTGTGTGTGTGTCGTGCGTTATATATATATATATACTTATATATATATATATATATATATATATATATATATATATATATATATCTATATGTGTGCGTGTGTGTATGTAATGCTGAAATACTTTCCAAGCAACCCTCCGCCCTACGCTTCTTTAAAAGCAAACAACACATTTTTTTCACTTATTGCAGACTTCTAATCTCCCCCGCCCCCACTCTCTCTCTCTCTCTCTCTCTCTCTCTCTCTCTCTCTCGCTGTTTGCACATGTGGCTGTTTAAGAAAATGTCTTGTTTCAGAGCACCCCGGGCAGTGGGAAAAAGCCGGAGGCCATGGAATTAGAAAGTATGGCGCGGCCCGACGGATTGACCAGGTGGGCCTTGATCTGGATGATGATGATGGATTGACTAAGCCAGCTTTACTGTACTGGAAAGGGCTCTTGCTTCTTAGCAGCCCGTAACTGGTGATGGATGAAGGATTTTTCTCTGGAACATACCATTCTGCTCCAATTTAACAACTGGGCCAGAAAGGAAAAGTTTTAGCGAGAGATAAAGTATTATCAAAGTCCCAGTAAGTAGGAGAGCGTAGGAAAGAAAGGATAAATTTAGAGTTGGAGATAAAGTTTGGGATTCAAAGTTCCCTTGAGATGTGACGAATGATGTAATGAGCGGATGAATTTTTCTTATACACAGGATGGCTGTATGCCATCAGATATGCTCACTTGAGAGTAGCTGAGGTGTGCTGCTCTTCTCTGACCGCTCGTTAAGGTCTTGAGAAAAGGAACAGGGATGGGATGATTAAGTGAGGCAGCTGCTGTTCGGATTGAACATCAGGTGCTTAGGTTTAAAGGTTGGGATGAAGTTGGGTTGTATATGGTTTAGCAGTGTCTCTCTGTTTGCAGGTTTCCCTGGGAGAAGTTCAAAGAGAATGATTCCATCTATTGTAAGTGTTATTAAGATTTCACTTACTTTGGGAACTCGGCTGGCAGTGTTTGGGCTGTCTGTAGGGGAGGGAGAAGGATGGGTTTGGGAAGGAGGGCTGCCAACCTTACAGGTGGACGAGGGGTTGTGATTGGAAGGAAGGGGAGAGGAAGGTTCGCTGGCTATCTTCTGAAGTGCTGCTTTGACTTCTCTTTGTAGCTATGACCTAGTTATTCCAACTTCTTCATCAGGTTTGGAATGTGATTTGAAGGTCTTGTAGGTGGTATGGGTTGAGAATGTTTCCTGATTTTCTCGATTATTTCAAGTCGAAACTTGCATTTTTTGTTCCAAGCATGATGTTGGAGAGAAAAGTTGGGGCATTTGCTTTCCACTTGTTTTCCTCTTTTGAAGGCATCTAGGCATTGCTTGGTTGGGTGACTTTTGCTGTAAATGCCACACCTTTCTGTGGCTGTGCAGCGGCTGCTATTGTGTCCAAATTTGTGGCACTTGAAGCATCAGAGTGGCTCTGGAATGAAGGCTTCAATGGGGAATTATTCCCATATACCAATTGAAACTTATTTGGGGATTGCTCCTTGGAAGGTGGCGATGACTTTCTTTGTAGGAATCGTGGTTTTTCCAGATTTAATAGTGCATCTTTTTGCATCTATTATATTTTCTAGTTGTAGAATGGGGTAAAGAGGCAGAATAGTTGGATATCTGCAAATGACTGCTTTTTTTTATTATCTCTGATGGGTCTAGCAGTATAAGAACAGCATTCCCACGAAGATTGTCGTCTGTGTCTCTGCATTTTGAGTAGTAATCATATCACCCACAAGATTTGGTGTAACAGACATTTTAAAGTTGGCTTTTCTTACAAGATTTGGTGTAACAGACATTTTTTAAAGTTGGCTTTTCTTTCTCCCATCTTCCTACTTCAGCATAGGAGGCTTTGTATTTTGGAAGAGGTTAGCCAGTATTTGTTGTGAAAAACTTGGTGGTGAGAGGGGTTGTCTCTTCTTGAATTGTTTTTCTGAAGGTTTTCTTCTTCTTGCGAACAATGGTCCAACCTTCAGTATTGAACACAGAAGGAATAGGGCTTATCATTTCAGTGTTTCTATCGTTTGAACAGGTTTCAATCGATGTTTTTTCTTCATCAGACATGTCTTGAAGGGAGTTTTCTTTACTGGAAACAGTATCTGTGGATATATTATCCTCTTCAGAGATGGTTGGTGATTGATAGGGGATATCCTCTTCAGGAAGGGTTGATGGTTGCATGAGTTTGCTCGGCATC
>NC_061110.1:40754845-40772345 GCF_015104395.2 Macrobrachium nipponense | reverse complement strand
CCCGGTAGACTAAATTTGCCACCTTGGCATTTATTCTATGGAACAATGATTTTTCTCATGAATTTTTCCTTAACCTTTCCTTTATCAGTATCATTACGAACTGATAAAAGTACGTTAGTAACTCGATTATATTTCTACAACTGTGCCGTAACACCTAAACTGTTGCTTCAATTTATAACACACAGACTCGTCATCAAAACCCGACATCAGATCTTAGACATTTATCCCATCATTTTTGACACCTTTCAACTCATGACTTTTTTTTTATTTTCACCTTATGATTATTTATTGATTAATTGACTGATTGATTTGCAAATTCTCTAATTTATTCATTTATTTATTTGTGGTTTTTATGGATGTACTACAAAAAGGTGCAAGTATTTTTTACATATACACCAGAATGAGTTTCATAGCAGGAATAGTAATTTCACAAGCAGTGTGTAAAGTACAATATGACTAACCGCAACACTGTCCTAAGGGACACAGAGGTCTAGTCAATAATGTCATAAATTCCTGGCTTCTTTTGAATTTCATTCTGTTAAATACCTTGTTTACTTCATTAACAATAACTTTCAAATGGATTTCCATTCAAACCCTATATATTTCCTTCCATCTATAGTTATTACAACTTTATTTTTTTTTGTCATTTTCTTCTTGACTACCGTTTCTAACATCCTGAACAACTTTATTTTTTTTTGTCATTTTCTTCTTGACTACCGTTTCTAACATCCTGAACATCTCTATAAGATCTTTTTATTATATCATATAATTATAATTTCATTTATATCTGTTTTTACTTTACTAACCCTTTTAGTTCCTCTCCCCACCATCTATCTTACGTAATCCCTCTAGCTGCCCTCTTATACCCACAATATATCACTGTTGGCTTTTTTATCCCACCCTCCCATTTTATGTACTAATCTACTCCATCTACATACTTGCGTTAGACCTAATTTAAATTTCATCCCATTTTCTCCATTTCCCTAAAACCTGGAAGTTGTATGGTATAAAGAAAGCAGTGTTAGAGAGTTAAGGCCATAATATACAGAAATCTCTGAAAAGCACTGAAAACAGAAATAAGGAATTATCCTGGGTGCGTTGGCATCAAGTACCAAAGGTACCAGGAGATCCTTGAGATACTTTGTTTAGCTCATTGCCTATGCAACTGGAAAGCTTTCAGTTGTACAAAGAACTTGAGAACACGGAAGCATGACACAAGTAATTCCTCGGAAGTGTTTCCTTTGCGGTGAAATAATCGTGTCGTTTTGATAATTTGTATTGTTTTTAATTAATTATTTATTTTTTCTTTTTTCACATTAACCCTTTCAACAATTACCTTACAATGGTCTTCATCGGGAACATATATCTGACGAAAAGCAACTATAAATATAGACATGTGCTGTGATTTCCGTTTTTATTTCCCTTGCTGTATTCAAATGAACTTCACTTACTCTATCCACACGAGAGCTGGGTAACTGAAAGGAACTCTAAGAGCATTTTGAGAACCAAGGCAGGAAATGGCAGCTCGCGTCCCCAAAGACCGATACAGGTGGCCATTTGAATGGCAGTGGAAGGGGAATGCATTGAATTCTGCCACTCTTGTCCTGGCAAAGGCTACAAAAGCTGTGCCGTATTGTTATACTCTTACTTTCCTCTTTGTGCTCAAGCTAGGCCACGGAGCAACGGGAAATGAAATGTGAAAGGAGTCTTTGAAGTGAGGAAAATACATAAAAGAAAGTAGACTTTTTAAGCCAAGGCCATAGCGCTTCAGTGGAGCGGTCGGTCTGGTCTTGGCCTGCCACCTCGGTGGCCACAAGTTCGATTCTCGGGCATTCCATTGACGGGTTAGATATGTGTA
The DNA here is from genome assembly GCF_015104395.2 of Macrobrachium nipponense. Classification (NCBI taxonomy): domain Eukaryota; kingdom Metazoa; phylum Arthropoda; class Malacostraca; order Decapoda; family Palaemonidae; genus Macrobrachium; species Macrobrachium nipponense. Next base: position 40,770,487 of record NC_061110.1, on the reverse strand, counting down.
TTTCTGGTGATAGATGTTCACTCTCGACGGGGTTCGGAAATCACGTTGCTGAATAAACACTGGTTCCGTGCAACGTAAAAGCACCATGCAAACCAAAACAAAACCAAGGATATGGTTCGACAGAAAACTTCCACCCAGAGGACAATAAAATTTACGTACCTCATTTGTGAGATATAATTTGCATACAAAGATTTTGTTCAACTTATACTAAATGTAATATAATATGTAGTTTCAGCTGGCATGAAAAGCAAAAATAATGATGTTCAATAAACAGTATTAGAATTTTAGGAATATTTTTTCTTCGTACTGTTATGATAATTTCAAAAATATCTTAATTTATTGAAGAAAATAATTAGAATCTGCCTTTTAATGACTTATGTATTATTCTTATGTATGTAACTTGCTTGTTCAGTGATCAGTAATGTGGCTCTGTTAAATCCCATCAAAATATAATAATTACTCAGCAAAAGTAATTCTTTATATTTCATAAATCGCTTTAGGTGTAAGTCGGCTTATTTCTAATTTAATATTGTTTTCCTTTCATCAGTTAATTAGCGTCCCTTTTAAGTTCAAGTGCAAGATATATAAAAAATAAGTTTGTTTTAACCCTGCAGAGATCCTCTTTATATCTATCTGTCTTAATAAAGAATTTCCTTTCAGTATCACACACTCTTCCTCTCCGTTAATTAAGTTGTTTTGTTTCCAATTAATCTCTATCTGTGTGTCTGTGTGTGTGTGCGCGCGCGCGTGTGTTCGTGTTCATCGGTTTTTTTAATGATATAGACTGTTGAATCTAATTTTAACTTTCTGGTGCTTTATTTTCTTGTATATTTGACTACCATATTTTTCTCTGATTTAAGAACAACCTTGGGAATCCAACGAACTATATTTGATATGTTCATCATTTAATTGGAATATGAATTTTATCGGACTTTATCAATCTGTATTACTGGAACTTACGTACTGGAGAATTTCGAGAATTCCATGTAATTATTAAGAGAGCATTGATTAAAGGAACATGTCAACACGTTCTTTCAAAAATGTTGGAATAGTGCTTTGTGTAATATAATAATTATGTCTTCGTTATTTTCTTCTTTATTATGAGGCTTTTCTTTTGAAGCTTAAAAGATAATTATGAAAGAAAACAGCAATGCTGGGAGAGGATTTGAAACTGATACGCCTCGTGGTGGTTGCGTGTACTGACGGCACATTTGGCAGAATAGAGGGTAAATTCAAGTTTAGAGTATTTATGAATGTCAAACTTTAAAAAGGAAACAAAAAGTGTTACTGTAAACATAAAATAGAAAGAAAAGAGTTGAAGGATTTAAGAAAAATAATTTGGAAGGTATGCAGTATTACAACAGAAATGGTGTGTTTGTGTATACATATATATATATATTTATATATATATATATATATATATATATATATATATTATATATATATATACATAGATTTATAATATATTATATATTTATATATTATAATTATATATATAAATTATAATATTTATATATATATATACATAGAATATATATATATATATATATATATATATATATTATATTATATATATATATATACATACATACACACACACACACACACATACACACACACACACATATATATATATATCTATATATATATATATATATATATATATATATATATACATACACACACACACACACACACACACACACACATATATATATATATATATATATATCTAATATATATATATATATATATATATATATTATACGTATATGTATATGTATATCGTCCAAAACCAAATACGAAGTAATCAAGGAAAGTTTTTCTGAGTCTCTCAACCCGGTCTGCCATTCGCCCCCTCCTCACCCCCACCCTCTCTCTCTCTCTCTCCTCTCACTGATTGTTTTTGAGTGGATAACATAACTCAGTTTCTTGTCTATGTGGGTCACTGATTTCCTTTCATCCTGAATCACTAATTTTTTATTTCATTTTAGTTGCAATGATTTCCCCAGAAAATATTTCACATCATACCGGAAATACTTTAATAGCATATATATTGTTTTTATTTTCTAATAAAGGGTTTATCATTTTGGGTTAAATCAATTCGTACTTGATTTTTTATTCTTTCCAACCCATTTACGCTCTGCAATCGAAAGTCAACTTCAAACTTATTTTTCAATAGGTTAATTGTTTTTCAACCATTTTGTACTTAAATATCTTCCCTTTTGCCTGAAGATATTTTACTTCTTAGTTTATGATCTGAAATGATACAGATGGTTAAAAGAAATAGAATAAACAATGCTAAAGCCTCACGCTTAACATAGCCACTAAGGGGGTCTATCCATGTAGCCTCTTAGTGTGCAAGGTAGGAGTATTTAGGGCACCTTTTTCAGGAAAATTGTTTTATCAGTAAAAATAAATTTACAGAATGTTCCTATTAAATGATCATGTTTGTTCTGAGCCTCAACTACTTGTAGCGGTCTACAATAAAAGAGAATTAAGGCATTATAATAAGCGATATAAAAGTTTAACTTGGAATTTAGTTACTAAGACAAAGTTGCCTTATATTTGCTTGTTGTTAAAAGTGTGAAATAGTTTGCCGAATATTATTTTCAATAATCTTATTTATCACTCTTCCGTATTATCTGGCATAATCCTTGAACTCAGACAAGTCAGGAAACCCACGTTTTCCTTGCCAGCATCAAGGGATTTGCGCGTTTCAACATGGAATAGCTTCCTTTGTACGCTGAGGTGATCAGTCAAGTATTATTCCATTCTTATTGAGGAGTTAGATTTAAATTCTTCCCGCCTACCGTAAACACTCTTATCACGTTAAAAATACGAAATTCTCTTGCTTGTAAACAAAATAGTGATGGTACATTTTGTAAGTAAATTATTTGTGCTCATGGTATACAAATTGGCTAGGCAGTTATAAGTTGTTTTTATTTTTATCTTACAACTATAATAACCTTGCAGCCTAATATCTAATCTAAATTACTTTTGCCTAAAACCACCATTCTTTATCTCTCTCACTCTCTCATAGAGGACGAAAAAGTAGATATGAAAAATAATATATAAATAACTTTTTTTTTATTGGAGAAAAATTTATTTATTGTCGAGTCTCATATAAACTAAAATATGAAATCATTTTTCTTTAGAGAGAATAGTTAATTTTCAACCTGGCAACATCTACTAAAATTTCTCTCTCTCTCTCTCTCTCTCTCTCTCTCTCTCTCTCTCTCTCTCGGTAGATTTTTTAATTAGAGGTAACTTAATCTATAGTGCATAAACGAATAAATATTTCTTCTTTGAAGAAAATAGTTAATTTCAATTTAATGAAATCTAATAAGATTTATGTTTTATTGGTGTACTTTTACTTTTCATTATCATTCTGGACACACTGAAAAAATCAACATTGCTAAAATGATAGAATCTCAGAAATTTGACGAATGTTTTTTTATTTTTTTATTCAAGTCTACGTTCTAAATTTCCTCTGGATTTCACATACAACAGAAAAATATTTCAATTTTTCTCAGGAAAAAAAGAGCCTGTCATTAAGCAGCATTAGAGAGATACATTCGCGGCAATATTATTGGAATTTGCTTAACAGAAATTTCGCCCTTTGAAAAATGATAAATAAATAAAACCTTTTGGTGATATTCAGTATTTTTCTGAAAATCACATCTTGCTTTAATCTGTCTAAAAATAATATATATATATATATATATATATATATATATATATATATATATATATATATATATATATATATGTGTGTGTGTGTGTGTGTGTGTGTGTGTGTGTGTGTGTATACAAGTAAATTTTTTATGTTTGTCATTATTTGACTCAACTTAGGTAGTAAAAGTGGGTTTCTAACCCGTATCCCCTTCACACATTCCTTTGTAACTTGTGGAAAATAAAATCCATGTGTTTATCATGGATTATTTCCCGTATTCGATGCCATAGAAGTATATTATTGAAAATGCTTTTCTTTAGTATGATTCATAATTCTGTATCAAGGTTTAGACTGTCACCACAGTAATACCTGAATGAAAGGGACAGTAATCCTTGGATAAAGGGGCAGTCACAACAATGATACTTGGATAAAATGGATTTTCACCACAATAATACCCGGATAAATGGGGGATTCATCACAGTAATAACACATGGATAAAAGGAACAGTCGGCACAGTAATAATGAACAATGTGGACAGTCACCACTGTAATTCTGGATAAAATTGACAGCCACCACAATGATATCCCACAGGCAGCACAGTAATGTCTAGATAAAAAGAGACAGTCAGCACAGTAATACCTAGGTAATAGGGACAGTTAGACAGTAATAACTGGATGAATGTGGCAGTTCGAACAGTAATACATGGATAATTGGGACAGTCACCACAGCAATAACTTGATAAACAGTAACAGTTAGTACAGTAATACTTGGACAAATGGTAAAGTCAGTAGAGCAATACCTGGATATAGGGGACAGTCATTGCAGTAATACCTCGATAAAACAGACAGACAGCACAGCAATATTTGGATAGAAAGGGACATTCAGTACAGTAATTCCTGGATAAAAGGGAGAATCAATACAAGAAGGTTCAGGAAATGTTAAAGCCAATAGAACATTACGAAATCTCTGCTGCATACATAGAACTTATTCTGATAATCGTGGCAGCAGTATTGCTTCATATTAGTCATTAGCAAAACACACTCCAATAAATCACCATGTAAAGATAATTTTATTTCATTTTCACCACTTTCAATATATATATATATATATATATATATATATATATATATATATATATATATATATATATATATATATATATATATATATATATAGGCAGGAGAAGGGCGCAGGAACATATACTCATCCATTAGATACATTTATTGTCAAAGCGTTTCTTGACCCATGGTCACATCATCAGGACATTTATATAAAAAAGGAGCATCCGAGCACATAATTAAAAGAAACATACATAAGCATAAGACAACTTAAAATGGAAACCAAGTCAAACTCAAATACTGAATGACACTTAAATACATATACACATTAAAAACCAAGAAAGCTTAAACTGATCCTTACAAAAACTAAAATCAATAAAAGAGAAAAAAAGGATAAAACAAACTTAAAATGAAGACCAATGCGCACCTCTCAAAATGACCAGAGGCGGACAAATATAAACAAACAACCCAGTTATGCTATGAACAGGGGAACAGCCGATGATTGGCAATTTAACGTAGGTACATACAATTCTTTTTATGCATAGACTTTCCAAGAGAAGCAGTTCTCCAAGTTCCTTGGCTTGACCAATTATTTTTGAAATTGTCGTATTTTATCGATGGCTTGCAACCTCAAGCGTGGGAAAGTTCGGGATTAGACAATCTGCAGCCCGTACGATAACTCACGCCCATGGGAGAATAGGCCCTGACTTGAGGAGACGCCGAGTCGAAACAACGTAATTCCCGGAACTACATCCGGGGCACTTATACTCACATACGACGCCCGACGTCATCAAAGGACAGAGCCGATTCTTGAAGGGAAACAAAGAGCCAATAGTTTTAGGATTTTTTGGGATTACTTTAATATTTAGAGCACCAATATGTTTTTCAATAATTTTAGCACACTGTTTAGCAAAGTTTAGATTGGTGGTGTCGTGAATTTCGAACTGATCATTCGAAATCCCCGCCATTTAACTTCACAAGTGTTGCGTTAAATTGGGGCAAGACTGAGGGATCTCGCGGGCGATTCATTGAACAGAAAGCTGTCCAATACACGACAGTTTATGACGCAATTCCTAAATGCATGGCGGGGAAGGAGCGCGTCTTATAGAAAAGAAGACGTTATGAATTTTCGTTAATAAATATTAATTCGCTGATCACTAGTAAGAGATAAATTATCTATGTATAGATTTGGAGCCAAGGACTCCCATAGTCATTAAAGAATTTGCAGTTTACGGCCTTCAGCCAGAACTTTAAGTTAATTCATTGATCTTAAATAATAACGTAACAGTCATATTTCACATTCAAGAATAAAATAGATTTAGTAATATACGTAATGTCGAAATAATCGATGATTCCCGCCTGAATTACAAGGATTCTGTAGTTCACGCGGGAAAGCGTAAGTTTCCTTTGAAGAAGGGCGAAGTGACGCATCATTCCTGCCCAGAACCTGATCCGTGTAAGTACCGTAAAAATTTGTGTCTCTCAATTCTCCGACTCCCAGCCATCGCCATGCTAGGTCAAATTCCGTCTTAACAGTAAGTTAACTTTATCCACGTATATATGTGCCATCCCTGCGATGAGGGACTCTGTTTATGCAGTAAAAGAAAGCTGCCAGTGCAAGAAAGTTATTTGTTTGTGACATTGAGTCAATGGGTCTCGTATTGTGCAGATTTTTCGTCCAGTTGTGGACTTAGTGCTTTACAAGCACGTGACATCAAAGATCCTATGTGCTGCAACATACAAAGGCCATGAGAATTTTCAAGTATTTGTATTAAATTGGTAAAAGCAGTACAAAACTGCGTGTACTGTGGAATTCTGCTAGGAACTTTAGTTTCGGTGTTCTGTTAATGTATTTAAATGTTTATTTTTCGTAATAAAACTGTTATGTTGACCAAATTTATTTGTATCTCACCCTAAGAGTTTTTAGAGTGCGACGCCTCCTCAAGGCCTTGTCATCTGGCCAGAACATCCGGGCACGAATCATATAATAAAAGTCGAGAAAATTCCCGACATTTAGGTCCTTCGAGAACCGGATGACAAGTGCGCTCTAGAGCTTGAAGGGAAATTTTCAAAATGAAGTATGGTCTATAGGGTAGTCCTGATAGGACACAGTCAGCTCCCACCGAATCTGCCCCAGTGTTTAGATAACCAGATTGAGATCTTTAGAAGGCCAGGAGGTCTGGTCAGTCAATTTTTAGATAGTAGTCTATCATTCTGGCAGAGACGGTATGAGTTGGTCGTGTTGTATGTAGGAGGAAACGACCTAGCAAACGATCACCCCAAAACCGTTTGGGATAATTTACATACTCTTTATTGAACGCTTGAGGAAAATTTGTGACATAATTTGCTATCTGCGACGCAGAGATCAGAGAGTATCTCCCTGATAATCGTTTTACTGTAAATTCTGTTGAATAGGTCAAGAAGGTAAAGAACTTTAATGCGAGAATCTCAAATACTGCTACAAAAGTAGTCGGTACGGAGTCTGACACTTGCCTATGAGGAGTCCATTTTGATTCAGAAATCCGTAACGCATTCCTCAATCGTTTAATGAGATTAATCAGGAGAGAGAGAGAGACAGACAAAATAACTAGGCTCAGCTTGTTCTGATGTGCAATTAAACCCACGTGTCACTAGTCTTTGCACCCCGTCTTCCTAACGTAAGAAAAATCCTCATTTCCTAGTTTGCAAAACCCCCCTAAGAAGTAGAGTAAATAATACAAAATGGCAGTGGCTATGATTGTTCACTTCGAGGCCTCGCCGAGTCTCACCGTAGACTTACTTGCCGAATCACAGCGTGCGTTAGTAGAAACGTATTCTGAGAGCGTGTACCAAAATTTGGTCAGACAGTTGAGACAAGAAGAAGGTCAGCTTCGAGAGCTGTACAAACGTCAAGTCATAAAGTTAGAATCTAACTTAGATGCCAGAATCAGGCAAACCTAAGCAGAAGCTGTGCGAGCTTCTACCCTTTTGTTGAATCGAATCAATAAACTGAAAGTCACTCAGACAGGGAATGTTTCCCTCCCCAAATTGAAACCGCTGCCTCTCCCCACTTTTGAAGGGGAAGTGCAGGAATATGCTTCTTACAGAGAATTGTTCACGATCCACGTGGATCGAAGGGGCAGATCTGGACGACATGTCCAAAATTTACTTACTTATTAGGGACTCTGGGCAGGGATCTGCTTAGGATCGTTAAATCCCTAAGTGTAACCGCCGCGAATTACCAGGTAGCGTTAGATCTCTTAGATAAGCAATATGGTAATGTACACCAAACGCTCGTGATCTTGCATCGAAAACTTGCCAACATTTTCGTACCCTCGTTGAACCCCGTAGAGCTGAAGAAGTTCAGGTTTGAGTTAACAGTGATCATTGAGCAAATAAAGAGGCTCAGTACTAATGATATAGGCCATGGCATGGTCATGAGCCTTATCAATCAGAAGTTGTCAGAAGGTAAGCTCTATCGAAAGGTGGTCGAACACCTCAGAAAATGTGACTATAATTTAGAAGAATTTTTTGAAGCTATAGACTTCATAATTCGCATGTTGGAAGATGACGCGTTACAGCGAGGCGAAAAATTAGAATCTGATAAGAATAACGATGTCAGCGTTAGACCCAAAACGAAACCTATGCAGAATAATTCTTGTCCCTTTTGCAATGAACGGCACCCGCCTCACGGATGCCGCCGAGTAAGTGACGTGGCTGCCAGACGCCGCATTCTACTAAGAAAGGGCCTGTGTTTTAATTGCCTTCAGTCAGGTCACCGTAGTGATAGATGCACTAACCCCAATTCCTGTAAAAGTTGTGGAAATAATCATAATACTTCCATTTGTGATAATAGCAGCTTTAGAAAAGCACATTCAGTTCCCTCCACTTCGTCCCGAAGTAATCCCAGTTTAGTAGTAACAGTCAAGCTACAACCTGCCCGCCCAGTAGTAAATGCGACAACCAGGCAGCACGATAGAAACCCCCGTCCGCCCAAAGAGAAAGTAGAATCACAACCGTGTAAGAGCGCTAAAGTAGCCCAAACGTCTAGTGTAGATCTTTCCCTGTACGATTTTGCCAACGGCCATGGGCCAAGATCCATCACAAGCAGGGGAGTAAACGGGTTCGCTTGTTTTTGGACACTGGGAGTCAACGAAGTTTTATCTCCGCTAAAACTGCAAAGTAGTTAGGCCTGCCAGTGGTAGGCAGAGTGGCATTAAACATTGCTCCCTTTGGTTCAGCAGAAATCAGTGCCAGTATGACGTAGTGGTTGCCGGGTATAGATGGGTAATAGAATTGTTTTTGAATGAAACTAGTTGTTTCACCGAGAACGTAGACGTCCTGATTCATAACGCAGGTTATGTAAGAGTAAGACAACACCTAGTGGGGAAGGGAGTCATGTTAGCAGATCCTGACAGTAAGAGCGATAAGTTAAGAAACGTGCACATTCTTGCGGGTGCAGACTATTTTCAATTATTTTATTATTGGAGTAGAAAGGATCGATGGGATAAGTCTTTTTCTGACCATAATGGCATGTCGCCATATGGGAAAGTGCCACAGTGGCTATTAGAGAGGTCACAAGACAGATCATGTGAGAACACTCAGGGTATGTAGGGTCGCGAGGCGAACCAATTGCATTTGATGTTGATGAATGGTGGCGTTTAGACACCTTAGGCATCGCCCCATCCGAGCAATACACTGTCCGCGAAGCGGAAAGCTATGCGAAAGGTTTCACAGAGTGTAACGAAGAAGCCTGAAGGATATCAGGTTAGCTTGCCGTTCCATTCAGAAGGTAGGCCAGAAACCAACTTTGGAAATGCTGTAGCACAGCTGGATTCGTTGCAAACCAAATTTCAGGAAGACAAGGAATACTATGATCAATATCAGGGAGTGATCAACAAATACCTAGAGGCAGGATTTATATATGAAGTAAAAGATCCAAAAGTAGAAGGATACTACAATGCCGCATTTCAGCATTAAAAAGGATAGCGCACGACGACCCCCTTAGAATCGTATTCAATGCCTCATCCAAAGCTAAGAATAATAAATCATTAAATTAACCTGGAATGCCTGTTACCTGGGCCTAATTTAGTAGAGTTGGCCTATAATTTGCTTCTAAAGTTTCGAATGAATAAATACGCCATGCTTGCAGACATAAGCAAAGCATTTCATAGAGTAATGTTAGATCCCCGTGATGCCAAATATACAAGATTCCTGTGTGGCGAGAGGTAGCAGGTCGAGCGCTGACCTTCGCTTTCAGAGTCGTGTGTTCGGCATCACGGCTAGTCCCTTTTTGTTTTTGTTACAACAAGTGTTGAATCATCATTTTAAGTTAGAAGGAAGACCTGAATTAAGCAAGTCCTTTTATGTTTGATAACTATGTCAGTACATTTGACAGTTTGGATGAGATGAAAAAAGGAACAAGAATCTGTCCACGCAATTTTGATAGGCCAGAATGCCGTTAGAAGGGTGGGCAACAAACAGTATAGCTTCGATAGCGAGAAAGAGTGGAAAGAACCTGTGAATGTGAGCGTGCTCGGGCTGAGATGAGCTCGAGACGTCGACCGTCTGTGTGTGGAAAGAGAGTGAGAGGATTCGTGAATTGGGGGAGGGATGGGTACCTACGAAGCATAGGGTACTATCTTTGCTAGTATCAATTTACGATCTGCTAGGTCTAGTCAGTCCTTTATTTGTTAGGGGAAAACTGTTTCTCCAACAATTTTGGGAACAAAAGATTGGATGGGATGACGTGTTATGTAAGGAAAAGGCTAAAGAAGAGCGCGAAAACTGCTAGTAGAATTGAAATCAGTCTGTGAGTTAACATTTCCGAGAGCGGCAGGAGTCAGAAGATCCGAACTCCATATATTCACCGATGCCAGTAGTAGGGCATACGGTGCTGTAGCATATGTCAGAGATGAAGAAAGTAATGTAAGATTACTCACCAGCAAAATGAGAATCACTCCGAAAGGGATGCTCAAAATCACCATCCCTAAATTAGAACTTTTAGCATTGCTGCTAGGTTGTAGGCTAGCAAAAACAATTAAAGGGCTAATAGAGCCACAAGAAATTAGTATCTGGTCAGATAGCAAAGTTGCCTTAGCATGGGTGGCATCACCGGATGCCAAGGACAACAAAAATATCTTTATATCTAACCGTGTGGCGGAAGTTGTTTTTCTCCGCCAGATTTGTGATTTCAGATTGAAGAGATGAAACATTTAATTCTTTTGCCTGCTAAGGGACACTCAGTCAGAGCATACTAAAGTATTTCGGCATTGTTTGCACCTCCATTGTAACGTCAATACGCCAATGGCGATTTTTCGACAGAAATGCTGGACGCCGGGCCTGAGGTCAATTGCTAAAGCAAGTTGTACGGAAGTGTCCAGAATGCGTGCTAGCATTCCACCGCTGATGAGACAACCACCACCACCCCTCTGCCGAAGGAAAGAATCACCTTGCAGAAGCCATTTGCCGCAGTCGGCGTGGACCACACCGCAGCCATACAAACCGAAACGCTGGCCAGGCTATATTCTCCCCGTGACGTGCATGGCCACCCAGGGCCGTGTATTTAGATTTCTGCCCCTCCTTGGATGCGGAGGAATTTGTTCTAGCTCTTCGAAGATTCAGCGCTACGCATAGAGCCCCGACCATAATCACTTCTGATAACCACCAAACGTTCAAGACGGCCAGCAACCTCCTTCAGGGACTTTATGAAGAGGATGAAGTCCAGCAGTTCCTGAGGAGGACTGGCATAGAATGGCAATTCCAAACACCCCGTGCGCCGTGGAAAGGCGGTTTTTTCGAGCGTCTGATTGGTGTCACAAAACGTGCATTGCAGATAGCCCTCGGGAGAAAGCATCTCCCGGAGGCCCACGTATTGACTCTAGTGAAAGAGGTGGAGGCGGTAGTGAATAATAGGCCGTTGATGTATAGCGGTGACAAGTGCGAGGACGAGGTCCTCACCCCCTCTCATTTAGTGCGAGGTCACTAATCAATTTAATGGCACCTGTTTTTGCCCCCCCCCCAGATGAAGACTTAATGCTACCTTCACCTCCCGGAGGCTACAAGATCAATATCTTAAACTAACAGACACTTTGAAAGCCTTCCGAGAGAGGTGGAGGAAGGAGTACCTGAGTGCTCTAAGAGCCCGACACGATTGTCAGTCTGGGGAACCCACCAAGCTGCACCCCGAAGACATCATGTTAGTAAAGCAAGAAAATCAAAAGCGGGCAACATGGCCCCTTGGACGCGTCATGGAGACATACCCGGACGACGACGGTGTCGTGCGTTCGGCCAAGGTATTGTTCGAAGATGTTTGAGTCCTTGCGTGCTGTCAGCCACTTGGTCCCCCTGGAACTTGCCCCCTCAGATGACGATGATGGCGTTGGAGACGAACGGCGTGACGATGTTGATGGCGCGACGGAGAAGATGGTGTGTTACGACGACGGCAACGAAGAGGTCCGAGACGAGGGAGCGTACAGCCAGCAGTAGGTATTCAGGAAATGTTGTGACCGTCTGGGGACGACCAAGGGGATGGCACTGGCTGCCACATCTGAACAATCAGCCACAAAGGTCTTGAGTGACAAAGATGCTGACGATATTGGTAACGAATCGAGGCGATACCATACGGTAAGTGGAGAGTGCTGAAGTGAATGATACTGAGGTATCGAGTGGTAGTGACGTTGATGTTCAGTTAGGCAGACCAAGACGTTCTGCACGCCCTTTGAGAAAGGCTGCTGCTAAGCAGCGTGAGTTGATGAAACACTTAATGGAAAGCGAATATATATAAGTTATGGCTAGAAACAGTAAAAGAAAAAAGGAAGGTCCCGTATTCTGGTAGGCAGGGAGGGTGGACCCAAGTAAGTGCAGGTGAGTTGAATCCTCAGAGGATGGAAGTGCGTCAGGGTTAGCGTAAGGTAGTGGGAGCCCCCTCTTGTGCAAACAAGTCGAGCGTTGTGCAGAGGTAGCCCCCGCACTCAAAGTAGATTATGAAAAATGTATATGAGTACTTGTAGAGAAGGGAAAGCGTTTTGAGGGCATGTGTCCCGTAAAAGAGTACATACTGAATCCGTTGTAATCTGTGTTTCCTTAAAGGCAAATGGCCTGTCTATCTGATTAATGCTTGTTGATTATTGAAGGCGAGTAGCCTAGAATAACATGCGTGTTGCATGAAGATTATTGAAGATGAAGAGCTTAATATAGAAGTTTCTCTTGCATGTTGTATTGCATTTTGAGGCGAGTGCCCAAAGTCTATGCTTGTTGCATACAAAGTTGTCCATATATGACTGTTTCATTTTTCATGCCATTGATTGAGTGAAGGCAGAATGCCTTAGAGTATATTCATGTTTCCTTGATCTTAATTTTACATTTATACTTTTGATCTTATTGCAGGCCCATTGCCTATGAGTTTCTGTGCTGATTCATGTCTACCTTATGTGTATGGGTACATTTATGTATATATATCTGCCATTGATGTTTTATTTGTATATGACATTGATTACCCCGGGTGTAATGTTGATGTATAATTTCTTTGACATGTCAAGTTTTTTGTGTACTCTGTTAGAGTCGTTGTGAAGCGCTACGCAGCGAGCCTGACTGAGTAGTGTAGGAGTAGTTACTCCCCCACCCCCCCCCCCCCCCCCGAGCTCAGTCTTTCCTGAATTATCCAACAGTTTTTTAACGCCCCATACTTAGGGTGTAGGAGTATGTCGTGAATTTCGAACTGATCATTCGAAATCCCCGCCATTTAACTTCACACACAAGTGTTGCGTTAAATTGGGGCAAGACTGAGGGATCTCGCGGGCGATTCATTGAACAGAAAGCTGTCCAATACACGACAGTTTATGACGCAATTCCTAAATGCATGGCGGGGAAGGAGCGCGTCTTATAGAAAAGAAGACGTTATGAATTTTCGTTAATAAATATAATTCGCTGATCACTAGTAAGAGATAAATTATCTATGTATAGATTTGGAGCCAAGGACTCCATAGTCATTAAAGAATTTGCATATTACGGCCTTCAGCCAGAACTTTAAGTTAATTCATTGATCTTAAATAATAACGTAACAGTCATATTTCACATTCAAGAATAAAATAGATTTAGTAATATACGTAATGTCGAAATAATCGATGATTCCCGCCTGAATTACAAGGATACTGTAGTTCACGCGGGAAAGCGTAAGTTTCCTTTGAAGAAGGGCGAAGTGACGCATCATTCCTGCCCCAGAACCTGATCCGTGTAAGTACCGTAAAAATTTGTGTCTCTCAATTCTCCGACTCCCAAGCCATCCCCATGCTAGGTAGAATTCCGTCTTAACAGTAAGTTAACTTTATCCACATATATATATGTGCCATCCCTGCGATGAGGGACTCTGTTTATGCAGCAAAAGAAAGCTACCAGTGCAAGAAAGTTATTTGTTTGTGACTTGAGTCAATGGGTCTCGTATTGTGCAGATTTTTCGTCCAGTTGTGGACTTAGTGCTTTACAAGCACGTGACATCAAAGATCCTATGTGCTGCAACATACAAAGGCCATGAGAATTTTCAAGTATTTGTATTAAATTGGTAAAAGCAGTACGAAACCGCTTGTACTGTGGAATTCTGCTAGGAACTTTAGTTTCGGTGTTCTGTTAATGTATTTAAATGTTTATTTTTCGTAATAAAACTGTTATGTTGACCAAATTTATTTGTATCTCACCTAAGAGTTTTTAGAGTCGCGCCTCCTCAAGGCCTTGTCATCTGGCCAGAACATCCGGGCACGAATCATATAAAAAAAGTAGAGAAAATTCCCGACAGGTGGGTAGAAAAAAATAAAGATTACATATATAGTAAGTTTAGGTACGCTACATTTAGGTATTAAGGGTGCAAGTTTTTTATCAAGAACTTTATTCTTAATAACCTTAAGTACTAAATGGGCAGGGAAACAGTTGTTTTGGAGGTACTGTTTAAGTAAGAGAATTTCAGAATGAAAAGAGAGCCAATTAGAAGTTAGAGATAGAGCCCGATGTACTAAGGTATGAACAGAGTTAATTTTAAAATTAATAAAACAAGAAATATAAAAATTGAAGCCGGGTCCAGTGAATGTACTTTTCCTGAAAATGGTCGTGTTAAAATGATCATTGTCCTTAGTAACTAAAACATCAAGGAAAGCCAACTTACCGTCTTGTTCTTTTTCAATAGTAAAATTGATATTATTATGGAAGTTGTTGGCTAGGTTTAACAATCTGTCAGCATCATATTCATTTTTCAATAGGACGAATGTGTCGTCTATATACCTAGTGTAAAATAATGGACAGAAGGACAAGGGGCACTCCTCCATTACTTGCTCCTCCAGGGAGCACATGAAAGTTTCTGGTACATTTATTAGAGCCGTTGACCCGGAATGTATATACCCTAAGAAACTCCGAAGATTTTAAAACTAAGATCCTCTCACAAGATTCAGATTTGTAAATGGTTAGTTTAGATGTAGAATCCCTCTTTTCTAATGTTCCTATGAGGGAGACCATTGATCTTATTTTAATCAATTTATTCCCTGCACCTGGCTTTATATATTGTAATTTTGATTATAAATCTTTTAAAACACTTAGAATTAGCCGTGCTGGACACTGCCTTTGTTTTTAGTAACTAGGTTTTCAAACAGATCGATGGCATGGCGATGGGGTCTCCCCTTGGCCTCACCTTTGCAAACATATCCATGATTCAGTATTTAAGTTTGACTTAGTATATATATATATATTTATATATATATATATATATATATATATATATATGTATATGTATATATATATATATATATATATAATATATATATATATATACATGATATATATATATATATATATATATATGTATATGTATGTATATAAATCTATATATATATATATATATATATATATATATATAGTATATATATATATATATATATAGATATATAT
>NC_061110.1:40747345-40752345 GCF_015104395.2 Macrobrachium nipponense | reverse complement strand
GGTGTAAATTCGCTAATTTCGGGGAAACGAATAACGAACTGAAGGAATGATTTCTAGAAAGTTACGTGTTAATCATCTGAATGACAATTAGCAAGTATAAACAAGTAAAAAATGCGCCAAAGTTTCTGAAGCTCAATCGAATTTTCTGTACAGCACATAATACCGTAGGAAACTCTCAATGTGCAGCAATACAAAACTTTCAGCCACGACCGCTCAGTTACCCCCCTAGATGCAGTCAAGTGAAGATGCGTCGGCGGCTGGCACTGCAGCGCCATGGCTAACCTATACCTTGAATACAATAAAAACTACTGTGACTAGTGGGCTGTAGTGTGGTATGTTTGATGAATGGAGGAACGATGATCAACATATCAATTTACAGCTCTGTTTTCTCAGTAGTTTTCAAGATCTGAGGACGGACAGAAAGCTATCTCGACAGTTTTCTTTTACATAAACCTAAAAGCATGCCGTCTGTGAGAGAGAGAAAGAGAGAGACAGACAGGCAAACAGAGACAGATAGACAGAAAGATAGAGGCGGGTAGGTGGTGGGGCCGTGGGCCGATTAAAAACTGAAATATCCCCAGTTAAAAAGGAAAAGTCGATCATAACGTGTCATTATTTCTATCAATTCAATTGTATTCACTGTGAACTGCTGTGATTAAAACTATCAGTCTTCCTATCAATGTTATTAAATCAACTTTGAAACCAGGGTCAGTTTCGTTTTGTAAGCTTGCTATAGAATACTTCCTTTTAATGGTAGTTTTCAGCTATGGAGTTATGATATATATTTAACCATTGTGTTTCGATGTTATATATTTAGCTAATTTGTCCTCATAAAGTATAGCTATAATTCAAAAACAAGTAAAATAAGAAAATCTACACAAGATTGCATGGTTATGTAGACGAGACTTATTTGTGGGATATTTTAAAGCAAAACCATCTAATTTCGAGTTCCTCTTATTAACTCTGCTTATGGCCTTATATCTTTTTCGCAAAGAGAACCTCGATCCAATTCCAGGCTGTCAAGACATGAGATGGAAAAGACCCAGATGGAGTTTTCCAGAGTCAGAGTTCTGTCATCCAAAACTCATTATATCATATTGAATTTAATTTTTAATCTGTTCCAAAAGGTAGTAGAGTAAATATTCCAGGAGGTTCCATGATACATCTTAGTACACGGTCATAATTTATTATCAAAAACGTTTCGCACACACAACACGGCGTATCATCAGTCTGTGAAGAAATAAAAAACAATTAAATTAATAATATTAATACATAAAAGGAATTCACAAAAGATAAAAAATTAAAGATTAAAATTGACATTAAAAACTGTAAGAAAGCCTTATTATTTTTCAAAAAGTCATTAAAATAAACAAGAGAGAGAGAGAGTACTGAAACACCAACCATCCAAATTAAGAAAAGAAGAGGGAATGACAAAAACTGAGGTCTTAGTCAAAACGAAAACTATGCCAGATACAAAGTTGAAGCCGAGGTATTATTGTTTTAGTGAAGGAACTAGCCTTTTTATGAGTAATGACCCTAAGGTGGTTAAGTGATCTGGGTCCCTCGTATAGCCAATGATGGAGAAGTGCTGCTTCCAGACTTCTATTTTACAAACTGCAACATGATTTTTGGTATTGGGAAATTCTAGTACGAAAGTTGAAACCCATATGGCTGCAATATATATAATATATATATATATAATATATATATATACTATATATATATATATATTATATATATATATATATATATATATATATATATATATATATATATTATATATATATATATCATATATATATATATATATATATATTATATATATTTTAATTCAGAATTTAAGCCAGAACTAAGGAAAAGTAATTCCTCTTTATAAACAAGTTCATTCATTCTATATGCTCAAATTGCCCCTGTGAACTGGTAGCCTCCATTCCCTCTAAACTCCTTCTATGCTCCCATTGGCTTCCTAGATTTACTCTCCACAGGCATCCTAAATGAGGGGGGAGCATATCTAGGCCGAGATTTTAAAAGGACGGGGCCACAGCAGCTCTTCCATAGAACTTTCTCAAGCCCTGCAGACCCCACCTAACCCCTTTTGCTTCTCTGCTTCCTCTGGAGGATCCCACAAGTGTTCTTATACCATTCATAGTGCACACAAATATCAGCAGGTATTGTAAGATGTAATATCTTGAGCAGTCAGTGAATCGCTTTGCATCTTGTTTGTATTTCACTTCATTCCCCCAAGGCAACTTTTCCCCCCTTCTTTGTCCAGCTTCTCACTCCCCAATTTTGGTTCAATGCTGTGATTAATTACCCTTGTGATGCTAGTAATGATATTAAATATCCCCCTAGTTAATAGTATTCCTTCCTGTATAAGATCCCAGTCATTTTATGCCCCCTTGAGTGAGCTGTAATATGTAATGTTAGGAGCAAGTAGTGTGTAATGTTTCCCACGTGTCCTTCGCCTTAGTACTGATACTAGAATACAATCTCTTTGCAGAAAAATACTGTGCCTAAGTGTGGGAGAAAATTTGGATCCCTTTGGAATATGGCTTGCATTGAAATAACCCGCTTTGCACAAATTCCTATCTCGGTGGACTTGCAATCAACCACACCAATAATTTCTGTACCTACCAGTAACTTAAATGTAAATGTAGTTCATTTAAACAAAATTCCAGAGTTTATGTAAATTCCTCTTCATTCAGTAATATCGGCCCTCAGCCAAAGATTTTTGTTTGTAGTAACTTCTGTCCCTCCAGGCAAGGCCATTTTTAAGAGTGTTGGAATACATCCTACAAGAGGGACGAGTAGTACTTTACAATTTATATAATATATATATATATATATATTTGTGTCCGTGTATATTTGTGTGTATGTGACAGCATATTAAAGATCTCTTATAGTAACATAATAAAAATTTCCGTTATCAATCATTCAGCTCTTTGCGTCCATAGTCTTTTCGGTTTCGAATGCTGTAGTTTATTCACAGAGGTTGATTCGAAGAAAAAATTACTGTAGCACGAATATCGACGTCTCAAAAAATAGAATATCGATCTAGTTCTTAAGGACACACTATATCAATTTCTGTTCAATAATGAAACATATATCTTTTGTGAAAATAGTCCACTTTTGAAGCGCCCGCATGACAAGCTGAACTCGTTTTGGGGATGGTAGGTGTTCTCCACAAAAAAAAAAAAAAAAAAAAAAAAAAATCCAGCCCAATAGGAAATTCGAAATAAAACGAAAGGAACCATATTCCTTCCCCATCATGAAATTCGGAAAAAGCGAGCTTTGAACATCACATCGTTTTCAAGACAACCTATTTTTAAAGAGCCCCTTTTACTGAGGGATGAATTTTATTTCTTCACGCGACGATTTTATATAGATAATTTTGATAACCAGTAATGTATCGTTTTAGCTTTCATCTGAAGTCTACTTTATTGCAATTAAGCTCTCTGGTGAGGCTTTGTTCATTTTTTTCGTAATTACTCTATGATTACAACTGTAACGGTATTCTTCAAAACCTGTTCAGCAGGGAATATTTCTCGCAGCAGAATAATTAATGGATCCGTATACAATTGCATAAGCATCAGTGTCCAATGAAAAATTATATATATATATATATATATATATATATATATATTATATATATATATATATATATATGTGTGTGTGTGTGTATGTATGTTAGTATGTATGTATGTAGTATGTACATTCATTTTTTTTTTACTTAAAAACACGTGTTGTATATCATTTCGGTTCCTGTTGTTTAGTAAAAATACTTGTAGAGCAGGAAAATTCGATTTTGATTTACTCTGTAAGACCTAACACTTGATTGATCGGGGACCGTAGTAACAACAGCAAGAATACTATAAGCTCCTGCACCTAGTATTAGTATGCTTCTCCTATTTTAAATGGAGGGAACACAAAAATTGGAGTGATGTTAGGATATAAATAAAAGGAGGGTCAGAATAAAGAAAGGAGCTTTTTACAGTTCTTTCCTTCTGAGATTTAATTCATAAATGATAACGGTCTTTAAATAAAGTAAAAGCTTAATTTTCATCTTCGAAGTTAATTACCCGAAGTGCCGCGCAACCTCCCCCCGCAACCTTTTGACAAGTTACATTATAATCAAATATCGGTATGCCTTTCTGTGCACATGACAGGAAATAGTATATATTCTCTAAATATCAGGTTCCTAATTTTTTAAATAAAAATATGGCTTATAACAATTTCAGAGACAACGATGAATTTAAAAAGTGGGAACTCTTCCTAAAGCTGTTGTAATATTTACTTGACTGTACCTACTATTCATAATGTGCATCCTGGGTGTTTTCCCTGAGAATCAGTTTCTGCAGCCTCAAAGATTTAGTTAAAACTGGGCATTGGTCTTCGATTATTGCAAACTGTATTTACGAAATGCCTTGTAAAAGTAACATTACCATTTTGTTTTTGAAGCACACTATAGAGAAAAACCAATAGAATAAAAACACATTAAAGGAGACTAACTAGATAGTCAAATTCTGGAAAATCCCATCTGGATCTGTTACACCTCATCTGTATTGACAGCCTGGAATGAGATCGGGGTTCCCTGGGCGACACGAAAGCAAATCATACCTTTGTTAGCAAGGGTAAATATAAAGTAACCCTCTCTCTGATACTCTGTTACCCAAGAGTCTTGCTATAAAGAGATATTACGTCATATCTTTTAGTTACTCTAAACCAACCGGTGGTTCTCAACCTTCGTTGACCCTCGCACCATACATCAGAATGTCATTTCCCCAGCCTTTACAAATTTGCTTGGCTCAAAAGGAGAGAAAGCTGAGCGTGACCTGTCAGTAGTGCAGACCGACGAACACTGCGTTTCGTGTGGTCCTGGAGCCAGTTTGAGCCTGCCAATCTGTGGCCACAATTCACCGCTGTAACTATGAAATTCCCCTTGGGGGAGACTATCCTTTGGTTGAGAACTGCTGTTCTAAACCTTCCTTTGCAGAGTATGA
>NC_061110.1:40722345-40742345 GCF_015104395.2 Macrobrachium nipponense | reverse complement strand
TATAACTTATCTGGAATTTAAGACGACGGTGATATTCAGTCTTGGGAATTGTAATACTTGAAATTGTTGAACTTAGGACTGGGGAGGAAAAGAATGTTATTTTATCATTGCTTCTTCTAATTGATTTTAATAGTCATCTATTCCTGGCTGCAATCTTTGCTCCTCAACATTTCAAGAAATCATCGCTACTTTTAGAGTCAGAGCTAAGGAATAGTAACTATATCTCAGTTCATTTTCCTTATTAGAGATTTTTAGGGTATAAATCAAATTTCTAATCACAACTACACATCCAAGGTCCATATGAGATCTTTTCCATACAGACCAACTCTTATGAAACCGTTGCCCTCAAAACTGAGTGTGTCGACAAAAAGAAAAAAAAACTCCCAAATGCATACTGAAAATTTTCGTCTGAGCTACGAGGAAAAAACGCTATACAAAAGAATATTCCAACTACGTTTGGTCCGATTGTATTTTATTTATTCATTTATTTATTTCCTTTCACGTTCTCCCGTAAAAATTTAATAGTTGTTCGGATTTCGAAATACGGATCTGCATAGGTAGACAATACATTAAAACCCTCCTGAGAACGAAAGTAATGGAGTGTAACAGGAGTGTGCAACGTCCCCCTCCCCTTCTGCAGAAAACAAAAACACTGACCGGGTGGGAAAAATATACTGTGCGTCTGCTGTACTTTATTTGATTTTTTCTTTACGGCTATGTCAAGAAATTGTTATCTGCCAACTAGTTTTAGCATCATTAAAATTCTAAAGTTACCAGGAAAAGATATTATCAAGAAACTAGACGAAAATATGCTTATTCATTTCAAGTTGGAAAATAAAAAAAGGCTTCAGGGTGTCTAAAAAGTCGGGATATTACATACTGCCTCTCATTGTTATACATTTTCAGTTCTACCCTATGGATTTCATTATCCAGAATACTATAGTGTTTTTTTTTTACTTGTGTAATGTAAATGAAATTTAGATCTTTCCGAGCTCTTTAAGTGGAAGTAAAATTCCATTTTCAAATAGCAGCTCATAATATTTTTTCTTTCTTAGATAAAACATTACAGATATTTTCATACTGGTTAGTTACGTTACTTTTTATTGTTATTATTAACAGTTGCAATAGTAGTAAAATGTTGGGTTAGATCTCACTAGAAAAAAAACTTATTGTCGATCCGTATGCTGGACAAATTTTAGAAAATGATGCTGCTGCCTTATATCGTTTTTATCATTCTTAGTGTGGAATAAATAACCTTCAGTCGTAAAGGGTTGTATGAGCATCCATTGTAGAATTTAGAAATAACAAAGTTAAGAAACATCATGATCCCTTTATGATGATTATTTGTTACCAATTTTTTTTTATTTATAAAGTGAGGAAAACTTTCAATTTAAGAAGGTTGCAAGAGACTTCACTACAATGCTGGCTAGTAAAAATATAGCACAATGATTAGTATAGATGGGAAATTTTACTCAAGTTATAAACTTGAAACGAATTAAACCGAAATCAAAATTCCGTGGAAAAAGATAATAACAGACTTTATAGCCTTCACTGGGAGGAGAGGAAAACGCTTATACCGTAAAAAAAAAATAAAATAGAAATAAATAAATAATAAATAAAAAAGTCAAGAGTTATCCACCTGATAGCCCTAGAAGTTATTATATATATTATTTGAATTATTATACTTAACCAATGACTCAAAGTGTTTGTTAAGACGTGGAAACGAGAGTAAGATGCATTTAAAGACGCTGGGTGGGGAGGCTGTAAGATGACAAACATGGGAATGGAAACAAGAAAGCAATTCATCTGGGATCAAAGAACGAAGCTGCAAACAGCTTTGATCACCATCTGCCTCCACACTATAATTGGTACCCAACAGAGACGACCCTTAACGTATGTCGAAGGATGTTTCGTAAAATAACAATGGAAAGAAAACAGATGTTGTCTTTGTGTGAGCTGGAAAAGACGGTTTCAAGGGCTCCATTTTTCGTTGTTTATTGCGTCATAAGCCGGTGGCAGTAGGAGTGAAAAAAAAATTATTATTTTAACCTTTTTTTGAAAACTCATAACAAAGAATATTAAGAGCCGATATTGTGAATATGACATTTAGCTGCATGAAGTTGATTAGGTTAAATGTTATATTTCGTTAGCCAAAGATTTTCACATAATAAAATAGAAGAAAAGTCAGAGATTTGTTAATTTTACGAAGGCACATTAAAAGATAATCGTTTTAGATTGTTACAGAATTCTGTCACAAACTGAAGTAATAAAATGCTGTGTTCTAAATTTTTTGGGAAGGCGTTTTTTTAATGACCAGTTTAGTTTGAAATGGAAACTGTTACGTTTTAAAGTGTTGCTTCGAATACAGATTTACTTTTCAAAAGAAACGTTAGATAATATTAATGCCATAACCATAGAAATGATTTTTTAAAACACGATGCAGTGCTTAATAGTCGTAGATAGATTCTATAAATTAGCTAAATTCCATTACTGAAAGATAATTTACGAATTCCATAGGTTATTCCAACTTGTGAAAAGAGCACACTGTCTAATGTGATATTTAAAATTTAATATTTTGTTTGACATTCAAATTATGTTTTGTAAAATAGGCATCTGAACTTAAGTTCAATGATGGAAATAACAATATAATTATAGTTTCTTTTCTCTTGTAATATGTTACGTGGGATATTGTCTATCTCGCATACTTATTCCTACACATCCTAGTTAAGGGATCCTTCGTTCGTGTATCTCTGTGCCTCTGTGCCTTTTGAAACGCCTAGTTTATGAAAAGGCTGAATATCGAGACTGTATAAGAAATGCGAGTGATATAAAAGAATGATTGAAGTTCCTAAAGCTTTTAGCTGAAATGATGAGACAAAAAGGAAATAAAGAATGAAGAAGGATTTATACATACAAAAAATCTTTCATTGGTGTGAAGAGATAAAAAAACTTTCAGAAGGGGCCACTGACATTTTTCAGAAGGTTACCATATAATTAAATATATTATATATATATACTATATAATATAATATATAATAATATATTAGTATATATATATGGGAGTGTGTGTGTGTGCCTGGGTTTGTGTGGTTGTGTTATAAATATATATATATATATATATATATATATATATTATAAACTATTATATATAATATAATAATTATTATATATATATATGGTGTTGTGTGTGTGTATAAAATATATTATATATATATATAGTATTATATATATATAGATAATTATATAATATTTATATATATATATATATATATACACAGGAAGGTTGGGGCATCTAGAACGCCGTAGATTTAATATAAATAGGATGGAGAAAAGCCAGCGTAGCATCATATATTTATTGTCCAAATTTTCGAGACTTTGGGTTTCATCATAGGGCTGTAAAATATGTAAATATATAAATTCAAAATGACTCAGTATTAATATAAAAAATGGAAGGACTTAAATTAAAGTTAAATATAATAATTTATGAACCAATGAAAAAAAAAAATTTAAAAATTCAAAAGTGAAGAATGCTCAAGTTAGTACCTATCTCTATTGAGTTAAAAAACTGAGTAACGTTCTCTGGTTGGAAAGGAGGACGTTTAACTATGCTATAAATAGAACTGTGGAAGAAGTCTAATCATTTAACGGGGGCACAAGCTGTTTATAATAATATATATACTATATATATATATTATATATATATATATATATATAATATATATATATATATATATATATATGGTAAGTTTTTTTAACAATCTCTTCACACCAATGAAAGATTTTTTGAATGTATAAATCCTTCTTCATTTTTTATATCCTTTTTGTCTCACCATTTCAGCTAAAAGCTTTAGGAACACATATTTTATATATATATATATATATAATATATAGATATATATATATATATATATATATATATATATATATATAGTATATGTGTTATATATATAATATATGTATATAATATATATATATATATATATATATATATATATATATATATATATATTTATATATATAATCTGTGTGTCATAATATTTAAAAACATCCTAATAGCTTTCACAACAGCCACAAAAACAACCAAGTTTGAAAATATATCTAATAATTATCATAGTGAGTGCTTCTGTGGCGTATCATAACATAACATAAAGGGAGCCAAAATTTATGATGTGAGTATTTCTTATGTAAGGGATGTTAATTAAACACAAATTAATTCATGCGTTTGTTGGTGTGCGTGCATGTATGCACATTTTCGTCAGAGAATCCTAAAACAAATTCCAGTAATAAAAACTTATTTTTGTCTGTAAAGAATATTAAATTACATTATTGTTGAACGTTCAAATTATTCAATTGCTGATGTAGTTGTGTTTATAAATCCATCTATGTTGTAGTAATATTTTTCCTCCTTTACCTCCGCATATATGAAACCCCATTATTGTAATAAAAACTCTCAATATTGGCGTTTTTTTATGTTAAGGGCAAAAGTACCTATACAATGTAAATCATATTCATCTAAAAGTATAGTTTGTTAAAAAAAAGAACTTAATTCTTTACCTATTTTCTTAGTATATTTAATCTTGAATATGTAGTTCCAATAACTGTGCTTATAAAGTGAGCAAAGTTAAATCTAAGCAAGTACCTGATTCATAGCTATTAAAAAAGTTGTATTATGGCCAAGAATGCTATTTTGTATTTTACATAAAATTTTGGGTTTCCAGTACACTGCAGACTTCACAATATAATAATTTTAAATTTTAATCCTACAGTGTTGAACTAATGGTAGACCACTCTACATAACATTTTTTTAATCAAAAATCTTTTTTGTCCGGTAAAAGAAAAGCAATAATTGCGTGGATGAAATAAATATTCAAGTGTATTGGATAAACCAGTCAATTCATCAACTATGAAAGTTTTTAACATTTTCCTGTATGTTGATATTTTAACATTTTCCAAAAACCTATGGGGAAAAACACTTTCAACATTCAATACTTTGCTTTGTTTGAATAACTAAACTTTTACTTTTAGATATGCGTGGGTTATTTATTGTACAGTAGCGTATGGAAATATCTATCAAAATTAATTCGATTATTTCCGGGCAAATGTGTGTGTGTGTGTATTTTTAACATGGTACCTAAATAATATATTTCCTTTAAACCTACTACTATGGGTATCAGAGACAGTGCAAGCACGTATTTTGGCAATAACTCTGTAACGAACACTCGTATCAGAACGAGATTTTGCTAGTGTATTACACCCAGTGCCGTAATTTATAAGGGTATCGTGAATCACTAATGGTAAAGAATAAAGACACTTGCTCCTGCACCTATAGGCAAAAACTCCATTAGCCAGAAATGGATACAAACGCTACAGTAAAAAGCTCCGCCTTCCCTCTCCCCCCACCCCCACCGCCAAACTCGTCCTTCATCCTTCCCTTCTCTCTCTCTCTCTCTGAAAGTTGCTTCAGTGTAAACTTATTTTGTATGATTTTTCTATCTAGCTATCTAGCTAATAATAAACATTGTTGTATATATCTAACGATCCAGTCGGTTGTTACCTGCCAGTTGACTGATTTAGTTGTGCATTGATCCGCTCATCGCTCTCTCTCTCTCTCTCTCTCTGAAAGTTACTTGAGTTTAAACATGTTTTGTACGATTTTTTTATCTATCTATATAATAATAGTTTATGTTGGTGTATATATCTAACGATTCACTCGGTTGTTACCTGCAAGTTGACTGATTTTTTTTTTATGCACTGATCCGCTAATCTCTCTCTCTCTCTCTCTCTGTGTGGTAGTGGTAACTACTGTAAATGGTTATTAAGAGTGAGAGATATCTGAATGTATGGTGAAGCAGTAAAATGATAGACACATTGATTTATGGTAAAGCGACTGTTGTACTTGTGGTGGGTTACCTTCTTCGTAATCCTCATGCGGACTCAGGGTATCAGCAAATAGTACTTGTATTACGAAGGTGAAGAAGAGATGGCCACCACGGAACTTAACTGTCGGCACGGTCGCAGAAATTCCTTTGTCACGCAACTTTTCAACTTTTTTAGCCATGAAAAAGCCGCCAATTGCCTTCAGATTGGGTTTGAATAGGTAACTAGTTATAGTTACTCTGTTACAAATAAAAATTGAACCTTTCTACCGGATTTTCATTAAAGTTAAAACCTTGATTATACTGATGCACATATAACGGTCGCTTTACCATAAATCATAATATCTATCGTTTTACTGATCCACCATACATTCAGATATCTCTCACTCTAATAACCGTTTACAGTAGGTGCCACTACCACAGAGAGAGAGATAGATGAGCGGATCAGTGCATAAATAAATCAGTCACCTGGCAGGTGACAAGCGAGTGAATCGTTAGATATATACACCAATGTAAACTATTATTAGATAGATAGATAGAAAAAAATCGTACAAAATATGTTTAAACTGAAGTAACTTTCAGAGAGAGAGAGAGAGAGATGAGCGGATCAACACATAAATAAATCATCAACCGGCAGCTAACAACCGACTGGATATTAGATATATACAACAATGTTTATTATTAGATAGATAGATAGATAGACAGATAGACAGAACAATCATATAAAATAAGTTTACACTGAAGCAACTTTCAGAGAGAGAGAGAGAGAAGGGAAGGTGAGGGAAGGAAGAAGGACGGGGTTGGCGGTGGAGGTGGGGGGAGAAGGTAGGCGGAGCTTTTTACTGTAGCGTTTGTATCCATTTCTGGCTAATGGAGTTTTTGCCTATAGGTGCAGGAGCAAGTGACTTTATTCTTTACCATTAGTGATTCACGATACCCTTATAAATTACGGCACTGGGTGTAATACACTATAGCAAAATCTCGTTCTGATACGAGTGTTCGTTACATAGTTATTGCCAAAAAACGTCCTTGCAGTCTCTGAAACCCATTGTAGACACTGCATAACACAAGGTGTACTTCTGACTTGGTACCACTGCCTTCGCTCTGAACATTTTTATTTTTACTGTCTGCCGTAATTCGTTAAATATATATTTGTTAAAGAAAAAAAAAAAAAAACACGTGGTTGAATATCGTGGTAACGTTTCCATTACCGTCAGTTGGTGATACTGTATTCATCTTTCCAACTGCTGTCTTTTTTTTCTCTTGTGGTATCATTTCTCACGAAGAGCTTCGTCATTACGGTCAAGATGGTAAATATTGGTAGTGTTGCTCCTTTTTAATATTCTAAGGTATTACTAATGACCAGTATTACTACGGGAAATCCCTGGTTATATATAACGCACTTATATAGTTCTAATAACTTATGTCCAGCAGAGCCATTTTTGGATCGATACTACTTCTACTTTTAAACTAGTTAACCATTAATTAGATTAAGCGGCCATCGTCAATTAGGAGTTTGGTCCATTTTACAAGTAAGATATTAGTATAGTAGATATGACGATGCATGTCTAATTATAAGGTGATACTTATGCTAGGTTTCAAAAGACTAAATAGAGAAGTGTTGTTTTTCGTGTTTTTGGTCAAGAATAAAGATAAAATACGATATATCATCAACAACATAATTACTTGAAAAATTAAGCAATTATATAAATATTCTAATGTACCGATAAAAATCATTAAAAAGAATAGTCATGGTGAAGAGCAGTGGAACTTTGACCTGGGTGTATTGCGAGTCCATTGATAGACTTACCAAGGAAGGATGTTGGGGAATTTTTTTATAACATTTTTATTACGCTCAGTTGGTGATGATACTGTATTCATCTATCAAACCGATGCTTTTATTTTTGTGGTGTCATTATTTCCTACTGAGAGCATTGTCTTTGCCCGCAACGTGATAAATATTGGTGGTGTTCCTTTGGTCATTTGAATGAACTTGGAATATTACAGTGTTACTACGGAAAAATCACTGGTTATATGTGACGCTCTTAGTTCCAAAAACTTATGTGAAGTAGGTGATATTTGTAAATCTGGAGTACGAACAGTTTGATTAGCAAAGTCTCCTCAACAAGGCAAAAGCTTTAAACTATATTCATGAAAAAGGGAAACCTTTAGATAGCGGAAATGAACAGTATAATTTTAATAACTAACCTATCCCTATCATTTATTTTACTGGTGCATCTTACATTAATTTTAATCTCTCTCTCTCTCTCTCTCTCTCTCTCTCTCTCTCTCTCCTCTCTATCATAATAGCAAACTCTATCAAACCTGCTTAACCATCCGTAATCATATTTGCAATTAACTTCATTACGATGTTAGTCTCAGTGAAATGAACAATACCAACCTGCACGAATCGAATAATTCATGCAGAATGATGAAGAGTCAATATTGGCACAAAGGTCAATTAATGTCATAAAATCGTTAATTTTCCACTGTCTCCATGACATCAGATTTGAATATATTTGCTATTTCTATGTAATTGTAAGTTTATGATGCCCTCACTATAGTCTTTTCCTTCACAGTATTGGTTACTGTATAGATGTTATGATACTTGGAGTATACAAATATGTAGGTAAGTTTAACATTTAGAGGAAGGTCATTATTAGATTTTGCCATATCAATCTTAAAACTGCTGCTGCTGCTGCTGCTGCTGCTGATGATGATGATGATGATGATGATGATTATTATTATATTACAAGGAAAAAATAAGCTGTGAAAATTGGGCCATGATAATTAAATGTACCGCTGGTTATTCTAGTATTTCATGCCAAAGTAGCACAATTAAAATTTGGAAGGCATTAGCATACGGTAATAAAGAAGGAAACTACTATGAGATTCAGACCCTTTGTCCCGGTGTTTTATCCGGAATTACTTTTTTTCTGTGCATTTGACAAAGATATTACATAGCCATAGAATACTTTACATCCCAACCTAATTTTCGGCAGCATTCTTTATGACTTGCATTAGAAAAAGTATATTCATAAGAGTAAAATAAAGCAGCCAGTGGCGGAACGATCTAATGTATGGGTTCAAAGTTATACGTGACGTAAACAAATGACATGCCGACTCTTCCCACAAGGTGATGACGACAAACAGCTGTCTGTGAAATTCTGAGTGAATATTCGTACCTTGTCAAGGCTTCAAGAATGGCGGTATGATAAGTCATTGTCCCCTAGGTTGCAGGACAGCTTTTGTGATTCGACTTGCACAATCGTTTAGAAGTGAGTAGGCCAGTGGCAAACCTTACATAAGCTTGAACAGGTAAATGAATAATAGGGTCCTTTTTTTTGGTAAGGAGTACACCCTGACATCCAATTCTACCAAGTTTTCGTCATTTGTCGACTTTCATAAGGTGCAGAAATATAATTATATATGCTCTATTTATTATAATGGCCATCACTGTAATATTAGGGAAAATATCAAAGTTACGACGAATGCCAAAGTTCTCTTCACTTTTTAAATATATAATTTTTAATGGATAAATGATGACAGAAAGTAATTTCTCCGATTACTTATGGAAACCCTTTTTATCAAGGATTCTAGCACTCGACATCATGGCACAAATCCTATATACTACTACTACTACTACTACTACTACTACTACAAAGTGTAAACAAGGAGAATTGGTTGTATTTCATTGTTGCCAGAGGTGTAGACTTTTTCACGAATAGCCAATTATCCATCGAGAAGGAGGCAAGTTAATGACATCATAAGATACGTCATTATATCTTCAAAAGACATTCCTCTGAGTTTGCTGGCGATGTCTACAAGAAGTCGGTATTACCCTTATAATGACCAGAATTAGGCAATTTTCATAATACAGAATACAGTAAAAAATTAGTCATGGGTAAGATACCCTGTGACAAAGTGTCATCTTTGTCAGATACGTTGATTAGATTTTATTCAGGAAAAACACCTGGACACAGGCTGTGAATCTCATAGTGAAGCTCTGAGAGAGCATTGGAGAGTTGTCAGCTATCCCAGTCTGTTAGCCACCCGTATACGATGCCTTAGATGATTCATAAGATCTGGGACCATCAGAGTCTACAAATTGGAATTTTGAGATGTGAAAGTCTCTCAATATGATCTACATTGGACCTATAAGTAATTGTCCTTGATTCGAGAAATCTTGTCGATATGGTATATGCTAGAGTCAGCTAGACTGAACATTTCTACAAACTATTGGGAATATAAGAATTCTATAAAAAGCATTCTGGTTTATAATTTTTTTAATCTACACCTTTCTTATACTATGAAATTTTGGTGAATTTTCATCTAGGATTCTGTTTTTTTCTTTAATTCATACCCTTTTTTAGTTTTCAGTAAAAAAAAAAAAAAAAAAAAAAAAAAAAAAAAACTACTGAGATGGCACTCTGTTGTTCGTCCACACTTTTTCTATCCGCCCTCAGATCTTAAAAACCACAGAGGCTAAAGGGCTGCAAATTGGTATGTTGACCATCCACCCTCCAATTATCAAACATAACAAATTGCAGCACTCTAGCCACAGTAGTTTTTATTTTGCTTAAGGTTAAATTTAGCCATGATCGTGCATCTGGCAACTACTGAGAGAGTTTCATACAGAAAACTTGATTGCGCCGAGGAAAGTTGTGCACATATTTTTCCTTGTTTCTTATTCAGCTCACATATATTTACAGTGTAATTCCATTAAATCTAGCTCAACACTAAAGACATTTATAAATCAGTGTCTGAAACAGCTCTTGGTTGAAGAATAAATGGAGCAGAAAAGAATAAATTTTCGTAAACGCTTCCAACCATAAGCACTGAAGGAAGGAATTGTTGTAAATTGCCGAAGCATTTTCAGAGAATTAAAGAGGCCGCATGAGTATTAATATCCAAAGGAGCATATATATATATATATATATATATATATATATATATATATATATATATATATATATATATATGTATACATATATATATATATATATATATATATATATATATATATATATATATATATATATATATATATATATGTATATATTACACCCCTTCATTCCCTAAACTACACAAACTGGGAACTCTTACCTGTTGCCAACGGTGCCCTGTCTGTAAGATGTCACGAGGCTTATTAAGACTGCGTAAATATACAAAAATATCATTTATTTCCCAAAGCAATTGGTTATAACAAGAACAAAATGATTAACAAGTCATAATGGCACAAATACCCAAATCTGCCCATAAAAAAACCAATAAGATAACATTCTACCTTCCGGACTAAGGTTACACTCTCAACCCCAAACAAGTCACATTGTCTAGTATTAGTCAGTTAGAGAATCCCATTCCTAATCAACCATGGAATCGGACCCATCTGTAATAAAGATAATAGTTATATAGACACCCCACGTCACTCTTTTCAAAGTATTTACGTAAAGAGAATATTTCCACACTTCTCTCTCTTTCCCAAAAGGTAACAGATTTTCTAAGTTTTTAAAGAACGTGTCTTACCTTTTCGATGGGCGTTTTCTCCCGACACTTAGGGCAAGCCGCTTGTTCTCTCCTTTGCACAAACGAATGCACATGCCTCGCAAACGGGAACGACCTCTGAGACAAGTTGCTTGTTCAGCAAATACCATGCTCTCCCCTGTGAACTTTGCAGTGTACCACCCCTTGTCTCTAGGCGAGCAGAGCTATGTGACTTTATTATTATATAAAACACTTTAAACATATTATTAGCCATTCCCCCTCTTTCACCTCTTTATAGGAGCTCGGCTACCCCATGCCTAGCTCTAGACACACAAGCGTCTTACAATATATATAAAACCAGAGGCTGGCTCAAAAAAAGAAAATAATGCACTCCCGTCTCACACCATATCCTCAAGGCAACTAATGCCCAATGTATCACTGTACCACATGACTTAGAGCCACCTCCGTTGCCGGAGCACTTGTGCTTCGTCGAATGCATAAAAGTTTAGGACTCCAAGTACACAAATGGCGATCAGTATAGCGGCTAACATGATCATTACTATTGGTATAGTATAGCGGTCATCGAAAAAAAAAAGGTTCATCTTCACCACTATCTTCGAGTGGCGGGACAGTAATGGACTCCACTGTAGGCGGGATTCGAACCGCCTTATGGCTTCCGTGAAGGTGTCGGTGAAACACCTTTATCGACGAGTTGTAGACACGCCGACTAAGTACCATGAAGAAGTCTGTAAGAATCCTGCAGGAACTGTCAAACAGCTGGGATCCCTGTAGAATGAGCGAATTGTTGTAGACGCAGGTCGAGTACGTAACCCAACTCGAAACAACTCAGCACGCGCCATTATTCAGCGTCTGCGACCCTCGTGAGTGTATCCAACACCCTCCTGTCGTGAAACTGTAGATTCGACGTTTCTACTGAAGTAAACGTGGTCACCACCCCCCCGTTTATTCCTATGCAAGTGCTACTCGCACCCGCCTCATCGAAGACTGTAGACTCCTGGTTTATCCCAGAAATTATATCGAAGACATCTCATCCCTTTGCCAATGGCATGTCCACAAAAATGCCCTTCGTGTGTAGACTTGACTCAATCTCTGGTACTGTAGAACGAAGTCGTCTCCCTTGGCATCCTCACGTAGAGTTGGGAATTCTCCAAAGTCATTGTGTGTCCGTATTTAAAAGGTCTACATGGTCATAAATAACTAAAGTCTTGTTTTACCCCACAAATTCGTCACTAATTAATATATTCAATCTACTAATCAAATATTAGAAAAAGAAAAATTCCTCGCTAAACCAAATAATCTTTACCTACTGAATTCTCACAAATAATCCCATATCTGACACACTATCAAAAGAGAACTCATAAAGTCTAACAGTAAAAAACCCTTTATGGTTTATATAACTAGCCTCCATAAATATAATGCCGAACACCCCTTCTATCCAACCCACATACCCTGACAAATTATATCTTCTATCTAATAGATAAATGCTATTTAGAGCTTAACCCTCATTGCAACATCTCTCGTAAGAAAAGAAAAAGAAGAGAGAAAAAAATAAATAATAAAAATAAGATAATACAACAATAGTAAGTGAACTTTCCCCTCCCCATTACACAGCGCACATAAGAGAAAAGAAAAAGAAAACCATCAGTTGTTTAATCATCTCGGACGACGTTAAGAAAGAAAAAAAAAAACATATATAATTCAACATCTTTTCCCAAAAAGGAATGTGGACCGTTACAGATCTGCTAGCGCAGCAACCCTATCGACAAGAAAATAACCCCTTATATGACACGTTCTCGTGAAATGTCATAATCGGCATCTCCGAAAACCGTGCAAATCCCCGAGTCATCAATTCCAAAGGGAAGGTTCGCAACCGGACTCCTTACAGCAACTTCAGCAAAAAAAGAAACCCACCTATGAACACGTCAGGTGCTTCGCATTGCAGCATAATCAGACCCGCGACGCTAGAAACTCATGATTCTCAAAAAAAAATGTTTAGTACTGATCTTCGTAAGCACACCCCCCAGAACCATCTCATTATACATAAACCATCATCTTAATAATAACACCACTCAGGTGACATAAATAATTCCTCTATTTAATTACTGACCCCACGCTAAAAAAAACCATCTCGTTTCTCAGCTAAAGCAAACATTTGCCGAAAAATATAACCCCGAAATCTTACGCCAAAACGCCGCAGACTTACATACAATAAGAGAGAAAAACATTCGAAGGAAAGGACAAGGAGAAGGGAAAAAAAAAAAATTGCAAAGCCATTCTGTCATCAAATTACAAAAACAGATAACAAGAAAAAAAAAGGAAAAATGAATGCAATTGCGCTATCATATATTAATTGCCACAACCAATTCTTTTCAATTTCGACGTATGTGTTAGCTTCGACTGACCTGTTCGTTCATTTAAAACTACAAACCTATTTCAATTTTCTCTTCAATGACTTTAAAAGGACCTTCAAACTTCGGGCCTAGTTTGTAATTTAACTCATTTCTCACGTTAAGTTTTAAAAATACCTTATCACCGACATTGATCTTGGGATCAGATGATTTACTAATACTCTTTTGAACCATATCTCTGGTTGTGGACTCGAGATTACGGCTAAGACATGCGTGTCTCTCTCTCGCTGTGGATATCAGCGCTTCAACTGTATCCTCCCCCTGGTGAGGCGTAGTTAACAAATCAAATGTGCCTCGCGCTGGATAACCAAACAAAGCTTCAAAAGGGGACATTTTAATTGAATCGCTAACCATGGTGTTAATGCTATGTCTAACAACGTTAATATATCTGTCCCAATTTCTATCATTACCACCTACCGTTTTTCTGAGCGCTTCGAGCACTTTCTGTTTGCTCGATCGCACAACCCATTAGCCTCGGGTCTGTATGGAATAATTGTTACTTTCTGTATTCCCATGAATTCAGCTAAACACTCCAAGGTTTTGTTCACAAATTCCCTCCCATTGTCGGTTAATAGAACTTCGGGTGAACCGTATCTGCAAACGATACCATTGAAAAATGCTATTGCTACTTCTTCGGCTGTTTTATGCTTAAGTGGGAAAATTTCTACTATCCTTGTAAGTTCATCTATTATCACTAGCAAGTACTTGTTCGCGTATCTAGACTCACAAAAATTCCCTAAGACGTCCATATGTATTCTCTGAAAAGGTTTACTCGGTATAGGATACGATCCTAATTTGCATGACGTTGTCCTAGCAGGCTTACATGCGTTGCACACTGCACAATTCCTTACGAAATTTTCCACATCTTTACCCATATTTTTCCAAATGTATTTAGCCCGGACCTCATCATAAGTTTTTTTCTATTCCCAAGTGAGGACTACCGAACCTGCAATGAACTATATCTAAAACCACTGGAATTAGGACTTTCGGAATTACGATCTGTGTCGTATCTCCTTTACTTTCACTGGTTCTCAACTTATATTTAATTTTTCCTAACCAACAGATTTCCTTCTAACTCCAAACCCGAAAAAGGCAAGCTATAACGTTTCTTGACTATTCCCCTCTCAGAAATGCTTTCGCATCTGCTAAGACCTCGTCTT
Source organism: Macrobrachium nipponense (assembly GCF_015104395.2). Classification (NCBI taxonomy): domain Eukaryota; kingdom Metazoa; phylum Arthropoda; class Malacostraca; order Decapoda; family Palaemonidae; genus Macrobrachium; species Macrobrachium nipponense. The sequence continues at coordinate 40,727,396 of NC_061110.1, read as the reverse complement.
CATCTTGCTTTAGCTCTATGAGGGGTATATCCCATTGTATGGCTTCGTTAGTGACCTGCGCGACTTGGAAACCTTCCGCGTCATGAAAACTCCTGCTCAAAGCGTCCGCGACAACATTAAATTTGCCCTCTATATATTTGAGCTTTGCATCAAAATCTCTGATAGTTAGAAACCACCGAGCTCTTTTGGGAGACAAATCGGGTTTATTAAAAAGATCAAGTAACGGTTTGTGGTCTGTAAGGACTTCTACTTTATTCCCCATCAGTAACATTTTAAAATGAACTAAGCTCGACACTATTGCAAAGGCTTCCTTATCTATGGTGGCCATGGACTTCTCGTTACTGCCTTTTGTCCTGAACTTCCTGCTATAAAAAGCTATAGGATGAAATTTCCCATCAAACTTTTGCATAAGGCATGCACCTATGCCTTTCCTGGCTTGCATTAGTCACTAATGTAAAAAGGTTCCTTAAAATCTGGAAACTTCAAAACCGGGGGATTCATTAGCGCATCTTTAAGCTTTTGAAAACTCTCCGCCTGGGATTCCTTCCATTGAAATTGAACGTCTTCCCGCAACACATCAGTTAGGGATCTGCTATGTTAGAAAACCCTTTTACGAACCTCCTGAAGAAACCGGCGATACCCAGGAATGACTTAATCTCTTTCTTTGATCTGGGGATGCGAAAATTCGCTGTTTTGACTTTATCGTCATTTACTCTAACCCCTTCCTTAGATATGACGTGATCTAGATATGTGATCTGCTTTTTCAAGAACGAACACTTGGCTAGCTTGATTTTCAACCTCCTAAGTACTTCTGTGAGCACTTCCAGGTGTTGCGCGATCGTGTCCGTTGCGATCAGGATGTCATCCATATACACAAAAACATTTTTGCCCAATAACCCATGCAAAACTGTGTTCACCAACCTGGTAAAAGTCATCGGACTGCCCGATAAACCGAAAGGCATTCGCGTAAATTCATAGTGTCCCTTGGGCACTGAAAAGGCGGTATATTCCTTGCTACTCTCGCTGAGAGGGACCTGTAAGAAACCTTGCGCCAAATCAATTGAGCTATAAATATTATGTCCCCCAATTTCGACAAAAAGATCTGGTATGCACGCAACTGGGTAGCGGTCAGGGATCGTTTTCTCATTTAAACGTCTAAAATCGACGCATACACGGACCGAACCGTCTTTCTTAGGTACCGCTAACAAGGGAAAGTTGTAAGGAGACACACTGGGTCTAATGATTCCTTCTTCTTCCCATCTATTAACTTCTTTCTCTACTGTTCTCTGATTTTGAAAGGTATGCGATATGCAGGAATATAAATAGGTTTTGTGTTGCTCTCCAAATTTACCTTATGCTCTAAGACATTAGTCAACCCCAATTTATCACCTTGCAAGGCTACCGTATCCCCAAATTCCGCCAAGAGCCCGCTTATCGCTTCAACGTGTTCGCTATAATCCGCATTAGCCAAATGTTCACTAAATGTTTGTTTCCTTGATTGTATTTCTGCCTCCGAAAACTCAGGTTTCCCCTCTACGATAGCCACAGAACCACTATCGCAGTTCCAATCATGGAAGTCTACTATATATGTATTTTTCTGGTATCTCCTAACTGTATCATTACAGTTTAATAGCTCCACCCACGTAAACCCATTCTTGGATACACTGTTCACCGATGCCGTGCTAACAACTCCCCTGAGCTTTTCACTGTTTTCAATAACACACACATCTGTGGGTTTTCTCATTTCCTTCAATTTAACTTTTACCATAACCTTTGAACCTGGTAGTAACATAATGTCTTCAAATAAAAACACCTCTATATTTGTGGTTAGTATCTCCCCTTGCCACCGCCCCATACAAATTACCACCCTCAGTATTATCCCCAGCATTGTTAGTATCAGAAACAACATCCATATTAGTATCATCACCAGTATTGTTAGTATCATTGTTACCACTATGAACTCTGATAGAACTCCCGTAATCATCTCCCAGATCACCAACGTGTGTTTTAACATTACCTTTCCCCATAACACTCGTATCACCGCAATTAATACCACCGAGCACCTCTCCTCTTTCAATAACCTCCATGTCCTCCATTCTATTCACGTCCTCATATGGTATGAGGTAATTCATTTTCCCGATTGTTATCCCATTAGCACCCGCATGGATCGAAATCTTGTGTCTTCTACAAGCAGGATGACCCAACAAGATTTTATTACCTAAGGCAATTCCTTTTATTACCAAAAAAGGTTCTGTTAACACTCTGTCACCGAGAGCAAACCTTATTTGTACACAACCCAGGGTGTTTAATCTATGGGCTTGCACATCACACACCGTCTCCGTAGAGGGCTGCAAAGGGTATTGGAGAACATGGATTGATACAAAATTATAGTCCATTAGATTTATTGATGCCTCAGTGTCTATGAAGACCGGGATATCCACATCCCCTACTGTTCCATAGACTATGGGCTTGGGCTCTGGGGCGTCCCCCACGAGACCACAATGGCATGTACCAATCACCTGCACCCTTTTTTGTTGATCGGGCTTCCAAAAATTTCGCCGATCCCTTTGCCCTCTGGTTTGACCCGCCTGGGAAGTTCTCACATTATAACTACCAGAACCTTGCGGTGCAGGCCTCGCATCTCTCCGTATCTGAGACGGACAAGACTGCCAATAATGCTCAGTACTTTTACACATTCCGCAATATTTAACCCTACACAATTTCTTTGGATGTCCTGGTTTATTGCAGTTGAAAACAACGCAACTGCTGTTGCTTTTGATCGATCGATCTTTTGTTATACTCAACCTTTTGCACAACAGACGATGAGGAGAAAGTTCCGTGTCTCTCTGTACTCTATCCCTCGGGCCTGTCCCGTTAAAAATTGTGCTATCTACGGTGGGACATTTAGACCTGTGTTTATCTATTTGGGTATAAAGTAATTCTTCGTCTGAGGTAGGCTCAACCTTTTCATCAAAGCTATCCACTATTGCATCGGGTACCTCGTGTAAGAGCAGGGAAAAATAGATCAGTTTTATGAACATTATTTAGAGGGAGATTATCCCCTGTAACCCATTTAGATGTTTTCAATTTTCCTACCCAATCTGCCACTGCGTCAAACAGCTTTGAACTATGTTCTACAAGGCTATTAGTGCCTTTCCGTAGTTTATAAAGACCTCGAAGGTCTCTCACCATATCTCCGTGTTCCTTTGAGCCATATGCTGTTTTCAAAAATGCTTGCAAGTCTGTCCAGGTACGACATTTCGTAAATTGGAAACTCCTTGACCTATGACTGAGGTCTCCCTTATTGAAATCTAGCAAAGCTTTCGCCTCTCTGAATGCCTCTACATCGTCTACTATATTCTTTCCCGCTAAATAGTTATTAACTCCCTCTATGAAAATATTCACAGGTTGTGACAAAGCGCCATCCACGATCCCTTTGAACGGGCTGACCCCCGCAGAAATGTTCGTCATGTGATGTAGTAGCGTCGTCGGTTTGGTATCTGCCATTTTATCTTGTTTCCCAAGGCTGTTCCCCGATCTCAATAACATCAATGTACTTATATACACTAAACCCAATCAAGAAGAAAAAAATTTTTTTTCCAACAACAGATAACCAAAGGTAAGCGTGCCCCGTCCCCAATCACAAAATCAACCCCACGAAAATGACAATAAAAAATAATAATAATAAGGAAGGGATAGGAAAAGAAAGAACGCAAGGCTAACTCGCCTCTCTCTCTCCTCCTCTTAAATCCGCTCTCTCTCTCTCTCTCTCTCTCTCGTCTCCTCCTTCGTCCTCTCTCTCTCTCTGGCACGACTTGCCGCAAAAATCCCACTCAGGCAAGTTCGCCACACAAACACAAGGAACATGAACAAGAACAAAAAGTTAAAGAAAATCCACAAAACAAAAAGAGGGAAAAAAAAATAAGAAAGAAAAAAAAACTCGAAAATACACTTACGTCTTCATATGACCGTAAACCGAATTCACATACACCGCAAACATGCGCGAACTGCGAAACACTTTAATATGTCGAAAACTAAACTCCCCCCCCCCCCTTTTTCTCTCTTTTTAAACACCTTTATTCCGTAATCTCAAGAAATCAACTGACTTGGCTTGGGAGAGGAAGACTGTCTGAGGAACAGCTTCTCTCTGTCGAATCAGCAGTAATGACCCTGAGTTTGCCTGTGACATGATTAATAACCCCTTCTCCTATCAAAATAAAAACCGAAACCCCCTATTTCTAACTGGTCACCAGTCCCTTCGGAGCGTACCTACAGCTTGAAAAATATATAAAAAGCCTTTACCGCTGGCACCACTATTACACCCCCTTCATTCCCTAAACTACACAAACTGGGAACTCTTACCTGTTGCCAACGGTGCCCTGTCTGTAAGATGTCACGAGGCTTATTAAGACTGCGTAAATATACAAAAATATCATTTATTTCCCAAAGCAATTGGTTATAACAAAGAACAAAATGATTAACAAGTCATAATGGCACAAATACCCAAATCTGCCCATAAAGAAAACCAATAAGATAACATTCTACCTTCCGGACTAAGGTTACACTCTCAAACCCCAAACAAGTCACATTGTCTAGTATTAGTCAGTTAGAGAATCCCATTCCTAATCAACCATGGAATCGGACCCATCTGTAATAAAGATAATAGTTATATAGACACCCCACGTCACTCTTTTCAAAGTATTTACGTAAAGAGAATATTTCCACACTTCTCTCTCTTTCCCAAAAGGTAACAGATTTTCTAAGTTTTTTAAGAACGTGTCTTACCTTTCGATGGGCGTTTTCTCCCGACACTTAGGGCAACCGCTTGTTCTCTCCTTTGCACAAACGAATGCACATGCCTCGCAAACGGGGAACGACCTCTGAGACAAGTTGCTTGTTCAGCAAATACCATGCTCTCCCCTGTGAACTTTGCAGTGTACCACCCCTTGTCTCTAGGCGAGCAGAGCTATGTGACTTTATTATTATATAAAACACTTTAAACATATTATTAGCCATTCCCCCTCTTTCACCTCTCTATATATACATACATA
>NC_061110.1:40704845-40712345 GCF_015104395.2 Macrobrachium nipponense | reverse complement strand
AAGTGAATGTTGGTAACAAAAGCCACATTAACCCACTACCGTTAGTAACTGAGTGATTAAGCATTTTATTCTTCTCACTCTATGAAAGCTTTAATTAACTTATCTATTCATATTTATACAGTTATCCTAATTATCCTTAGACATAACTATGATGAGAGAGAGAGAGAGAGAGAGAGAGAGAGAGAGAGAGAGAGAGAGAGAGAGGGAGAGGGAAGAGAGAGGGAGAGATGAGAGAGAGAGAGAGAGAGAGAGAGAGAGAAATAATAGCATCCTGTTCTCAATAGTTTCTCTTCCCGGAAGCATAACATATTTTGGCCCAATTTAAGCCAAAAGTCAATGAGGATTTACTTCTCCGTTCTCAATATACCATCTTTAAGCAACCTATTTCATTTTCAAGGCAACGCAGAAACAAAGGATATCTTTATTAGCACTTCACACTAAATCCAGGAATATTTACACCTTTTTACTACAACGTTCCTTTTTTTTATGGATTTGCAATTTGAGACGTTTTTATTCTTCTTTCCATTTACCTATTATTAGGGTATTCCTCGTATTTTTCACCTCTTAAGAGGATTCGCTGTGTGGCGCTAGAGCAGTTTTTTTTCCTAAACAATTTGATCATTGCGTTGTTCATACTTTAACATACGAGTTGTAGATGAACGTACTACAGAAAACTCCATATTAGTCGTTTCATGCAAAGAGGCAGCATCCTGTCGAACTTCTCCACACTATACAAACTGTCATCAACTAAATCTTATACGTTTTGGATGTTAAACGCCTTCCTCCTCCAGCAGCAATTATTGGGGCATCAGTCCATTACTTCCTATATCTTCCTGTCGACCTTCCCTGAAATGCTACTCTTTTCTTAGACCTATGATCCTCCACTCACACTGTATTGCCAAAGAATATTAACACATTATAGTATATTCTCTCACCTAATCTAACCCTTGTACAGTTCTCAGTGTTTCTTAATATCTCAGCCATTAAGTTCAAAGTTCTTACGCCTTATATATATATATATATATATATATATATATATATATATATATATATATATATATATATATATATATATATATATATATATATATATATAGATATATATATATATATATATATATATATATATATATATATATATATATATATATATATATATATATATCTATATATATATATATATATATATATATATATGTATATATATAGTATATATATATATATGATATATATATATATATATATATATATATATATATATATATATATATATATATATATATATTGCTACGTCTATAGAACGCCTCGCCTTCCCAGCAGAGTTTTAGTGATATTTAATTATAAAAGTAGCAGCCATGCCTTCTCCTAAGGTAACTGTTGTTGGGAGAGTGGGTATGTCGTAGGGAAGATATTTCCGTCTGACGGAAGCTTAGGGTAAGAGAGGCAAGTCACAAAAGTAGCTAGGCTTTCGAGATGGATTTAGGGACTTCTACAATAAGACCTATTTTCTTCCCAATTTGCTGGCGTTGTGTTTACCACCTTTCAGGCAATGCTCGAGGCGGTCTTTGGAAGCCCCGTGATTCGAAAACAACCAGTATCGATCTCAGTCAACTGCAGTGGTAGTCCAGGACAGATGTCCACCCGGCCAGCCTCCAAAATTAGGCCTACCCACGACGTACTGGTGGACACGAACCCCAGACCTGAACAGAGGTCAGGCCACATTCTTCTACAAGGATACACTGAATATTGCATAAAGATACGTCTGAAAGTGTAAACTTCAACCCAGCACCTTTTACTACCATACGACTCTTGCTAAATTCATTTTCAATTCTCATTTTTACCCCTTCTATATCAAAAGCCCTTTGTCCTCATCGGGCCACGTGCTCCCCTTTGTGACTTGTTAAAGACCAAGCTTTCGTGCATACCTCAGTGAACCATTCGAGTTTACCTTCCCCAATGTTAGAGAATTAATCAGCCTTAATCAAAGCAAGAAGTCATTTTTCCTTTGATCTCGTTTATCTGGGATTCTTTTCCAGTTCCATGAGTCACGTGCCGTCTCTCTGCCCGCAAGTGTGCATTACCCCAAGTGTATGAAAAACTAGCTATAACAGCTCCAGTGGAGACATCATTTACCTTTTCTCAAGCCAGCACGGGCCTTTTTGTAAATAAATAGCTGTAAGTAACGAGCTGAGTTTTCTGGCGACCTTCCCTCTAAAGAAATTAATAATAACTATCAGTTTACGGTAAGTTAAAGCAATTCCCTCTTGAAATCCCTCAATCACTTCCGTTTACGTATCTAGCCTCTCTCAAGGCCCGCTATATACGTAAAATTGGCGAATCTTGCCTGGATTGAACCTAGCTTGCTTAAAAAAAGCTTGTAAATCGCGTTATCCGTTGTAAAACGTAAACTGTAAATTATTTTACAAAAAGCAAATCAAGCACACTTGCAGGGAAAGAAGACACACTGGCTCACGGTAAGGTATTCCATTCATTAATATGATTATTCTATAACCTATGTTAGATTAAGGTACGTTTAAGTATTTTTAATGTTGAAGTGGTCAAAAGAGCATAGGTAGAAATCTTATTATTGTAACGGCGAACGCGCCAGTGCTTTATTTTAGCGGTGAGCAAACAATTTGCCCCGCGAATTCTGTTACTTTGTTCTGTCCTCGTAGGAGCTTACACTAACACGTGTGCAGATAGATTCCAGAAAGGACCAGATCAAACTAGGAAGTGCTTTGCCAGGGTTTATTGCTGTATTAGAAAGCCTAGCTAGTTAGGATGGTTTACTAATAGTTACGGCAAAAGAAGTGTACAATTTCTTTTGTCTGTGATATGTTAGGGTATTCATTTTTAACTTAGTTTTCATTCCAAGTGTTAGTAACCGTTTACCTCTCAGCTTAAATTCAGCTTAGAGCACTTTCGCGCCTGCGCGGTCTCAACCAGCCTTCGTTTTCGCTCACAGCGGCAGCCATGTTTTTATCCCTTTCAGAATTATCTAAACCATTTAAGCAAAGTAACGTAAGTCTCAAAGTTTTAACGTAAATAATATCAATCTCGGTACTAGTATCTATCGTCCTGCCAGAGAAATTAACGTAATTCGCCTTGAATAAGAAGTAGAATTTTGTTTTTGTTGTTTAAAGTTGCCTTTTGCATTTACAGAGAATCCAGCTGATTCGCCATCAATGCTAGCACACCGTGGTGCTAACCCCCGCTCTTCTCGCCTCACGTGTTTCACCTCGCATCGCTCACTCGCGCGCTGAGCGAAAATTTCATTTCACTTAACGTAACCTCATTTACAATTGCTTGCTAACATCGTTTTCAAATCCTTACCGTAATTTTTCACTTGTCCTTACGTAAAGTTACGTAAATCTTAAAAGTAGAGTCACTTACCAGAATTGTTAACGTAAATTGCGTCTTTGTAAATTCATATAGCAAACGCAAATCATTTCATAAGCGCAAGCCGCTACTATTAGCGTAAAAATCGTTCAACGCAAGCGCGTTATCATTTTCATAAAACGTTTTCAAAAGCAATTCTTTCAGTAAACGTTGACGTAAAGTAAATCATTTAACGCAAATTGCGTCATATTAAACTAACATTAGTAGTTCAATTCAAATATAAGGGAGTTCATTCATATATCATTTTTCACCCTCTCCGAGAGAGAGAGAGAGAGAGAGAGAGAGAAAACCAGAACACAGTATTCACGAAGCCAAGAGTACTACATCTTACCATTAATTATAGCATGCAGAATTAACATTTAGTCTCTTGTGTCTTTTATTTTTACACAGCGTGATACGTACGCGCATGTGTCCATTGCAGTTTGCAAACATTTATTTATTTCATTTATCGAGTACTTCAGCGAGGGACTGAGCATTTCTAAAATTTCCATTACCTGTCGTTGCCTGAGTGGTCTTTTCATTTTCTTATCACAAAAGACTTGCGTATACCGCAAGCACAATTCGCACAGTTTGCCACGCAAATTCATTACTTCCAGACAGGGAAGTTGTTACCAGTTTAGGACTGGCCACCACCAGTGCACGTCAGGTCTTACCATTTTACAGTGCCACTAATTCTTGACACTGTCCATCGACTGGCTGCTGAAGTACTCCACCTTTTACTTTCTCTCCCCCACTATTACCCTCTGCCATGAGCAGTGAGTGCCATTTCACTTCAGTATATTTAAGTATACTGCATGTAGTGTCCGGGACACACCAGCACGATACCAGTGCTCCAGCCTCCATAAGTGCCATTGCACCTGTACAGGCCGTACAGGTAGCCATTAAACCTGCGTATCCGTCCTTACGGAACGCCTATTCGCCCCCCTATTCTTTAGTGTGTCCATGTACGAGGATCAGTGATCTTTCGGACCATTCCAAGGGAACGCCTCCCCAAAGTGCCGCAATACCAGCCCTAAGTGCTGACAAACCTTTTGCCCTTGTGCCCCCCGTGTCCGTCCTTACGGAACGCCCAAGTAAACCTGCGTGTCCGTCCTTACGGAACGCCCAAATAACTAGTGTGTCCGTGTACAAGGGTCAGATGATCTTCGGACACTCATCAAAGGGAACGCCTCCCGAAGCGCCGCAATACCAGCCCTAAGTGCTTCAAACCTGCGTGGCCGTCCTTACGGAACGTCCAATTCATTAAAAGTATCCCCAATTTTGGATCACTGAACCAAGGAACGCCTCCTCATAAGTGCCGTGCACCTGTATTGGACCTACAGGTAGCCCATTCCAACATCTCCCAAGTTGGGAACGCCCGTAAGTGTGACGTACGCCGCACACTGCATTCGATTTTTTCACCTCATCAGAAGGTGCCATTCACAAAGTGCCACCGAGCACCCAGTCGTTTCAGACTTTTCCTTACCATTATCGCAGAACCCATTTCCAAGTGAGTACCACTTTCCACAGTAGGCACTCCCCTTCCATTCAGTACCCTTTCCTGGCCATTATTTTCATTTTCCTCCGAGCCTCTACTGCAGCCTAAGGGAAATGTCTTCCCCTGCTTCCCGCGACTTCTTTGCCAGAGAGCTAGAGAAGCTCGGAGCCCTCATAACTCTGGGCAAGGAGGCTGGTTACACTGGACCAGCACTTGACCAGTGGATAAAGACGCAGCAGGCTGCCGCGCGCCTGCAAGAAAAGGAAGTAAGAGAAAACCAGAGACAAGCCAGAGAAGCAGAAAGGAAGGCAAGGGAAGAGGAGCGAAAGCATGAGCTCGCTCTCAAGGAGAAGGAACTCGACATCAAGCGGGAGAAGGCCCGTAAGGAGAGTATCCTAGCTCAAGCCACTCTGCCAGCTTCCAGCCCTGCACCCACTGTCTCTCTTAGTCCCGCCGTCTCTGGTCAGCCTGACATCCTTTCGATTTGCGAGCCTGGTCCTGATCCAGTGCCCGAGATAGAAATTTCTTCCGCACCATCTCAGCCTCTTACCCTTTTACCGCCTACCTCCTCCCTTTTGGAAGAGGTAAGCCCACCAGTTAACCCCAGACTTGTTTCCGAGGGTGATTCAACAGAGGTTTCCTTAACCTCCCCACGTCAAATCACTGCCAGAGAGGACTCTTCACCTGTGCCCGAGCACACTGCCAGCCTTGGTGACTCCACAGATTCGCAACCTGTGGGGGCATCTTGGTCTTATCATCCAGTGCCACGGAAGAGGTTCTGGAACACGTTCTGCCGAGACTGTGGGGGGCCGCAAGGGTCCACCATGTCTGCAAATTACGGAGGGTGCGCTAATTGCAATATTCCTGCCATCGCAATGGCCGTAACCAATCCTTCTTCACTAGGACCCCCAGCTAAGGGCCCTATAACTGTTGCACACCCCTCCAAAGTCAATATCAGCCAAGCCACGTCAGAGCCTACGACGACTCTGGCGCTCAAGTCTCCCTGATACAGGAAGACAGAATCCCCCGAGGGGCTACCGTCGATAGACGACAACTAATCACCATCGAAGGTATCAACCATATCAAGCTGATCCTTCCAACCGTGCAATTGAGAGTCACCCGACCTCATTTCTCCAAAGTTTGTACCCTTGCAGTTGCAAGCTACATCCCAGGAGGTTATGACCTCCTCCTAGGGCAAGACATGAAGTCTCCCTCAAAATTCAAAAAGCCTAGGGGTCCTAGCCCCACCACAAATCACTACAAAGCAAGGAGCCATCGCAATTCTACTTCCTCCAGGAAGTACGTCCACCAACAGTCTCCCCCGTTACCAAGGAGGGAGATTGACCATTCACAGTTCCGTTGCAAAACCTGCAACGTAATAGGGCACTCCACGAATTGGCCTAGGTGCCCTAGCCGACTACCAGCAGCGGACAATGTCCACTTTCCACAAGGCTTAGCCTTCCAAAAGAGACAGGAGCCTCTGTCTCCCATTTCCAAGGGCACGCTGAGAGGTATTGCACCTCCGGTACCCGCCACAGGTCCAGTCGACCTCAACTCTCTGCCAGTGCCACTTGGCAGCACTGAGCAGTGCCAAGCTCCGTCCAGCCTGGACGTAGAGCCACCACAGAACTTGACTTCTGCGCCTGGCCCCGAGCTAGTGCCGGCGCCTAACCTAACCAAGGATCCTCCTACAGGAGATCCTCCAACAGGCATGGAGCTTACCGCAGCCCATGGCCAACCCAAAGTCCATGAGTCTTCTTCACCCTCACCACTGTCGCCCGAAGATGAACCTCCGGCAGACCTAACCTTCATACCTCCTCTGGAAAACCAGGAACTGCCCGACCAGGAGTCTGCCTGGAGTTTTCCCCTTACGACGGCTGTCGCAGCAGCCGAAGTGAGGGCCTCCCCTGCAGTAGGTTCCACCTCTATGACGGTTGCTGCAGATACCGAAGTAGGGTGTTCTCCTGAAATCCCTCAGGCTACCACTGCCTCTGCTCCTGCCGGCGTTTCTGGCCTTTCCCCAGAGTCGGTGCCTCCGTCTACTCCGAGGACTGGTATAGCCAGGTCCTGGAGGAATAAGAAGAAGAAGAAGGGACGTAACCAATCATTAACAAACTAACCCAAGAGCCACATGCTCTCCTTGACACCTGTGCCCGAGGTACAGTGTCGCATTCATTTGCATTGTGATCCTGGCACCTACCCGGAGAAGGTAGCCAGCCTGATCTCTGCCAGTAGCACTAACCCTCTAACCCTAGCATTGTAATACTAACCCTCACTTAAATATAATTACCTCATTGCATTTCCCTCCTGGTCAATTAACCACTCATCATCCCCACGCATCATTACCTCTCATTATGTATTTTAACAATTCCGTCGCTGAACTGCTGCTGTGCGTACCACACTCTGGAATGATTGCGTCTTCATTTAACTGTATTGAGTAGGTTAGGCTAATGATTTAGTACCAGGGCATTAGGTTAGTAGCAAGTAGAATTTTCAAGTAACCTTATCTAGGGGTAGAGTAGACTGTCGTCACAGACAACCCGTAGTTATTACTTAGGCTAGATTACATCACTACATTAAGTTAGTACACTTAGCATCTTTGCCTATAAGTTAGGTAGGCCATT
>NC_061110.1:40694845-40699845 GCF_015104395.2 Macrobrachium nipponense | reverse complement strand
TTTATAATAAATGATAGTACGTGCTGAAATTCAATTAAAGTCTTTAATTCACAAGAAGAAAAATCTTAATATTTGCCATTCTGTCCTCTGATTCCGATAGATGACGTAATAAATATCGACGAATATGTATCACTTTCCCTTGAGTAATTAGCGGCACTAAAAATGAACGGTGTTTGATTTTTATCCTAAATACCTTTAGTAGAGTTACAAATAAAAAATTTATTGCTTTCGAATCGGTAAATTAACGTGTAACTCACAAGCTTCATTCTAACATTTATGACTATGCATGAAAGAAACTACCCTCATAAATCCGGACTCGGGTCGCCAACAGTCTCTCTCTCTCTCTCTCTCTCTCTCTCTCTCTCTCTCTGAAACACTAAAACAGCTTTGTTAATGAGAAGGTAGTCTGACAGCTGAAACTGAAATGACTGTCCAAATTTCTATAGCCCTTGTATGAGTCATAACATTAGCAGACGACTTTTGCCCTTGAATTACCTGTGTAACAGACTCTTTAAGGTGCATATATATATATATATATATATATATATATATATATATATTATATATATATATATATATATATATATATATATATATTATACATACATTTAGCCAAGGCCACAGGACAAAATAAAGAAGCAGTATCAAGCACTTTTGCGTTATTTCAACACATTTTATTGTCACGCGCTATTTAATGACATAACGCATATATATATACTATATATTATATATATATATATATTATATATATATATATATATATATATATATATATATATATATTATGTATGTAGTTTTTATATATATATATACATATATACATAATAATATATAGATATATATATATAATATATATATAGATATATATATATAATAATTGTTTTGTGGAAAGTAATATTTATTCCCAGTCACCGTAAATTCTATAAAAAATTTATTTTTTAAGGTATAATAAAAAGTCCTATGACGTTAATCAGACGCGTCAAGGTTTGAAATTAGCTGAAAAACGACGTACGAATAGTAATGTTTTTGTTTTATATTGAAATACGTGACTCTAAAGTTATGCATGGGTGCTGTGTATCCTTATGGAAAATGGGTCATGAGTACATTCTCGAGAAATGTTTTCAGTTATGAATTTTGTAGTTCACTTTATATAAAAAATATAAAGTACTGCCCAAATATGGATCTAATATTCCAGATTGCTTGCGAGTACTACGATCATTTTTGTTGGACTATTCCATATTTGATTTGCAAAATTATGTCTCAGGAACGTTTTAGTCTCTCCAAGAATTACTTATCTATGTTTGAAAAATGACATTACAAGCATAATTCTAAAACTGTTTAGCCATCACATAAATCCCTGCACTCATCTACTGACTTACTCTTCCTGGGAAACTATAATTTAGCAGCATTTTCACACAGGATTTGGTCATTCATCCTTCTATAATCTTTATATTAATATTTGCTGGCAGAAGATATTTTTGCTATGTTTCATTATATTCCCTAGGAATTTCTTTTTCGTGAAACAGATGTACGTATTTACTTTTTTGAAAGTAAATCATCAATAAATGGAAAGATTACGGTTTATAACGAGGGCAAACATATACAAATATTCTGTTTAAAAATCATGTAAGCAAATTACTAGTAAAACAGGATAATGGAGAGAAATGTGCCCCTTCATAGATGCCAGATTTCACCACATGATACATCATACCAGAGGAATTTACCTGAAAACGCTTTTCAGATAAATATGTTGTGCTTGCACACGGTATCTCAACTCCAAAGGCTTACATATTTTCCAGAAAAAAAGGACTGGTTAAGGTTGATTTACTTTCCTTAATTAAAAGAATTGCTCATCGCTCTGTCAGATTAAATAAATCTCTGCTAATTACCTTGGCTAATTAGAGCTAGCGACTAAATATTAGCTTTGCTCTTGGTAGTGGCTTTGCTAATTGGAAAAGTTCTCAAGACAAATAAGAGGAAATTTTTACAGGGAAGCGAAAGGAAACGCGTATCTACACAGATGTATGTAGTTAAAGTTGAAGGAAAGTCCCCAGACGTAAATTAGGTTTACATTCTGCACATAGCAACTGGATTTTCACACATCTCGTTCCTACTAACAGACAAAGACCATAAATGGGGTTGAATTCAAGTTTATATTCATTAAAAAAATTTCATTAGTTATAATAGAATAACTTTAAAGGACATCTTTATAGTTATGATTATAAACAAATATTTGTGTACCAAAATGTACCAGTTTATGCCTTAACAAATCCTGACAGGATTTCATGAGAAGGCAAGATAAGAATGTTGTTTTTTACTGATGAACTCGAGAGCAAGAAAGACGAGCGAAAGTCTTCATAACCGTGATCTTTATCACCATCCTCATCGTAAACTTTATAACAAAGTCATGATTTCCTTTGCACTTGTGTCTCCTTCTTTCTCAGATGATAAATATCATAAAAGCTGGAAGCTGTTTTGAGCACCATTTCTCCCGCTGGTATTTTTTTATGGTATCCTGATAATACTTCATGACACAACGTCACTTACGCTTGGTCCAAAATTATAAAGCCGTTTGGACTCGAGGTCTGAGTTCACTCGGGATTTTCTAGTAAAATCTATTTATAAATTAAGTAATTTATTTAGTTTTTTATTTATTTGCGAGGGATTGTGAAGGCATTTGTCTATTTCCCTGTCTGATGTATCTTTATTGCATATTTCCCATAAATGGCCTTTTACTGAAAAAGAGCCAGCCAAAAAAAGCGCGAACAGGTCATTTTTATTTATAAAATATAGTGTAAAAGTCAATAACTGCTCATAGTAAAGGCAAATGTTTGCAGTAGTAAGTTTTTAATTAACCTCTTGTTGACTTTTGCACTATGTTGTATGAATAAAAATTACCCGTTCGCGCTTTTTTTGGCTGGGGCTTTTCCAGTAAAAGGCCATTCACGCGAAATATGCAATGAAGATACATCAGAGATGGAAATGGACAATTAACCCATTTTATTCGTTCCAAGACCATATCTTCTCTATAATGGATCACGTGCATTTGAAAGGCTGCGCATTATCCTCACACCAGAGCACAGGGTTTCACCCGTAAGTATACTGTAGTAGGATCACAGTGATTTTTGGTAGGTGGAGTGATTCCTTAATAGGGATATGGACAGAATGGCTTCCCTCTGTCTCTCTAAAGCAGTGGTTCTTAACCTTTTTATTACCACGCCCCCTCTAAGAGTTGGTCCTATCTTTCACACCCCATCCCACTCCCCTCGCATCTATGAGTAAAATTCTCTCCCAGATTTAAAGGAAAATAAAAAAAATTAGAAATAGAGGGGGTTTCGAGGTATAGGAAGGGAGGTCAATCATTAAAAAACATGGTCCGCCCAATGAGCCTAACTAGAGTAGTAGACTTTATGAAAGTAACGTTACAATGCGATACTTTTGCATTGTTTCACAAACTTCTGAATATTAGTTCCTCACTATTGTTAAGAGAAATTGCTGAGCCCCCCAGGTTAAGAACCGCTCCTCTAAAGTTACCCATTCGATGAATACTTCCTGCCAAAGCTCTGACTTGTTTTGATTACTGATGATAGGTCATGGCTGTATGTGCTGCCTACCTTTGTAGTCTTTAGAGGACAGAGACCAGATAACAACCAATAGAGCTTCGTTTTCCCCAGTTTTCTAGTCTTCTTTAAGCCTTGCTTTGTTATGCTTCTATTCCATTGAGTGTAGGTGTTCTTTCCATGGATAATTCTCCTGGAAGGAGTGATTGTGAGCATCTAGACTAATTATTAGTCGTGGAAATAACGAATTGAAAATATCGGGGAAAAGTTGTTACAACAGTAAACATAAAAGAAAAGTGGCATGATAGAAACAACTTTGGAATCTAATGAGCTGTCTGCTTTCCTTTAGACAATCAAAAATTCTGCTCTTATTTTCTTACCTTCAAAGTTCGACTCATAAACAATATTCCGTTATCCTTTTGCTGATACAGGGAGGGAAAGAAGTGAAATTGTTGACTTAATTAAATATAATTTCATTGCAACAGTTACTTCTTTGTTATAGTACATTTATCTGTTATATTTGGAATGTGCTTTGATACTGCTTAACACGTTACAAACATAGTAAAGAGAAATGTACTATTTTCAAATAATAAGTAAAAAGACAGAGACCACTTGTATTTAGTGCAATAGACTAAAAAGTTTTATACCTTGGAAAGTTAATGTCCTCAGAAATTATATATCAATGGCGCTACTTTTACAGTCCAAAGTTCGTGAGGCTGTTTTCCAGAACACCACAGTAAACAAGGACTGAATATATTACCTACAGAAATATGCAAGAAGAATACAGTGGAAGATAATATATTTTATAAAAATGAATTGCTGCAAATATAGTTATTGATAAATACATCGTTATTTAAACTAAGCAAGTTTCATTTATATATGATAATCATCTTTAGGTAACCGACTCCATGGTTTGACTTTCTGCCGCACAGACAGGGCAGCCTCTCTCTCCAATGGCCTCATTACGAGAGATTCGGGACGGTAATGGTCGTAGCGAAAAGACTTTAATCTCTCTTACACAAACATTAGTTTCGATGTTCTAGGTTCAGTAGTGTTAACATTAATAATAATACAAACAACAAACAGTTTTTATTTTATCCGATACAGAGGTTTTCTTTTGAATTTTCACTAGTATTTGTTCATGCAACGCCTTTTCAGCTACTACTATTTTATTCCTTTTTTATGTTTATTAATGTATTATCCTTACAGCAGTATACCTCCTAGCAGGTTTTTGGAGAGAGAGAGAGAGAGAGAGAGAGAGAGAGAGAGAGAGTTGGGGGAGGCGCGGGGGGGGACCTGCACTGATACAATTTACTGGAGTTGCTGACTGACTTCCAGATTTCTGGAAGGCCCGGGAAAAAGGCATTGAAGCCTCCGCCTCGGGGCTCTTTGATACTTAAGATTATTAGAGAGATTAGGATGATGAAAAGGAAGCGAGCG
>NC_061110.1:40684845-40689845 GCF_015104395.2 Macrobrachium nipponense | reverse complement strand
TTTCAAGCTGTAAATATAACAGAATTTCATATTCTCTGATGTTTATAGTCTATTCAAATGGCTTGAGAAGAAAAATTCACCAGAAGGATCAAAACTTCAAATACGTGCAACCATAAAGCACATAATTTTCAAAGTTTACTTGCATTGCTGTTGATAGTTATCGATTATCAAAACTCTTATTAAAACTCGTTTGCTTCGGAAGTTATTCAGGTATGGTAGCAGAGAATGAGGATGCTATAAAAAAAAATTTAGGTCAGTTTTAGGGAAAGTACTGTTAACAACAAAGATTGGTTGGTTAGAATGACCGTTTGCCACGTTGGCAACTGATCTGATTATAACCGCAAATTACATTCACTCGGTCAGCTGAAAACTAAGCATTACTGCAAAATTCAAGAATGTTTAGTATTTGATTTTTAATGAGACTAAAATTGGGAATAACAGTTACTTTATGGACTTGGAGTGATGCAGCGCTCCACTAATAGAAGGGTTGCTTCTATATTGATATAATATTTAATGAGTTCCGTTATATTCGCTGCACATGGTGAAACTCTTGAGGAATGTAATTTATGGGAGCCAATATAGGTAAAAGTGTTCTGCAATAGTTTGAAATCTTTTTTACTTCCTTAGTCAAACAATGTTTCTTTAGGATCAAATTGCAAGAGACCCTTGATCAAATTATCGAATTTGTAACATGATTAGCATTCATAATCTTAGAATTACCAATATTTTGATGGATCAGGGACAAGAAATGTGAAAGCCAAATCGTCAAAGTGATCCATAAAAAAATGTCGTTAATAAAAAGGAAATGAGAGAACTGAAAATAGTTTACTGGGTACTTAAGAAGCCATTGTGTTAAACGTCAATACATCCTGTGTTTGGCCTTTGGCCTAAATATTGTTTAGCACATCGTTTTTATCAAAATAATTTTATCAGACTAAATATCGATAGTCATGCATGGAAGCACACGGAATTGGTTTAACGTTGTTCCTCCAGTTTAAATTGTGAAATATGAAGCTGAAAATATAAATCTTCCTGTTATGAAAATATATAAAGTTATGTTTTATGTTTTTTGTAGATTCACAGCTGTACCCAATTATTGGTGGCAAGATTTCAAAATCAAAATGAGGGAGGATTAGTTTCTTTAAGACAGAATGAACGGCAAATAATGGAACTAAATGAAGATGAAATATAATTCAATGATGTAAGAAAGCTCTGAATACACGTTACCAAACTATTCAAAATTTTTGTCTCGAAAAATAAAACTAGACATTAGAAAGAAACTAGGTTTTATGATTTATTCAAGAACAGTTACGAAATAGAGCAAATTATTTAAGAAATATCTTAATCGTAACAGCGATTGTAACGGACGTAATTGTACGTTCACGGGTTGAGGATAAACTGTATCTACTTGATCCTGTTGCTTCTCTTTAGAGAGGCAGGGAGCGAGAGGGATATTCAGTCCAAAAGGAGAAAATATTTATCTAGGACGAAATTCCTCCCGCGGGAAAATTGACCTAGGAGAATACTCCCCGTGGGGAAACTGATCTGGAGAGAAAACGGAAAGTTACAATGGGCCTGATGGTCTGATTACTGAGAGAGCCGGAGCGTTTCACACCAGTTAGGTTTAAATCCCTCTGTGCCTCTGTTGCACTGACCGGTAAATTATGTACCTCATATTTCGACAATTTTACTCTCACATGAAGCAAGCGACCTTCCTGAGAAACAAAGGAGTGTTTATTGGAGCAGACATTGAAAGTGTAAATTACTAAAGAGTTGATATCATTACCATTATGAGTGCCTGTATCAGTTAGTTTTTTTTTCGTTAATCAGATGTTGATTAGCAGGGCGTTCTTTAATCAACTGCCTTTTCATCTATGATTTGCGTTGACAAAGGTTGTGAATTTTATACTCTGTGCGTCAATGCTATTATTCGTCTGTAGCGAGTGCAGATCATTTGGAATAAAACCAATCTTATGAGCATTATTATTTTCTCACTCATGTCAGGGTGTGCGTGACGTATGCCTGAGGAACCCATCTGGACAGATTGCATTCAGTACGAGCTGGGATAGAGAGCTCCTTGTTGCAAGATTGAGTAATGTATTACGTTCTCTTTCTTTTTTTCTGTTCCTCTGTGGCAGCGTTAACGACTTGTACGAGCTAGCCTTTGCTTGTTTTCTTACTAATCATTAGAGTAGTAACCACATTTCTGTCTTGAGTACACGAGTACACTGAATCACATTCCATTTCTGTATGCATAAATATTATGAATAAATATTCCCAGTCTCGCCGTGAATAATTTTGTTGTTCATTAAAGCTCAAGGGGAAACTAGTAAGTTTTAAGCTTTTCATCCAATTGGTGCTTGATGCCCTATTCCTTAGTTTCGTTGTTCCTCTTTTAGAGTAAAACTGTTTCACTCAAAGGTTGACTGGTATTTTTCTATAAGGAATTTCACCGCCTTTCATTTTCATTATAACACTTGTGTTTCCCTTGTCTTTTATTTTTTTTTTTTTTTTACTACTATTATTTGTATCAGTGCCACTCGTGAGTACTCCATTTCACTAATATCACTCATCTTATCTTGTGACTAATGTGTGTTTGATTCATGTCTTTTTACTTTTATTCCGGTTGTTTTCTTGTTCTTGATCATTTGAAGTGATTTTGAGTATTTTCGTAAGATTCTTGGGGCCATTGATGTATCTTATCGTAGAATGATAGGTTGAATTCCGTGTTTATTAAATAATAGTGAAGAGTGAAACCGATAATTCGTCATATTTTTTACATAAATAATTTTAGGAGAAAGCTTGATTATATTTTTTCAAGCTCTTGGTGATCCTCCGTTGAAAAGAAAAGCCAAATAGTGTAAGAGTTCAATCTTGTCTTCCATTAAAAACAAGAGAAGTAGGACAGATTAGGCTAACCTCATTTCTGCCTTAATAGTAAGCAAAGGCTCCAAAAAGCTGCTGAGATAGCTCATCCAGGTGTTAAAAGACCCAGTGGAATCAATCCATGGGAAATCTTGTATTTTAGAAATGGAAGAAAAAATTGTGCAGAGATGGGCAGGATAGTAAAAGAGCCTCCATCACCAGACAGAGGGGATCTTTAAGCACTTGCTGACCCCATAGAAGTTCTTTCCCATTTCCTGATTCACCCCGTTGTCTGTCCTAGAAACGAAGAAAAGATAAAAGCTCCTTGACATAGGATCACGTCACATGTAACAGTAGATGTTGGGGGCCTGTCTACGTTCTTCTGTGATAGAGAATTTGAAGGCAGTCAATATCCTATCTTAAGTGCTGCCGGTGTGAAAGTTAGAAAATATGAATAATAAAGGAAGAGTAAAGAATAATAGAAAATGGATTATCAAGGTGGAATAATGGTAATGTCATTTTTAAGCTATCCTTTTCAATCATTTTCACAGCAGCCCTCCAAAGAATTACGTCAGGCATGCGAAAGTACTTGAATCTCACAAAGGACGCAAGTGTTACTGAAGTATGGAGTGTTACCTAATTTCTAGGTGACGAATATGAGGAGGGAGTGGAAGTGTGTGACCCAAGAGGGAGTCTCTCCTACAAGAGAGGGGGAAGTATCCTCCAGCATCTCAGCAGAAGCTTGGATCAATCAGACCTACGCTCATGGGAAAAAGAAGAAAGCTGTAGCTACAATTTCAAAGTCTGTAACGGTAATGTAATTGCTACTGTCTTGAAAGGCTACTAAAGCTAAGCTTCCCTGACACAGCAGAATGTGTACCGCAGACTTATTGAAGTTAGTACTCATGTTTGAAGAAGATCAGCCAAAGGAGATTTTTTCGGCATTCGAAAAAATAATGGGGTGCTTCCATCACGAGATGCCACAAACCTGGTCTCGCCTTGCAACCAAATTAACTTGGTGTTACTTTGAAGCTTACAACAATTTGACCATTAGTGAGATAATAGATTATACTCCAATCAAATTTCGAATCCTTTAGGTCTGGAAACCCCTACCCAAAGCTTTTCACTTCCATTGTCTGGAGATCAAGAGTGTGGATGGAGCAACCCATGTTGAGACCAGGAGTTTCATGTCTACTCACATTTGTTAGTTTCGCCCTGCCCTGATTAATCCTGATAAAAATGATTGATGAATGTTTTGACCCCAGAGGAAAGGCACTACCTGATGGAGCAGAAATCTCAGAGGGCCAGAGCAACCGTCATCCTAACCAGCAAGAGGAAACTAACTCTATTAATGCATGCGAGATGAGCTGAGCATTTTCATTCTAGCAGGAAGCTACCAATATCCAAGAAGTCAAGGATGGAGGTAACTCACAAGGTTCCCTATAAACTCATGAGTGCCAGAGGCTAACTGTCCATGCATGGCAACACCTTCTGCCCCTCGAAGGATAGTTTATACTTTTTGTTAAAAGATGGGGCATGAAGTATCTCAGTGATATATAAGATTCTTGTAAAACCACATAGAGAATTTATCTTCAAAATCCTCGTAAATTATGATTATTGTTCAAGGAAAGAAATGGGGCCCCACCAAGACTCACTTTTCAGCGACTAATGTAGTGACACGAGCCAACAGAGCTAGAATAATCCCCAAAAAGTGAAAGAATACTTTCATATGCAAAGTTATGTCCCTACAGGATCCTTGTAGCAAGCCTGTGAGAATCTTGATGTTGTACGACATGGAAGCAGATTAAACTGTACTCCATAGAACTGTTTTGCCATCCAGCGAGAGGGTCACCACTGGGAGAAATAGTAAGGATAGCATACATTAGAGAAATTTTGAAGCTTACCCTCATAAAAAAAAAAATATATATATATATATATATATATATATATATAATATGTATATATATATGCACTGTAATAGCCACAACGCCCTAGTAAGTTTTTTTTTTAATTCTTTGGCTCCATTTAGGAAACGCTTGTCACTACAATGCCCGAAGAACAAGTCAAAGAAATTTATGTACCGAAATTACCGGTTAGGTACGGGGAAAAGAACCCAGTCACCCATAATCACGAAG
>NC_061110.1:40647206-40679706 GCF_015104395.2 Macrobrachium nipponense | reverse complement strand
ACCAGCTATTACTGTGGTGACTGTCTCTTTTATCCAGATATTATTGTGATGACTGGTCCTAAGGTAATAATGTGCTGACTTTCTCCTTTATCCAGAAATTACTGTTCAGACTGTCCCTTTTATACAGTTATTACTGTGCTGACTGTCCCTATCATCAAAGTATTACTATGGAGATTGTTCCATTTATCCAGGTATTACTCTGCTGTCTGTCCCTTTTACCCAGGTATTACTGTGTTGACTGTCCTTTTACCCGGGCATTACAGCACTGACTGTCCACTTTATCCAGACATTGTTGTGGTGAAAGTCCCCCAAATATAATTGTCGTGATTGTCCTTTTTAAACAAGTTTTACTGTTCTGCCTGTTCCTTTTATCTAGGTATTAATGTACTGTCTCTGTCCCTTTAATCCAGTATTACTGTTCTAACTTTACAATTTCTCCAGATATAACCCTGGTGACTGTCCCCTTTCTCCAAGTATAGTATACTGTGGTGGCTGTCCCAATTATCCAGATACTACTCTACTGACTGCCCCGTTTACCCAGTTGGTATTACTGTGGTGATTGTCCTATTTATCTACGTATTTCTGTACTGTCTATCTCATTTATCCAAGAATTACTGTTTTGACTGTCCCTTTTATCCAGGTATTACTATAGTGACTATCCATTTTATCTAGACATTACTGTTATGACGGTCTATTTCATCCATACAAAACTGTGGGGACTGTCCCATAGGTATTGTGCAGACTTCCCCCCTTTATCCAGGTATATTGTTCTGACTGTCCTTTATATCCAATTATTACTGTGCTGACAATCCGTTGTATCCACATTTACCTTCGATTAAACCCACACACACACCCCACCTCACTAAACTTAAGCATACACCCACTAAACCTAAACACACCTCTTTCTAAAATATTAACACAATGCCTACTAAACTAAACATCACCACGAAGGCTAACACAAACACAACCGCACTAAACATAGGCACACCCAATAAACGTAAACACAAACCTTGATACAGAATTATTAATCACAGGAAAGAAAAGAAATTTGATTAATATATTTCCATGGTATCGAATATATAAAATTAGGTATGATAAACCTGTAGAGTTAATTTACCACATCAATTACATAGGGAAGGGGGAAGGGGGATATGAGAAAGGGAAGGGGGAAGAGTTATAGGTCTGAGACCTACTTGTTATTTAAGTTGGGTCAAATGGTGGCCACGTGCCAAATTTTTTCTAGATGAGTCAAGTGATTCCCACATAATTTTTAAAGGAAATGGGGAAACGAAAAGGGGTACGGGTTTTAAACCTACTATATTATCTAAGTTGGGTCCAATGATGGCCACATGCAAATTTTGTCTAAAATATTTAAGAGGTTCGGATTTCTACAGTATACAAACATGCAACCTCCACATACAAACATTCACGTGTATAATATATATATATATATATATATATATATATATATATATATATATATATATATATATATATATAATATATATATATATATATATATAGTATATGCTACCTAAGCATTATTTCAACTCTAATGTAATTTACTTTAAAGTCAGATACTTTATCTGCAGAGACCATTGTTTTAGACTTGAATCAATCAAAGCTTATTTTCTCTTCAAGTATTCTTTTGGGAATAAAGAAAGAATATTTACTTGTTGCAGTCGGAAGATCGTTTGATTCCCTGTCGATGGCTTCTTCAGGGCTAAATAACAAATTGAAGTACACAGTGGTTTTTGTTTTTTTGTAGACTTCAGAGCTAATTGTTGGAAATAAAGTATGGCGTCAATGGAGTGATGAGTTTCTTTTGGAGTAGTTGATTATGTTGACACTGTACAGGCTTTTTGCTTCATGTAAAATGCATTGATCCATTATCCACATCAGTATAGCTGGAAAAGGCAACGGCATTGTAGTCCATTTTTCAGACATTTGCAGCTTAATCCACTACATTACATCATCCAGCCACATTTTGTCAGTTTTCGGAAACTTTAGACATGAGTAAAAGAATTGTCCGGACGATGTTCTATTATTTTTTTCTCAACACTCCTCTTAAAAGGACACTTACTCTCTGGTTGAAGGGTGACACGCTGGCTCGTAATATAGCTGTTCCCTCTACAGCCAATCATATCTTGAAGAAGAACAGACTGCCAAAACGTGCGTAAATGAGATTGTTGTTAGCAAAGAATTAAGTTGTCAGTTATATGATTCACTATACATTATGAAATAACCTTTCTAAAGGTCATATCATGTGAAAAGGATCAACTCGATATCAAGAATCCAGGACCAGAGTAACAAATAGAAAATGTGCAGTCGAGTTTCCTGTACAGCGTATAATGCTGTATGAAACGGCCCGATGGTGGCTGTGTTACTGGCACCTACAGAAGTGCCAGAGCATGATCATGGCTAATTTAAACATAATTAAATAAAACTTACTAAGTTTAGAGGGCTGCAATTTGGTATGTTTGATGAGTGTTATGTGAATGATCAACATACCAATTTGCAGCCCTCTAGCCTCAGTGGTTTTTAAGACCTGAGGGCGGACACAAAATGCGGATGGACAGACAAATTGTCATCCCAATACCTTTATTTTACAAAGAACTAAAAATGGTGGTAAACTCGAATAATGACATCACGCCATTCTTCAAGGTAATGGTTTTTCCATCATTGCTAGATTGTTTAGCAATATATACCGTAATCCTACTTTATGAGTCGAAATATCCATCCACTGCCATTATATGAGTTTACAACCACCATGCTACCAGTTTCCTTATTCCCACAAATTTCTGGTTCAGACAAGTGTAAAGCGACTTAATGTTTTTCCTCTGACAAATTAAAAGAAAAACAAATATTCTGTTTCTGTGAACCAGGATAAGGATTTCGTAGCATAAGAAGAGCAAACAAATATGTAAGTCATTGTTTTTACCTTATCACACTTTCACCAGTAACTTGGCGATTAAAGATTTGATGAATATGCCTTGCCTTTTAAATTGTAAGATAAATAACAGTTGGCTTTAAGTGGATTATCCTTAACAAAATCATGATACGTTAGCTTTATTTTAACAAGGTAAATAGATAGATTAATATTTTCCAAATGGTAAGAATGGTAAGATATTTGAAAAATGACAAGACTTGTATTTTCAAAGTATACAGCGCAACGTAATCGAGATCGAGAACCTGAGGTACTAGTAAATAGATATTGAAGATATTAGTTTGGGGGATATCAGAAGGTGTGACTTTTGCTATTAGAGGTGGCATTGTTCCTTAGTTACCTCCACGAAGACTTATCCCTGATATGAATGTTGATGTTACATCTCTATAATAACCATGGCGAAATTACAAATTGGCCTGAATTTATGTTATGGTAATCGCTCTATAGCAAGGAATTATATATTAAGGAAATGAAAATGCATTTTCTTCAAGTAGGTCTGCAGCAAAGAGCCATTCGCGCATGTGTTGGAGGCACCTGTTCTCATGATTGTTCTAAAATCATCAGGTGTGATATGGAACTCAACAGGAGCCAACATGTCGTGAGGAATGCAGCATATTATGATGCAACATTCCATCTAGATCCTTCTAAAGATTTTTTGTCGTCTCGAGAGTCTGTGATGTTCATGCTCAGCCCCCCATAGGCCCCGCCCCCAGGTCACTGTATATATACGACTGACGGAGGAGGAGAGATCAGAGATCAGCAGCAGATCATCAGTTAGAGACCAGCAGAGAGCAGAGGTCATCAGAGAGAGATAAGAGAAGAAGGAACAGACGAAGGATAAGAGAGAAAAAAGGCGCTCGAGAGTTTGATCGGAATCTGGTCAAGTCGTCATCAGGGAGTGGATGACCGAGGTATTTCGACGTTGAGCAAGCCTTCAAAGAGGGAACGTTCTACAAGAGGTGTCAAGGAGTTCCTGCCCTTCGAGTATCAAGAATAGACATTGTTTTCTGCAGTACGGTGTCAAGAAGATGTATGAAGTTATAGTTCTCCTTTGTGAAGTCGTCGCTTCGAGGATTGATTCCCAACAGCTGCAAAACTTACTAGCATGTATTTTCATTACCTCAGATTCCCCAGTTCATGCAGCGTAAGATTTTACTTTTGTTATGTAATAGGAGAAACCATTCTGCATTTATCTTTGTTAGTAAGCTTGTAAATAAACCTTTGTTCTGTTTGTGTATCTTTCTATATTCGTATCCCCAGTTTCAACTGTTGGTGTTGAATTCTTTTTGTTAATTATATATCGAACTTGTAGCGGACCTCTCAGGGTCCGTGACATTAGTGGCGACCTTGCTAGGCTATTCGGCACCATAACAGTTTGAAACAGGGAGAATATATAAAGAACCAGAAGGAGTGAGATGGTGAAAGAGTTTATTGAGTTGGGTAAGCTTCTTATGTCTAGAGGGGAATGATCTCCGTGAGTATGTTGAAAAGAAAGAAAGAGAAAAGTATGAGAGAGATAGAAGAGCGGCTGAGAGAGAAGTAATGAAAATGCAGCAAGAGAGAGAAGCAATGTAAATGCAGCAAGAGAGAGAAATAATGAAAATGCAGCAAGAGAGAGAAATGTTGGTAATGCAGCAGGAAGAAAGAGAGAAAGAACGTATGTATGAGTTGGAAATCGCTAGGTTAAGGCAAAGCACTCGTGACAGTTGGACAGGCGAGAATGAAAACTGATAGGTTGGGTATGAGTGTAGAGTTAAAATTAGTATCAAAGTTTGACGAGGAAGATGTAACAACATATTTCATGTGTTTTGAGAAGTTAATGGAAAGACTAGGTTCTCCTAAAGAAATGTGGACTCTATATTTACAGTCAGTTTTGAGTGGTAGGGCACTTACTGTGTATAGTTGCATGTCTAAGGAGGAATGTGATGATTATGATATTGTGAAAGAAGCTGTTCTTAGCGCGTATAGGTTAGTACCGGAAGCGTACCATAAGAAATTTAGGAGTTTTAGAAAAGACGAAAATATTACATATGCAGAATACAGTAAGAAGTTAGAAAGGCTGTTTTTTGATTGGTTAACTTCTGCTAAAGTTGAGGATTTTGAAGGTTTGAAGAACTTAATGTTGTTAGAAAACTTCAAAGATAACGTATCCCCTGAGATTAAACTTTACATAGATGATAGGCGAGAAGTATCTTTTGCAGGAGCAGCTAGGTTAGCTGAAGAATATAGTTTGACTCATAACTTAAGTGTCAGTGAAAAGCGAAATAATCCTTCATCTGGTAGAGTACAAACCGGTAAAGGTTTCAGTTCTAGTAATAGCAATGCGAGTAAAAGTGACTAAACCTGTTATACATGCGGAAAACCTGGTCATATATCTAAGGTTTGTAAGAGTAAAGTGGCATTTAGTGGCTCAGAATTAACTTGTTTCTGATGCAATGGGAAAAGGCATTTAGCGAGAAATTGTGCAGTAGAAAGGAAGGACGGTAAGAAACTAGTGTCTCTAGTTAACCTTTCGTCAGGTAGGAATGATGTGATGAGAGAAACTAGGAAAATTTTTGGTGAATTTCTGTCAGAAGGTGTAGTTTCCTTTCTTGGAGGAGTAGGTTCGAGAGAAGTAGTCTTGCTTCGAGACACAGGAGCTGCTGTCTCACTGATTAGGAGAGAGATTGTGCTAGACAGGGTGGAAATCAATATGAAAGAAAAAGTCATGTTAGGTGGATTTCCTAACACTTGTGTTCTTTGTCCTTTGTTGAAATTGTATTTAGAAAGTCGGGTAGTGTCAGGATTAGTGAAACTAACAGTTATTGACAGTTTTGCCCATTGATGGTATTGACATTATTGTCGGTAAAGACTTAGCTTTATCCAAGAATGTGAATCCTGTTGTGAGTGAGATTCCAGTGCCTGAAATGGTAGTAACCAGGTCAGGTTTAGATACAGACATTGACTGCGGTCATAATTTGTTCGTGAATTCGAACAAGTGTGCGTTCGTGGATTTGAATGAAAGTGAGTTCGTGGAATCGAACGAGTGCTATAGAAGTGGCGAGATCGATCTTGGCGTGAGTGTGGCTGAGAGACCAGACTCTATCGTTGACAGTGATAGCCAAGTGGAAGGTATAGCTGTCGAGAGTAACGTAGTTGATGTCGTGGAATCAAGTACTTGTTACGGTGATGAATTAGGCACTAACCTTTTGAATAAGATGAGCTAGTCAAGTTTCAAAGAGAGGATGAGACTACTAACCCGAATTTTTTAATGTGAGCTGGATGATGATCTCAATGATGTGTGTAAGGAAACTTTTTGTTTAAAGGACGAAGTTTTGTGTTGTTATGTTCAGCCTAAGTCAGGTAGTAAAGAGGAAATCACAGAACAATTAGTAGTTCCTAGGAAGCTTCGTGAATTAGTTTTGAAGTTAGCATGTGATGAGCAAGGACATTTGGTAGTAAATTAAACTTTTGGGTGTATCAGTAGGGCTTACTTTTGGCCTAAAATGAAGAGTGACATAAAGAGGTATGTTTTAAGCTGTCATGAATGCCACATTGCTGGGAAACCGAATCAAGTAATTCCCAGAGCTCCATTGTGTAATATTCCTTCAGTAGGCGAACCTTTTGAGAATGTAGTTATCGATATGGTCGGACTGTTCCCTAGAAGTAAGGGATGGATTATATATCCGTTGACAATCATTGATAGACTAACCTGCTATCCAGAGGCGACACTCGTAAGAAGCTGTAATGCAAGGACAATAGTTAAACGATTGTTAGATTATTTTTCTAATTTTGGTCTGCCTCGTACTATACAGAGTGATAATGGTAATAATTTTGTATCCAAATATTTCAAGGATAGAATGAAAGAATTAGACATTAAACTCGTAACTTCCACACCTTATCATCCCGAATCACAAGGCATTGTGGAGCGGTTTCACCAAATGCTAAAGAGTTGTATACGGAAATTGTGTAAGAACTTCGAACAGGACTGGGAAGAAAATTCCCATTTGTTCTGTTAGATTTAAGGTTGGCACCGAATGACACTACAGGATTTAGTTCTTTCGAGCTGGTTTTTGGTCACACCGCTAAAGGTCCTTTGGAAATGTTAAAATGTAACTTAATGAATAAAGAAGGTGGTGAGGACTACATAACTAATCTGGAGTATTATAAAAACATTTTAAGAGATGCTTGGCAACTAGCGAAGGAAAACGAGAGTGAAAGTCAAGGGGAAACTAAATGGAGACACAATCTTCGGGTGAAGGAGAGAAGGTTCTGTGTAGGAGATAAAGTTTTTGTACTAGTCCAGAAAGAAGGTCCCTCTTTATCTTATAAGTTTGAAGGTCCCTTTCCAGTTTTAGAGAAGAGGGGGAATCTAAATTATCTAATAGATATGAATAAGGATAGAGCAAAGTGGCTGCATGTAAACTTGCTCAAGAAATATAACAAACGCCCCGTGCCTGTAGTAACGGTGTCCCAAAAAGAAATCGGTTTTGAGAAAAACTCCGAGGTGCTTAAGAATTTCGAAGTTTTTAATCAGGGTTTAGAAAAGGAAAAGGTTAGGGAAATACATAATGTTTAAGTGAATTATCCTGAAGCTATTAGTGACGAACTGAGCCTAACCAATGTTTTAGAACATGATATTGAGTTGCAGGATACGAAACCCATTAGGCAAAATCATTATCGTCTGA
Organism: Macrobrachium nipponense; assembly: GCF_015104395.2. Lineage (NCBI taxonomy): Eukaryota > Metazoa > Arthropoda > Malacostraca > Decapoda > Palaemonidae > Macrobrachium > Macrobrachium nipponense. The sequence goes on along the minus strand of NC_061110.1, from coordinate 40,672,092 downwards.
GCCCAGAAAAGGCAGAATCTGTGAGGAAGGAAATTAGTTACATGCTAGATAATAATCTGATAGTACCTAGCGAGAGTGAATGGAGTTCCTCGGTAGTTCTGGTGAAAAAGGAAGATAGATCAGATAGATTGTGCATTGATTTCTGGAGGGTAAACAGTGTAACTAAACAAAGTAATTTTCCCTTACCCAGGATTGATGATTGCTTAGATAGAATCGGAAATTCCAAGTTTATCTCAAAGCTTGATTTGGCTAAAGGTTATTGGCAAGTACCTTTAAGTGAACGAGCCTGGCAAATATCCGCCTTTATAACGCCATTTGGCAGTTTTGAGCCCAAAGTTATGGTTTTTGGCTTGAAGAACGCAGCCAGTACCTTCCAAAGGTTAATGAATCAAGTTTTAAATGGCATCAACAACTGTGTCGTGTACTTAGATGATTTTATGATATTTTCAGAGACTTGGGAGGATCATGTAAGGACTTTGGTAAGTCTTGGCGAATCTCGTTCTTAATCTGAGGAAATGCGATTTTGGGAAAGCCTCTATTACTTATCTAGAGCATAAGGTAGGTCTCGGTAAAATCTGTCCAAAGGATCGGAACATAGAAGCTATCGTGAATTTCCCAAGCCAAATAACTAAAGAACAAGCCATGAGATTTCTCGGAATGGTTTCGTATTTCCGTAGATTCGTACCAAATTTCTCAGAAATAAGCACTCTCATAACTAATCTGTTTAAGAAAGGACGCACGTTTGTATTTGATGTCGCGTGTGTGGAAGCCCTCAACAAGTTAAAGGCTATAATGATTCATGAGCCAGTTCTATTATTACCTGATTTTGGTAAGGAATTTAATTTAGCAATCGATGCCAGTGATATTGGCGTAGGAGGGGTTTTGTCACAGAAAGTGAATGGGATGAAACTTCCAGTTGCCTATTATTCAAAGAAACTAAATAAAGCGCAACAGAGCTTTTCTACTATTAAGAAGGAATTGTTTGGTTTAGTTATAGCCTTGCAACACTTTGAGATTTACACATGAAGTAGTTCTGTTTTAACTGTGTATACTGATCATAATCCGTTGGTTTAATTGGAGAGGTTTGAGAATAAGAATAAACGTCTCATGCGTTGGAGTTAAGAATAACAAGACTATAACTTGAAGATAGTTCATATAAGGGGAAAGGATAATGTTATAGCTGATAGCCCCTCAAAAGATTTTTCAGAACGAGTAGCCTAATGACATTTTTTTTGTTTTGGCACGAGTGGGTGAGTAAATGGAGAAGCGTGTGTGTTTAGCTGGATTAAAGCTTTATGCAGAAAAAATTAAAATCAGTTGATTTCATTATTTTTTCTTGTTGGGGACGTGTCATGGTAATTGCTCTATAGCAAGGAATTATATATTAAGGAAATGAAAATGCATTTTCTTCAAGTAGGTCTGCAGAAAAGAGGCATTCGTGCACGTGTTGGAGGCACCTGTTCTCATGATTGTTCTAGAATCGTCAGGTGTGATATGGAACTCAACAGGTGCTGACATGTCTTGAGGAACACAGCGTATTATGATGCAACATTCCATCTATATCCTTCTAAAGATTTCTTGTCGTCTCGGGAGTCTGTGACGTTCATGCTACGCCCCCCGTAGGCCCCGTCCCAGGGCACCGTATATATATTAGGGCTGTTGCTTTGTATAATAAGGCGCCCTATGAGGTAATGTTAGACTTGCGATAATCTTACGCTAAGTCGGTTGGTTATGTTAGACTTGCGATAATCTTACGCTAAGTCGGTTGGTATTGCACTTCCATATTCATTGGAGTGTCTTGGGGTTTGTAGATCACTTACGAAGTCGGTATTATCTTTTTTGGTTATGACGACGATGTGTTAAACTCATGATGATTCGAGATGAGGTTAGGTTCTAGTCGAAAACACGAATTATAAAAATACATATATTCTTCTGAAGTTACATGGTGAAGATCAGGTATGATTGTACAGGTCTTCTAATGACGATAGCTTGATCGCTTCTGCCAAGGATGATGGCTAATTCTATTCAGTTCTCTTCTACATGATAAAGCTTAGGTAAAGAGATACAGGTCTGCCAATGATGATGGCTAACTCTATTCTGCCTACCATCTCGGTTAAAAGTCATAAAGGAGCAGACAGTAGCTCGAACATATGAACATACATACAAAACGAGACACATTACTAATCACGTAGGCCATTTGAATTATAGGTCGCGGTAGTTGTCTCAAGCAGGGAGCTTGGTCTAATGTTTCAAAACAAATGAATGAACACAGATGATGGCATGTCAACTTAGCCTAAATACTTTATCGTCTTTGGTCTGATCACATTCCTGCAAGCAATCTGGTTGACCTCTTTAGTTTTAGTCTTTTATATATATGGAATAACATTCCATATTTTTATTATGTAATCACTTACATAAAAGCTCTGTCAGCTACCAAAACCAACCACTGAATATTACTCAAGCTTGACTTGCATTTGACTTATAGGAGTGTGATACAGACACTATGTAAATATATATAGATAAATATAAAATACTTATAAGTAAAAAAATTCATGGTGTACACAAATACAGATTCAAGTAATAAGATATTAGACATAATGATATTGGTAAATAATACTGATCACGTGATATATACTGAAACAGTTTTTCACTTCATCTCATTAAGATACATATGCTACATAAAATACTAATGTACTCTGATAATTGCATAGAATGAAGATTAACATGATAAAAATCATATTTTAACTGATAAAAATTTTATATATGAATTGATAAAAATTATTAATGTTTATGCTGATTGATTCGTTGATTTTTATGCTAAATGTTATATATCTGCAGTTATTGGTAAGATAAAAGGTAACAGATTGATTATAGGCTACCTGATTTGTTTATACAAATGTATATGGATTCTATAATTATGATATATGTGCACTTAAATAGATTCATATTGCGTACACGCAAAGATATATTTCGATTCTGTTATTTATGATCATTTATATATAGGATACATGATACTTTATATATATAGGATACATGACCGAGGTTATACTACTACACATTTAACTAGCGTTCGAACAACTTTTCGTCCATTACACAGTTCCAGACAACCACCTATAGCCAAATGAAAGGGCCAATTCCAAATGGTTAAAACAAGGGGAAAATTTGCCTGGGCGGGGTCCAACGTTCTATTTTGCGCTCATACTTGTTCTCTGCATCCTAAGCCACACGAATACGTTCGCGATGAATAAAATCACCCCCAGCACGAGTCCTTCGCCAGCAAAGTAGAGTTGAATATCCTTCTGGTCGTGATTGTCGGAAGTATGTCCCTTTTGTAGTCGATTTCCGACAGCCGCCGGAGCGTTCCGCATTAAAACGAGATTAACGACGGGATACGGTGTCGGTCGAAGAAGTCCATGATGGTGCTTATTCCCTTCACATTGTAGGCGGTTGTTACTCGACTGCCGTCGTCCCCAGCGACGAACGATTTTTTTTTTTTTTATAAAGTGCGATGTGAAACTCTCGTACTGCAGGATACTGTAACCAGGTTCCATTAATCAGCCTGCAAGTGAAATTATACTTGTCACAAGGGCAAAGTAAATTCAGACAACATCAAATACGGGCGGGAGAGAGCCATTAAGACCAGACTTAACCCACATGAATTTGCTGATATTCTATGGAATTCAAAAGAGAGCTGTACAAACTTTTTTATCCATGTCATTAACAATGAGTGAACCTATCCAGGTCTATGATGACTGTAAAAATATCCATAATTATAAAAAATAAACAGATATCAATACGAATCCCAAAGAAAATTCGATATTACTGGTAGTAAGTTACTAGACAAAGAAGTGGAAAACGGAGCTATTTGTAAGATTGCCAGGCAACATAAGAGTCAAAGAGAATATTAATCATGATTCTGTATTTCTCTATGCTAACTGAAATTAAGTTGTGACAAAATCCGATCCTATGTGCCCATAACAAAAGTTTCATATTCAAACTTCTCGCGCGCATCCTCTGAGGTTAATTTTTAAACTTTATTAATAGGCAGGCGATGCAACGAAAGAACCCACTATGTAACTAATTTCTATATAAACTTTGGGTTTTCCAAGAAAATGTGACATTTTCCCATGAATGTGATTTACTTGAATTGTCATAGGCTGAATTATTGACTCTAATTGTCTATGAGGTTCAGAAAAAATAATTCATTTTGTTGTTATAGAAATTCTATTTGCTTATTTTGTTCATTAATTTTAAAATGATTGCGATTACTTAACTAAAGTTGCATTGCGCATACGGATAGACACTTGTACCTAACGTCTGCCTTGCCCATGAGAGGTTCGGGCTAAGCGTTCCTTTCTCCAGCCAACCTGCTTTGCAAGCACGAGACGACACACACAGATGAAGCCTGTGCCAGCAGATTATTGAGGTTAAAAGGAACAATGATGAATGGGCAATGATGATGTCGTCACTTGGCAGGAGATTGCTCTCAGCCAGCTAAGAGTTACGTTACTTGCTGTCATAAGTACGACTTTAGTATTTTCAAATGATATTTTTTTTTCTTTTAATTCTCCACCCACACGAGAAGAATGTCTGAAAAAAAAAACAGTACCAAAATTGAACAATATATTAGTTTCATGTTGGAAATCTGCATGATTGTAAATAAATGTAATTATGTTAAATTAGATATTCCTTATTCAAACTAATGAAAAGGGTTTCCATACAAATTTTATATATACTATTTGCCCTGTAAGATCCATATAGGATTATTCCATAGATAACATTTTCACTTCTAGACTTCCTGACTTCAAAATCTATTTTATTTTATTTTATTTTATTTATTTATTTATTTTATTTTATTTTATTTTATTATTATTATTATTTTTTTTTCATTGACTACGAATATAAATCACCGGGACAGACAATATGTCAGTAGGTTTTGATATGTGTTTGAACTTTTAGCTTATTTGTCATTACTAAAGTGTTAAGTTAGAGTTCAAATCTTTACGCATATATATTTGGATATTTAATTAACCTATGGTTACGTTTTGCTTATTATTTTTATCATGATTCCTTTTTTATTATAATTTGTAACCCTTCCGACTTCTTACGTAGTGTACTATATTGACTCCACTTGTATCCATATTTATTTTATTTTTATATTTATGTATTTATATATTTTTTTATATATATTTGATAAATTAATGGTTGGTTTGAATATGTGGAAGAGTGTTCTAGCGGCGTACCGTATAAGGCTACTTGCGGTATCATTTCTACAGATACAAGATATGAATGATAAAAGTATTTAAAACCGCAAGAACTGCTATAATCCAGCTCGGATCCAATATCATGAGTTGTAACTCGTAAGACATTGACACTTTCTTATTTATCTCTTATTCTACCAAACTGATTGACTCTGGGTGATAAAATATATTATTGGTTTTCTTAATGGATAGGAATTCACACAACGAGTTATGGAGATTATTATTGATTTACACCACCCAAGTCACAGATTATTATGTGTTGAATTCCATGTTTACTGATTTAGCACTCATAAATATCCCTAGCGCACTCAATTGCGGTGTTTGTTTTTAGTGTTATTAATTCTATATAACGTGTCAACGGGAACTATTAACGCTAAGAAGTGTTTATTTCCTCTGTCAGACTCGTAACTCTGTTAATAATTCTACGTATATTCTTTCAAGGATTGATTTGGCACAGGATAGGCCCCTAAACTGACAGGTGTCTTAGTGTGTCCCTTGTTTTCATGACACGTGTTACAATCAGTTATGTGCTTTTTATATCTGTAAGCATTGTAGGCCAGTAAAATAGTGATTTGGCTTTCTGTGACATAATAGGGAACCCTGGATGACGGAATGCAACCAGTTTAGGACGATTGGTATGAAAGAGATTATTACTACTACCTGGTCGTTAGTCACCTGCTGTGTTCTTCGGGTTTTCCTCGTCACGGACCTACATATAATATTACATTTGATTACATTATTCTGATACACATACTTTAAATATACTTTTGCTTTAGGGTTTCCGTTCAAAGTGTTTATTGTTTTGCTTATTGCTGATGACCCTATTTCCGTTCGAAGTGTTTATTGTTTTGCTTATCGCTGTTGACTCTTGCTTTGTTCAGTTTGTAACAGTTCTGCGCTCCGACCCAGATATTCAATGCTCGCGATCTCTTGGGTTAATGAATTTTCTTTAGATACAGTTTTAACAATAGGCACGGATGTTTCTATATATATATATTTTTTTTTTCAATTAATGGTTCCTTGCTGTATTGTGCGGGATTGCGGGATAATGCGTCAGCTATGATAATTGCTTTCCCAGGTAGATATCTTATCTTGGCTCCAAAACCTGAATGATCATATGTCGCCGAGTTCCTATGGGACTGTGATTAAAGCCTTTGAAAAACTCGGTAAGTGACTCATGGTCAGTAAGGATTTTATCAGGATAGCCGTAGATTATGAACTTAAAATGTACTAGTGAGTTAAAGATACCTAGCCCTTCCTTGCCTATTACTGCATATTTACTTTCAGAGGGCTTTAGTTTACATGAATAAAAAGCTATAGGGAAGAACTGTTTATCATATTGCTGAAGTAGTATCCCTCTTACCCCTTGGTCTGAGGCGTCTGTTGCAATAAAAAAAAAATCCTTATTTAAATCAGGGATTTTTAAGTTATTCCGCTTTTAAGATATCGAACGCCTGTTGATGCTTTTTAGACCATAATAAATCTACGCCCTTCTTCATAAGATCTGTTAAAGGAGCTGTCATGATTGAAGAGTTACATATTTCCATACGATTGTAATACCCACTACAGCGCAAAAGTGCTGTATCCTCTTTTTACGTTAATAGGTACCGGAAGTTATGAATAGCCGACACCTTATCATGGACTACTTTAAGACCTTGACTAGACACATAAAACCTAGATAAACATGTTCGGTTTTAAAAAACTCACATTTAGATATTTTACTCTGAGATTATTTGTCTTTGTCTCTGTAGCACTAGCTCTAGTTTATGTGAATATACTTCTAAGGTATTAGAAAAGATTACAAGATCATCCATATAGGCATGTAGGTTATCCCCTAAAAGTCTCCAAACACTATATTGTAATTGGGGCACAATGTAAGCCGGAGGCATACGTAAAAATTGATAATGACCCCTGAGTGTGCTGAAAACGGTGTATGAGGTACAATCACTTAGGTAATAGTAATAGTACCTGGTAAAAGCTTTTAAGTAAGTCCAAGCTGGTGAAAAATTTATTCTAACCTAACAGGGATAAGATGTCGTCGGTACATGGCACTGGAAACTATCGTGAGTCGTTTCCTTGTTTAAGCGACAGAAATCTACGCAGATACGCCAAGTCCGATCTTTTATGGCATGACGTTTGAGGGAAAAATTATATGGGTTTATTTGATTTCCTAATGGCTCCTATTACTAACATTTTTCAACTTCGTCATTTATCTCTATTTTGAAATTTCATTGGGAGTCTATGCGAAGGTACGTATATAGCTTTATGTTTGTCCTTAACCGTATTTTGTTTTCAATGACATCCGTTTTTCTCCCAGAGATCACTCGCTAGTGGAGAAACTGCCTGGTATTCAGATAAAAAAAATTTCTGCTGAATCACCTCTGCTTGAATGACTTTACGGATATTACTTTAGATAGAGTATAAGAGAGATTCATCTACGACTGGTTGGGCGTGATTAAAAATTAGCAACAATAAAAAAAATGCGATATTTATATGTATAGGTTTTGTGGATTACTAGATTAACTTGTTGCTGCGAGTCAACCGTGTCTAGGGCTTTGTTCCCGGAAATCGTTATATTTCAGAGTGTCGGGAAGGATTAAAATTTCAGATCCCAGCAAAGTCTTTTTACACGCACTAAAACATTCGAGGGTGCATGCTTCTCGAGATTTTGCGTGCAAACTGCGACTGCAGTTGTGGGAGAATTCTGTTGGGTCATTTGAACAATGTTACGATTTATGAGACAAATGTGTAGTTCCTCTATATAAGTTATATTTGATTAAGTGTCTTTTTTTTTTTTTTTTTTTTTTTTTGTTCAAAACGGATTTTAATGTTTGAAGGTTTATAGAATTTTCCTTTGATAAACATGCCTTATTTTGCAGGAGATAATATAATATTTTGTATACCCTTAGATGGATATCTTACAATTACACTAGATACAGATCAATGTTTTTTATAACTATAGAGGTATCTGTAAGCGCTCGCTTATCCAGACTTCTCATTAGGGAAGTTCGAACAACAGACCGTGAGTCCATAAATACCGGATATTACGTGTACTAAAGGAATAAAACAAGATATTCTAATTTTTTACGGCGCGTACAGTCGGGCTTAATCCACCACTACTTATAATAACTTATTGTATTAAAATTACTAGAACCTGCTCTGATTACTTGATACGGTCGTAATATACATAGGAAAATTCCTTTTTAATTCAAAAAGGTATTGGCATGTATGATCCAACATCGCTTTTCCCCACTCTGCTAGAGTCGCTAATTTGGAATGTGCTTTGCTTGCTACAGTCGGCAGATCTGACTGACCCTGACCGTTGACTAGGTGACACAGTAACCGAGTTTGCTTTGTTTGATTCTGAAAGGGCTACTGTTTACCTATTTCTTTTTGCAATAATTTGGATCCTTCTCTTTATTACCCTCGGCAACGTATTGTATGTTTTTAGCATTATGTTGCTGCTAGTTACGTATAAAGCAACGAACGTATGAATGACGAACTATTAGGAACTGAGCGATTACTATTAAGACAAGTTATCTCTACTGCATTCAATATTAACTGTTTGTACTTGCTGTTGTTTACTTCATTCTTTGCTAAAATTTGAAATAGTGAGGGATCCTGGTCAGCACATTTAGCCTGATGAAAGTTATTTTATAGACATGTTATTCCTTGCAATCCAGCCGTATTTTTAAAGTGAAGTTGAGTCATTGAGATTAGATTTTTTTTATGTAACTCAAAAAACTCAAGGCGAAAACTGCGATCGGGACTTTCAAAGGAGCATTTATTGTCATGACCCGAAATAGTGTTACCTCTAATTTATCTAGATTTGTACGGGTGTTCCACTTGTTTTTGTGTGTTTTCTAATCATTACGGCGCTTAACGACCCTATCCATGCATCTGTATAAATACAGACGTCCACTGCGTAAACGCATATTCACTGTTTAATATGATTTGTTACGTAAGGGATTAATAATCACCCAAAAAGATAAAATTAACATAGTATATGATTATGATATTTCAGTAGAACTTCTGGAAACAGACACTCAAAGATAAAAACTCGCAGTAGCGAAATCTCAATGATGTAGATAATTTCTGTAAAAAAAGTAAGATTAAGAATGTCTCGTAACTTCAGCCACAGGAATAACGAAATTCGACCTGTAAAGGAAACACTCAAAGTTACTCCAAATGAATAAAAAATTGTACTTAGCTTGCTTTTGTGGGAAGTCACGGTGTTCCGATAACGACACACTGCCTTGGTCCTCCTTCTGTTTTTAGCCGATGACCTGGTTTCGCTTCAGTTTTCCCCGTGCGCGTTGTTTGGATGATTCGAGCCCTTGAAGATCTGATGCTGCAGACGCGTTCGGTTTGTTTCTTGAAGTGCCAGAAACGCTCAATAACGATGTTTTCTTGAATGATTCTAATGAGAGATGAAGCTTGCGTTGCCGTAGGAAAAAGGACACGTCGGGTTTGTTTCTTGAAGTTATTCACTACTGAAAACGCTCACTAAACGATGATACTAAGTTGCTTGAAGAATCTCTTGCTTTCGTCGTCGTTGAAGAGTTCTTGTTGTTTTCTGAAGTTGCTCACTAAACGATGATACTAAGTTGCTTGAAGAATCTGTTGCTTTCGTCGTCGTAGACTTCTGATATGATACTTCATTATTCTGGTTTTTCTTCGGAAGTCGTTGTAGAGTTCTTCTGGGACGCTGCCACCATTATTAGGGCTGTTGCCTTGTATAATAAGGTGCCCTATGAGGTAATGTTAGACTTGCGATAATCTTACGCTAAGTCGGTTGGTATTGCACTTCCATATTCATTGGAGTGTCTTGGGGTTTGTAGATCACTTACGAAGTCGGTATTATCTTTTTTGGTTATGACGACGATGTGTTAAACTCATGATGATTCGGTGATGAGGTGAGGTTCTAGTCGAAAACACGAAGTATAAAAATACATATATTCTTCTGAAGTTACATGGTGAAGATCAGGTATGATTGTACAGGTCTTCTAATGACGATAGCTTGATCGCTTCTGCCAATGATGATAGCTAATTCTATTCTGTTCTCTTCTACATGATAAAGCTTAGGTAAAGAGATACAGGTCTGCCAATGACGATGGCTAACTCTATTCTGCTTACCATCTCGGTTAAAAGTCATAAAGGAGCAGACAGTAGCTCGAACATATGAACATACATACAAAATGAGACACATTACTAATCACGTAGGCCATTTGAATTATAGGTCGCGGTAGTTGTCTCAAGCAGGGAGCTTGGACTAATGTTTCAAAACAAATGAATGAACACAGATGACGGCATGTCAACTTAGCCTACATACTTTATCGTCTCTGGTCTGATCACATTCCTGCAAGCAATCTGGTTGACCTCTTTAGTTTTAGTCTTTTATATATATGGAATAACATTCCATATTTTTATTATGTAATCACTTACATATATACGACTGACGAAGGAGGAGACATCAGAGATCAGCAGCAAAGATCATCAGTTAGAGACCAGCAGAGAGCAGAGGTATCAGAGAGAGATGAGAGAAGAAGGAACAGACGAAAGATAAGAGAGAAAAAAGGCGCTCGAGAGTTTGATCGGAATCTGGTCAAGTCGTCATCAGGGAGTGGACGACCGAGGTTTTTCGACATTGAGCAAGCCTTCAAAGAAGAAACGTTCTACAAGAGGTGTCAAGGAGTTCCTGCCCTTCGAGTACCTAAAATAGACATTGTTTTCTGCAGTACGTTGTCAAGAAGACGTCTGAAGTTATAGTTCTCCTTTGTGAAGTCGTCGCTTCGAGGATTGATTCCCAACAGCTGCAAAACTTACTAGCATGTATTTTCAGTACCTCACTGTTTCCCCAGTTCGTGTAGCGTAAGATTTTACTTTTGTTATGTAAATTGGAGAAACCATTCTGCATTTATCTTTGTTAGTAAGCTTGTAAATAACCCTTTGTCCTGTTTGTGGATCTTTCTATACTTGTATCTCCAGTTTCAACTGTTGGTGTTGAATTCTTTTTGTTTATTATATATCGAACTTGTAGCGGACCTCTTGGGGTCCGTGACAATTAATTTTATTTAGTTCCATCGACTCATGTCTCAGGAGATATCCTTGTGAGACCTCGATACTGGTTTATTTAAAGCTATTTGCCTGTACAGTACAAGTGTTACAAATCTTGAATGGTAAGGCTGTATACGTATGTTTCTTTTGGCAAATTTTGCCTTTCCCTTGTTTCTTAATTAAAGATTATAAATAGTCCTAACGACGCTCATAGTTTTTCCAACCAATGGATTTGATCGCGAATGCAGAAGGAAAAAGACTAAGTAAATCAGGTAGCAATTAAAAGATTCCCATCTGGCTTACACAAACTTGAACCACAGAGCAAATGTTTGAACGAGAATACAAAGAAGTGATAAAATAGCAATCAGTAACAAATGACCATGAATATTTGTAAAATTAATGAAAGACAAGGCACCCATACCGCACTACTAATGCCCTAAACCTTTTTGTCTAGCCCTCCATTAAATGTCTGCTGAATATTGTCATCAAAGAGAAATGCAATACTTTAAATGAACAGCCGTATAAAAGAGACCACTGCCTCGTTCCCCACCTAATCTAATCCTTGTTGATTTTCCCTGTAAGTATAGAAAAATCTAATGCTTTTCCTGACAGATTTTTGACCTAATAACCGGCGCGACACTCGCAAATTATGTCATCCTATCAAATAGAACGAAACTAATCCTATCACGGTGGCGCAATGATCCAGTCAAATGTACTTAATGAAAAAAAATATTCTGAAAAGCACTTCGTTTCGTAAATCACAACGACACTTAATAAGTTACAATACCCCAGGGTTCTAAATTTTAAAATACAATTCAAGGTACTCGGTGTTGATATTCAAAATCTGAAATCAAGCTTTCTTATAAAAGTTAGAGAAGCAAAAAAATAATAACACTCTTCAATCACTTGCAACCAAAATACATATCGGGGTGAACAATAAGTATGCATAATTGTGTTTATTAAAACTGTAGCAAGTCTACAGAGCCTAAGGAAAGTTCCAAGCTTCAAAATACTGAATTAAATACTTCCACCTGGATTATAAAACCAGTAACTAATGCATTACCTATTGAAGCCAGGTGGCTTGTTCTGGTATTCTGGAATGCTCTGCTCCCCATAAAGAAATCGTGTGCTTGTAATTACAAAAGTGAATCGTTCAAAATGAAATAAATTAAAATAGATAAAAGAATAGAACAACTGAAAAGGATAATAGTAAGTTTTAAAAAACTTGAGGTCGTTAGCAATCCCAAACGCAAAATAAAATTTAAAACCATCTAAAGATTATCTCCTTGAGGAGAATGACAACAATCGGTACCACGACATCAGCGGTTTAAAACCAAAAGGAGGTGAAGCAAGCCTGGAAACTCAAGCAAAATGTAAAAAATAAATTACACTCGATTCGATATAAGAGGCAGAATTACACTCGATTCGAGATAAGAGACAGAATTTCAACATATCTGGTGACATCCGTTGCTAAAAAGAAAATGATTAAAAAACAGACTTATGGCTTAAGAGTTTTTATAAATTTCATCATGCTTCCTCAGCGGGTTATTTATGGAATATCACATTACTTCGTTGCATCAGCGCACGTAATATGCGCCTGAGCATCTGTGTACATGGGAGAGAGAGAGAGAGAGAATTATAGTTAGCAAGAACAGAAACGTTAAAGATAAGAGAAAGCCATTCAGTATGCGATATTGTTCAAAGGCAATTTGAATCATATAATATCAACCATTATCCCTTAATACACTTACTTGTACAAATGATATTTTTGTGTATTCATACAACCTCATCCTAGTATTTCTCTCATCCAATCTTCATCCCCCGTGTACAGAACAATGAATCGATTTAAACAAACAGCAAAACGAGCACAAAAAACGTAAAAGTAAATATGTGGTACCGCTGCTATCATTATAGACCACCTGGTATTCTTTGAAGTCTGAACTCCACGGAAATCAAAAGAAAATAGTCAGTTGAAATTGCTAAATATTTTTAAATGTAATCCTTTCCACTAGTGTTGGGTTTTCTTCACTATCGGACTTTGACAGCCCGGATTACCCTCTGTTTATATACAGTAGCTAACATAACAAGTAAAAAATGCGCGGAAGTCTCTTCTGCGCAATAGAGTTTTCTGTACAGCATTTAATCAAGACCACCGATGATAGATCTATCTTTTAGTGGTCTCAGTACAAGGCTGTATGAGCCCCGGTCTATGAAACTTTAAAAACTTTAACCATAGCCCTGTGGTGGCTTGTCCTATATAATTGCCAGACGCACAAAAGTGGCTAGCTTTAACCTTGAATAAAATAAAAACTACTGAAGCTGGAAGGCTCCAATTTAGTATATTTCATGATTGGAGGGTGGATGATCAAATTTCCAATTGTTAAATTGAGTTTTATGTTTTTTTTAAAGATTGAGAAACGAAAGGTAAGGCTAAGAAAAACTGAATGTTCATGAACAATTCAAAATTCTTAATAGGACCTCTTCCCAACAATAGCACGTGAGCTATGAATCACTTTTCATTAAACAAGTAGTTCCAAACGACCGCCACCCTTCTCTTCTTGGCATGAATGAGCGTACTCTTAGCCTAAGTATCTTGTGACTGTCTCTCGTCTTCCCTCGTATTCCATAAAAGGTATTTAGCATTTCCCTCTTGGTTTTTTAGTTTCATTTTAAATTAATTGCCCTGTATACTGTAATCTAGTTGAGTCTGTTTTATATCATTTAATGTTTGTTTGTTTCAGATTGATGTGAGGCTACGCCTCGAAACGTTGCGAAATAAATAGATGAAATGTTGCAAGATGTCTTCTTCTGATGCTCTTTGCCACACACACACACACACACACACACACACGCACACACACACACACACACACACATATATATATATATATATATATATATATATATATATATATATATATATATATATATATATATACACACACATGTATGTATGTAGTATATACGTATGTGTGTGCGTGTGCATTAGCAGTTTAGAGAGAGAGAGAGAGAGAGAGAGAGAATCTATTTATCAATGACGGCTTCGATTCCTTTGGTAATACTTGCTCAGACAGAGAAAATTCTTCAAAAGAATCCCGACTCTGCTTTATCCGCACAAGCAGAGTGGATCCTTCCTTTAATGTTTATGATATTTTAGATCTTCTGTTGAGTATCGTTGCTTTGTAGGGATTGAACTGTGTACAAAATGAGGATTAGTTAGAGTTTATTAATCGAAAGAAGGTTTAAGTAAAATGTTTGCTCTGAACAAACGTAAAATTTTGGAAAAGACATTTCATGCTATACGTCACTTTTTTATATATATCATCTGCCAGATCGCATTTCTCTACCACTGTAATTGTATCTTCGTAATGTAAGAACTTTTGTAAGTTTAGGAATTAAAATCTTTGAAATGAATATTGATCAAAGAAAATCAAACCAACTTACACTTTTATTGTTGCATGAGCGGTGTGAAGAATTAAATTCTGGCTAGTGAAGTCTTGCATGTCGATAAATTCGAATAAAGGCGAACGGGAGCTAGAAAGCGAATGAATCGTAAAACATTAATTATCACCTGGGATAAATTCAACATTTTGAAATATAAAGCCAAAAGGGAACCCACACTTGAAAGTGTTTATTGAACACTTTTAGTAAATATCAAATGAACATTTTGAAATGAATATTTTTACATAAAATGAAGATTCATATTCCTACATTTCCCCAGCCAATACTACTGCGTCACTGACCGGCTCTGTCAGGCACCTGACGGCAGGTGCATACATGTTACAACAGGTTGCTCTGGAAAGATTTTCATCTCAAGGCCCCCATTTAACGGCTCTTGAAAACCCAGCCTATGGTTAAACTCTGATATTGATGGGAAATGCGTTTGTAGTCATTTGTAATACTTATGGTACCAAATTTTAATGCAGTGGGCCCATCTTTGACCTTTTGGGACCTAATTTCCAAAGGGGGACGGGCTGTGGCCCCCCTCCCCTGCTACCAAGGTCGGGGTAGGAAGGCTACAACCCACTTCCACCTGGAGGGCAAGTTGAAAGGGTGTAGGTCTTCTGGCCCCAGGTATTGTTGGAAACCATCGGACCCCATTCCCTGGGAGAGGAGGGGGGATTCCCCCTCACCACTAAGGGTGCCTTATGCCCCCCATATTATGAGAAGCCTGTTTGTACCTATAGCACATTTTTACATAAATATCAACTCCGAAAGTTGTAAAAAAATTAGGGGTTATGAAACAGATGGGTTGTGACTCCCTTGGAAACAGCCCTCGAATTTCGGATTTTGACTTTTAAACCCCTCCTGGGGGAGGGGAGACTATTGTCAAAATTTGGTAGCCTAGCTTTCATAGTCTGGACGTGCATACCGAAGAAACAACCAAACAAAAGACAAACAAACAGACAGAAATTGCCTTTTATAATTTTACTCTATTAACATGGCTTTTTCATAATCACAAATATTAAACCACATACCACACAACATGGAATTCACTTTCCTTGAGAATAACTTATACAAGTGTAACATTATAACTGATAACTGCCCTTACAAGTATTTGAACCTTTCCCTTTTGGTTTAGATACGGAGATGGGTAGTCGATGTTAGCCTTCGGCTATCAAAAGCGAATAAGTCGACGTCGACTCTGCTGCCAGTATTCCTTCCGAATTCACATTACGTATGTCAGGTTTTTCTACTATACAAACATGACTTTTTTTATACTCACAAATACTAAACCAAAAATTCCCATTGAATTGAATTCACTTTACCTTGGGAATAAATTACAGCTCAGGGAAATGATAATTGATAAGTGACTTTGCCCCAGCCAGTATACAGACCTGTAATTTTTGGGTAGAATATTTAGACGGAAAGTCCACTTATCCATTCGGCTAAAATAATTATTAATTGTGAATTCTATGCTTTGAAAAAAACTTCGTATTGAATTTTGATATCATCTACTTGAAATAAGCTTAATTTCTCAGCAACAATACTGTGATTTATTTTAATCAAAACTATACAAGAGATAAACCTATGAGAGAATTGCAAGAAAATAGATACTTTTCCATGAAAAACGAAAAACGCAATCCATTACTAATGCCGCCTATAGTACGTTTTCCATCTCATCCAGAAAACATCATTGATTAAAACTGAAATGGCTTTTGCTTTTAAAGGTTCGGAACTAGATTGAACACGGTAAATATTTAATAACGACTCTAACTACGTTCTGATATGTCAGCCATTTAGTATAGTTATTAGCGTAACATATGAACATAACATATATAGATAAACCTGCACATTGCTGTAGTAAAATAAATATATTCTTTTTATTAAAGAGTTTATTTCTATTATTGAAAATAACTTGCCCTCTAGCAAAAAGGGCATATATGATAAGTAAAGTAGACCTCATACTTTAGTGAGGGCAATTTGTAATGATTATAAATTGTCTATCGCACTTACAAAGTAATATGATAAAAAAAGGAATAATGATATCAATTATATTGATGAAAATTATAATAATTTTGAAATGAACCATATCACCGACAAAGCATAAAATCCATTTAGATAACGTTAGAATTTCCAAAATCATTGAAAAAAGAACTTGAGTCTCGCATTTCTCTCAAAGCGGAAACAAATATCCCTTTTGGTTTTTGGTTTCGCGAAATAAGCCTCTTTGCATCAGGATTTCAAAGACTTTTGGAGCGTCCGCGTTTCACCTCTAAATGCACCATTTTTCTTCCCGAACTTCATACCAAATGATAACAGTCTGCGGAAATGCCCACCAGAGGAAATGAAGCTTTCGTCACTTGGTTTTAGAGTTGATAATCATTACACTATTTCCTGAGCATATTCCAGATGGATTAGGAGGCCTATTTTAAGTGGCAATGACTTCCAAACTGCGCGCTCTCTCGCACCCACTGCCGTCTCTATGCAATAAATTACACACACACACAATATATATATAAATATATATATATATATATATATATATATATATATATATATATATATATATATATATAATATACATACTTATATATATATATATATATATATATATATATATATATATATATATATATATATATATATATATATATATATATCCATCTCTGCAGTACTTTTAGGTATTATTCCGACTTAAAACTAGCTTTAACTATTGTAACGACTTCTTAATTTCCCAATGACTAAATAGCCTCAAAACATTGTAATCTGTTTCTTGTCAGTTATGCCAGCTGTTCTACGATTTCTTTAAGCGCCTTACACCACACGTACTATGCATACAGTTAATTTGAAGAATTTCCAATTTTTCCTTTATTTATGTTCAACATCCGCACTCCTCTGCCACAAAGGGGAGTTAGCTTATAATTTAGTCATAAATTCCTATTCTTCACTTAATATACTATTATTCGTTGCATTATACTCTCTAATACCTATGCTAAACAACTACTCCCATTCTTACCCCAATAACCGTTTGCTATGGGAAGCAGCTTAGGTGCCCCAGCTGTCAGCCAAGAGTGCGGGCAGCGAACATTTACACTAACCAAACTGTCAGTAAATAGTAAAATACACAACATGGCAACTGTTCTCCCGGGCGCGCTATCTTTTGAGTGCAGGGTGGCTACATTAACTTATTTTCAGTTTTCTGTATCTTATTCATATATTTTAACTCAAATAAGTCTATTGACATACATACGGCCGTTCCCTTTAACCACTGTCACGTATGTATATGTCTGCTCTTTCCAGCCAAATAATAATAATAATAATAATAATAATAATAATAATAATAATAATAATAATAATAATAATAATTTATCCCCCGCCACACCTTTCCATGGTAGGGTCTGCGTATCTAACCGTGAAGACGTAAAATGAACAGAAATCTGAAGCATTGAAATCATATAGTAAACTGCTTTGATAAAAAGGTAGGGTGAAGATAATCTAGTTTCTAATCACTTAAATAAATCATACGAACTCCCAATGTCTAGCCCAGATTCACCGATGAAAAAATGAAACTAGGCGATAAAAAAAAAAAAAAAAAAAAAAAACAAAAAAAAAAAAAAAAAAAAATGTTATTTTTCCGCAAGCGATGGCCTTGTCCCGGAACCTCTTACTTCTGGACAGCCCGGGGGAGGGATAAGTATAGGATTTTATGACCAGATTAAAGAAACCCGAATTGTGGGATGCAGATTATCTGTATTGAGATTGTAAGTCGGGAAGAAGTTTGGAAACGTAGCTAATGACACCCATATTGTGTAACAGTGTTTTCTGTGTGCACTATAAATGTAATTACATACATAACACTCATACATACTCATATATATATTTTTATCAATGACAAAATTGTTAGGTTCGAATATCTGTATATGGCATCAGTGTTCAAAGAAGGGTACAGTAGAATACAAAGAAAACAGTTCTCTCTCTCTCTCTCTACCTCTCTCTCTCTCTCTCTCGTCTCTCTCTCTCTCTATCTCTCTCCTCTTTCTCTCTCTTCTCTCTCTACACGACTTACACGATTAAAATCTTAGGACAGGAAATTACTGGCAATCATTCACATATCTTAATTTATTGTCTTCACCTTGCTAGCCCTTTTTTCGTTTTCATCATTCTCACTGTCAGATGAATTTTCAACAATGTTTGTTGTGTAAGAATTTTGTACATAACTTTCATTCAGAGTATTGTTTCATGAATGAAAGTTTGTGCGTTCTACATCTAAGTAGGCTTAGAAAGGATTATAGCCCTTTTACCCCCTGCGTTGAAAGACCAAAATTCCGTGTAAATGAACGACCGGTGGCAGGTGTTCTCTCGCTACATACCAACTCTGCCAAGTGATTGGCGAATTCCCGCTTTAGATATACAAAATCAGGAAAATTATGATAAAATGGGTTCGGGAGGAAGTGTTTTTGTTTGGATAAGGTCAACAACACTTCTTCGGACCTAGAGGGAATACATTATTGAGGATTTACCTTGAAAGAAAGGCAGGAAAAATCAATCGTATATATACGTTCTAAACGTCACGGTCAAAACATCTGCTCCCCGTATATATACGTACTAAACAGCTCAGGTAGCGTTGGCGTGCTACGTATATATACGTACTAAACGATTAAAGGGTTACACTGTGTGTAAAACCAATATCTTAACTGAGCATCATGGTTTCCATTTAGTTTCATTGCCTTATTCTTTCTCACATCTATTATTAACTTTTCCCCTGACAAACACCTTGAAACTCTTCCACTAGTTTTTGAAGCTCCTATATTTGTTTTATTAACATACATGCAAACATCAACCATTTCAAACTCAGTAACAGCCTTATAGGGCGACTCTTCTTTCCCCTCACTTGCAAATCTGCAAATCCCCAAACATGACAATAGATTCAGGCTCAAGGTGTTCACCAAGTAAAAAAGGGTGGGGTACTATCGTAGTAATGGTGATGAATGCCCTGCAGCTCACAAGAGACCAGTTGCTGTTAGATCTGTCAAATGAACCCACACGTAGTGCAGTAGTTGGGTGGAGAACCTCCAGGAACTTTAATTTGCTTCCCAGCTCCTGACTAATAATGGATATTCTGTCAAAATCACAGAACACATCATAAAGAAGAAATATTGCTAATACATCATCCCCAGTCAGCTTCATCTCCTATAATTTTAGGTTTAATATTATTACTTAGAAAGACGCCAAGAAAATTACAGACCAAAGAATAAAACATAATATTTAACTTTCAGATATTCTGCAGACCAAAATAGACCAAACCATTGATTATGAAGAATAGCCAAGGTACTACCGATGTTATATACCGACTCATATACTGGGTATAATGTTATGGCAGCTTCCTGCAATAGAAGAGCTTCCACTATTCAGCAAATTCCTCTGCTATACCACAAACACTTTATTGATCCCAATAATACAGTGTGACTCTTGCAACAGCTAACAGATAACAGAGATATTACAAAAAAAGGCATAACTGGAAATTTGTAGATTATTTAAGTGTCAACAACTCCTTGTTTGCATGTCAACATTCAGCAATAATATATATATATATATATATATATATATATATATATATATATATATATATATATATATATATATATATATATATATATATATATATATATATATATATATATATATATATATATATATATATATAATATATATATATACATATATATATATATATATATATTATATATATATATATATATATATATATATATATATATATATATATATATATATAATTTCGACATTATGGAAATCATTATGAACATCTGAAATATGCTCTCTCTGGTACAACTGAAGTTTTCTTATGCTGGAATAACATAACTGATATTGGTACAGCTATCAACACAAAAAACAAATATCTTCGATTAAGAAAATGCATTTTGTATGTTATAATTAAAACAGCTTTTATATCATAATTTGCGTAATTTCCTTGTTCTATCTGTATCTCTACTTAAATTGATTGGATATTCATTGCACACTCAAAAGTATCTAAACAATAATTTCAAGTAGGTTTCTGTAAGAAATAAATCATCGCATGTAATTCAAGCTGCAACGGAAATAATTTTTTTAATTATATCTCATTTTCATTAGAATTATATTATTCTAGATATTATTATTTATTTTCCTCTTTTTGTTTAGGTGCTCCCCACTTTCGCTTATTAAAACTAAGCAATCAACTTCCAGTGACTAATTGAATTAGATATTTGTGTTGCGCAACTTCAAAATCATCCAATAAAAAGGTAAGAAGAAACAACATTTTAATGTATAGTTATGTAGTAATGTTTTATGTTGCATTCAGAAAGTGCCTCTTGCTTTATAGAATTTCTCTTACATTTACAGAGGCAGGACTTAAAACCGAAGTAATGTGGACAAAGGGGTGAAATAACAATACAAGGGAAAAGATGAACGAAGTTGAAGAATTTAGATATTTAACGACAGGCTCTCTTAAAAAAAGGCACATCAAACAATGGGAAGTTGAATAAGATTGAGAAATAATGTTGGCTGAAACTGCATACGTAAGAAAGATTATACCTAAGTCTAGTACGATTTGTATTGGTATACGGACATGAATTATGGTATAATTGTGAAGTAGGTCATAAACTTTCCGTTTAATTAAAACAAAGGCTTTAAAAAACATTAGGAGTCATTTGTCAGGATACAGTTAAAAATTATACCTTAAGGAAATTATGGAAGTTCATTTTGTAGATAAGATGAAGGATAGACGGAGATGGCTTGAACGTCCCCCGCACGGTATTGCCTGTTCTCTTACGGGCACCAAAAGAGTTGGAAGAGCCGGAATTTTTTAGGATAATTTTGAAAGGGAAACAAGAGGAAGTCTGTGGAAGACGATGGTCAGAAAAGACTCAAAATTCCATGCTCTACTGGAAGCGATGATGGTAAGAATGTCATATGCATATATACAGAAACACGCATATATATATATATATATATATATATATATATATATATATATATATATATATATATATATATGTATGTATGTATATATATATATATATATATATATATATATATATATATATATATATATATATATAAATGTATGTATGTATGCATGTGTGTATAAAGGAATTACGAAAATTTAGAACTTGATGAATATATAAATAAAGGTAGAAGCTGCGAAGGAAAGTGAAACAATGGTGTGCTGCAAGATCTTTCGAAAGATCTTGTAGCACTCCATTGTGTTACCTTCATGGTCTCTAACTTTATATATATATATATATATATATATATATATATATATATATATATATATATATATATATATATATATATATATATGTTCTTCTTCTTTCCCACCATTATCCCTACACTAAGGGGTCGGTTGCCTGATGCGCCTTTCCTTACAACATCAGGCATGGTTTACTATTGGGCAAAGGGGTTTTTATGACCACATCCCCTTGTTGTCATCAACCACAGTTATTGGCGGTAGGCCTCACCTTTGACTAAAAAGTCCACCTGCAGTTTCCACAGATATTGGCGGTTGGCTTAGTCTTTTACTAAAAAGTAAGACTGCAACAAAGCAGCAGTTTCCAGTTATTGGCGGTGGGCCCAGCCTTTTACTAAAAAAGTAAAACTGCAAAACATCAGCTGTCCTTTTAGTCGCCTTTTACGACACATATGACCCATGGTGGTAGTATTCTTGCACTCCTACCACAGGGTGGCCCTATATATATATATATATATATATATATATATAATATATATATATATATATATATATATATATATATATATATATATATATATAAAACTGTTTGTGTCTGACAGTGTATGTACGTATGTGTGTTTCTTAGTGTACGACTGGCAGGTGTGAGAGATATAAAAGTCATTTAAATGCAAAAGTGGGTGACAGAAAAAGGGATGGCGTCGTTGGTGGGAGCGCAGAATGAAGATAGCCCTATGGAAATACATATGGAAATTGGTGTGTGTGCTGGAAATACATGGCCTTTGGAGAAAAATATTCATAAGTTGACTCAGCAAAAAGAATATGGTGAAATAAAGAATTGGGTGAGTATGTGAGGTTGCAAATTAGAAGGAATGGCTTGCAAGTTGGTGGATGGGGTTGTGTTTAGTGGAATGAATGAAGTGTGACCATTTATGCTAATTATTTGGGTAAAGATGACAGTGCAAAGAAACAGAAGTCTGGGATGGAAAGTAATAAGCGAACGTATATATTGAAAGGCACTAAATACAAAATAGCTAGGGTTATAGAAATGGAAATGGAAGTAGTGGAAGAGTAATGTGCAAAATTCTAAGATGGGGTGATTGTGTCGCTCGGCTCGGAAATATTTGTGACTGTAAGAGAGCAGGGGAGAGTGATTCAGTGCTGTAGGTTGTCGGATGAGGAAAAAGGACTTTTAGTTAAGTTAAATAGGAGATTTGAATGGTAGCTGAATGGTGGAATTGTAGGTCATTGATAACTATGCAGGAGGAAGGGCACCAAACCCAAGACAAAAGTGAGACTGAAAAAGACGGGAAATGATGTAAGTAAATGGAATGTGGACGATAAGATTTTGATTTAAGGCACTGCGACAGAGTATAGAAAGGACTGACAAGGGCAGAATAACTGGTGTTTCAATGAAGAAGAGGTTGTTATGAATAGGCTATGTGAGATGTTCGAAAGTAAAACCAAAAGTATATGTCATGAATAAATATGGAAATGTTTGTGGCATAAAACGCGCCATTGATATGAAGTTGTTGTAGGGGATTTATGAAAAAGTACATAAGTTGTTGAAAGAAATTAGAATCTGATCATGAAAACTGAAATTTGTGGTAAGTGTCAATGAGCAAGTTGCTAGTTTATATATATATCCTTAAAAATGTCTTTATTTATTGAAGAACAAATGGTATAGATATTAACTATAAACATCCCTGGCAAATCCAGATTTATTGGAAAATTGCAGTTTGATAGCTCAAGTTATTTTAACGAGAGAACGCGGTACCTTACGTTTTACCTCATAATTTTGCTTAACTATGATAATTGCAGACCATTGTGAAATATATTCTAAGAGTCGGAAAATGTCGCTAAAGACCACTCCTTGGTATTAGCTTTCAAAATTAATTATGTATTTTGATTAATTGCTATAATTGAATCCAGATTAAAACAACTACGACTTTCATAATGGCTAAATGTTACTTCAGTAACGGGTATCACGAAAATCTTTGACAGTTTCATATTTTTATTATTTGCAGTAAAACACTCACGAATATACTCATCCACCTAATATAATGATGCTGAATGAGTTTGCGTAATTCATTTGTCTAACATTTCATTGTTTTATCTCATATCACGATTAGCTGTTGTTCTCTAAAATTTTAAAATAATTATATAAAAGTCTCAAGCTGAGTTGCTATCCAAATAGTTTTTAACTAACACTATCAGTTACACCACTACTATTAGCGACAACTATTACATTCCGTTTTGTAATATTGTACGAGATCTGAAGACATTTTAGACATCATAGAGTATTTTGTAATAACTTTGTTAAATTAAAACACCGCTACTTTCAGTGCGTTTTTGATTCATCAGTTTGATAACAAGCGGGAATTTGGTGGGATTTAAGCCTTTCTCACTCTCTCTCATCGGCACACCATTTAGCAGAATTCAGTTTCAGAGCGTAATAAGAAACGATCTCTAATCTCTTATGGAAAGGTTAATAGAAAATTGATGGAATTGGATACCCAAACTGGCGGTTATTTCGGTTTCTTATCTATCTTATTTCATTATTATTATTATTATTTTCATTTTTTTTTCTATCACAGTCCTCCAATTCGACTGGGTGGTATTTATAGTGTGGGTTTCCGGGTTGCATCCTGCCTCCTTAGGAGTCCATCACTTTTTTACTATGTGCGCCGTTTCTAGGATCACACTCTTCTGCATGAGTCCTGGAGCTACTTCAGCCTCTAGTTTTTCTAGATTTCTTTTTCAGGGATCTTGGGATCGTGCCTAGTGCTCCTATGATTTTGGGTACAATTTCCACTAGCATATCCCATATCTTTCTTATTTCTATTTTCAGATCTTGATACTTATCCATTTTGTC
>NC_061110.1:40639706-40642206 GCF_015104395.2 Macrobrachium nipponense | reverse complement strand
TTTCTTCTGTACATAAGAGTTGTTTTTTCACCATAACTTCTGATTTGATGTTCTTGTAATTAATATCTACTTGAAAATGTATTATTCATAGTGTTTCTGCTCGCTTTCTCTTTTACACTAATATTTATACATGCTTTACCTTACTTTATTATCGTTGTCAATAATACTAGTTGCAGTTGTTGTCTTCTCTCTGCTTCGGATCTTAGTTTTGAAAATGACAATAGATAGTGGAGGATGAGAAAATTATATTCTGTTAGGAGTAAATCACAATGACTGGTAATTATATATGCAAATATAATCATGCTGATGACCAATTGCTCCTGAAAATACTGAGGTTGTTCTGCCGAAAAAATGTGCAGATGTCGAGTTTAATTAGAGCTGACCAGGAACCAAGCTTCGTGCTGACAAACTGCCCAGCAACTCAACACCACACACTCTCACAAGGAGCAGGACGTAACTGACAGCGATCAGCAAAGGCACAAACAAACACTCGGTGTGTGATAAAAGAAAGAGGTCGCTGGAACGATAACGAAAGATAGTTATTGATAAAGACTTAGCTTTCCTCCAGAAGTTTGTAAAACGCAATACGAGTTTGCTTACAAAATAAATATATATGTATATTTTTCTATGTGAATACAATTCCTTCCAAATATGGTTCAAAATATGGAATCTAAGATTCGTCATTATTTTTTACATCCCTCAAAAGTCGGCCAGATGTTATCAGACAAGTTGAACATTACTTTCTTTCGGCCAGTGCTTTCATCAGCTGCTCGATTAGTTTTTTTTTTTTTTTTTTTTTTGTCTGCTGAATTACTTTCGTCAGTTCCACTTGTTTTCCCACCACTGCAATACTAGGGAGGCAAATTCTTGTATCACACTCCATTATAAGTTTATATTTTAAATTTCATATATCATATCACAAAGTGCTGTGGTGCCTGAATAAGTTTTTATATCGTTCATTTACACTTAGAATTTAAATTCTTTATCAACTCTGTGATGCTTCATTTTATCTATCTAATTAAAAACTTAACTTTATGCGAGAAAGGTACTTAAATGGCAAGTAAAAACTTCATTTATCTTCATTAAGGAGACAGACAAATGAAATGACATATTTATATGTTTTTTTTTTTCCAGTTCTTTTGCAAATGTCTCATTTGAGTATGGATGATCCTGATGGTCTTGAGATTCAGCTATTCATTTGGATGGGACACGCATTCGATAGTTACAGGAAGTGTATCGCAAAAGGAAAGTGGATTAAAAGCACCTTAACTGAAAACTAAAATCCTCAGAAATCAGTCGCTCACCAAAAGCTTCACCTGTTGAGGAATTGATGCAATAAAGAAGCGATCAGTAAAGCAGAAGGATTTGTCAGATATCAGGACCTCAGAAAATTGAGGCGAGAGATGTTAAGTTTGATTCATAATGTTCACGATGCATTAACACAGATGATGACACATTTCCCTAAATGTCGATTCTATACTAGGTTCTTTCAAGTTAGATGCTGAAATTCAGCACAATAATCAATTAAAACCTTCGTTTCGGTAGTAAATTAAATCGACTCTTACATAATGCTCTTACTAAACTCCTTGAGCACTGTAAGGACAATAAAATCATAACACTGGTAGAGATGAAATAGAGGGTGAAGTCAGTGTAAAGGACATTGCCAACAGATATCTGCTTCACAGCGGTAAGTAATACAGGAAGGATCTTAGAACTGGTAATGAATGTATTGTAAATAGGTCAGCACATTCTATATTAGATAATATATGCACGGTTCAATACCACTTCCTATCGGGGCTGAACTTGGAATTAAAGGGCATCGGGTGGGTCACTATTCACCACAGCGACCTCGACAACTATAGAGTAGACACTAACATCAGTATTTTTGGGTTATTTTTACATGTCACCATCTTCCCATCCCCTTTTACCCTGCTTCCTATCAGGGCTGAACTTGGACTTCAAGGGCACTAATATCTGTCATTTACAGTTAATTTTATACATCTCCCCCTTCCCACCCCTTCAGACTTAACTTGGACTCAAAGGGCATCGGGAGTGTCACTTTTCTTTCTCAGTGACTCAAAAAACAACGGATTAGCCACCAATATCTCTTGTTTTTAGTTATTTGTACATGTCACTTCCATCCCACCTCTTCTTACCACCACTACTTATCAGGGCTGAACTTGGACTTGAAAGGCTTCAGGAGTAGTGATGTCAATTAGAGCTTTTTCTTTGTCCCGGGATTCCGAGATAAAATTAGTCCTAATCCTAGGATCCCGGAAATTCCGGGGATTCTCAATTGTCTAGAATTGCACAGTACCTTAGTTTCCCTTTCAGGGTTTTCATGTGCTTAACATCACTAGATATGCAGAAATATTACTGTAGGTTGACTGTCTTATTGATTTTACCTGTTTAATTCTTTATATATGTATATATATATATATAGGGGTATATATATATATATAATATATATATATATATATATATATATATATATATACCA
>NC_061110.1:40627206-40634706 GCF_015104395.2 Macrobrachium nipponense | reverse complement strand
AAAGCGAATATACAATTTCCTTATATAAAGGATATCAGATTAATAATGAAACTGGTGGGTAATTCTAGATTATCCAAAGCTGTGATAAATATATAAGTAATTCTTCAATAGGTACTTTAGTAATTCAATATGTGAAAGTCTAGAACCAATATCAACCGGGACAGGTGAGCTGGAATAAACTATGAAAGTATTTGTTCAAAGTACCGGTTTTCACTCGCCTTCTTAAGTGGATTTTTATGATAGACCGTTATATATATATATATATATATATATATATATATATATATATATATATATATATATATATATATACATATATATATATATATACATACATATATATATATATATATATATATATATATATAGTATATATATATATATATATATATATATATATATATATATATATATATATGTATGTATATATATATATATATATATATATATATATATATATATATATATATATATATATATATATAGTAAAAGGAGGAATGTACAGATTCATCATTTTTAACTTCCCTGGAGACTGAGAGTTCGGGCGACAGCTTAAGAATGCTGATGACTCTTTTTTGGGTGGTGCGATGTTAGAGTTCCTTACCTAAGCATATCAGTGCCATAAGAGATTGTCCAAGGTGACTTTGAAACCAGTTGAAAGTAGTTTCAGGGCGTTGAAAAAGAGTGTGAATTCATGTGTACATGTACGAGCTATGTCCGTTCTTAATGGCATGTATTAGCCAGAACGATGGAGACAGTGTCCTAGTGGAGGGGACTAAGTGTCCTAGTAAGGGGGACTGTATTTTGGAGAGGAGATAATTGGTGTTTGACTATTACGGGGGGTTATCTAAGTTACTTGAACTATGAGTTATCATTCTATTAATCATCCTGTAAGAAACTGAATTATTCAATTAGTACTTTGCTTTTAATAAATGTATGTTTTTGTAGCTCCGACTCTGATTTGGTGACCTTAGATAATGGAGTGGAGGTTGCGAGAGAGAGAGAGAGAGAGAGAGATGCTCCCGTTGTTATATATATATATATATATATATATATATATATATATATATATATATATATATATATATAATAGAATAGAATATAGTAAATAAAAATAAGAGTTACGAAAACATCGACGATTTTGATGTATTTTGGGTACATCGATGAAATTCTAAATTTCTCTGTGTTGTATTACCTACCAGCCTACCAGTATTCTTCAGCATTGTAACACACCATAAATCATTCTTTATCAACAAATCTCCCCATACTGCCTGAATGTCATCGCCATCAATTACTACCGAATCGACAGCTCATGACTAACGGCAGAGAGAAAGAGAGAGAGAGAAAGGAGAGGAGAGGAGAGAGAGAAAAGAGGAGAGAGATAGAGAGAAAGACCGAGAGAGATGTCTGAGAGAATGAGAGAAAGATGGAGATGAAAGAGAGAGAGAGCGAGCACGTTCCTATTACGGTAAAATTCAACTTTTCTCATCTGAGTTTTATAATTCAGAACCCGTTACTATCGTAATCACCCTGGGCTGTTCAAATGAAAGGCAGTCAGAAATAAGAGGAAAATTGGGAGGATTTATGCGAAAAGTATTGCTTTTTCTGATTTTTCTTTGTAGTTTTACTACAGTGGGAAACATGTGACGTATGGCCGGATGGTAATGTAACAAAAATAAGAGACCGAGTTACCAAAACCTGTGTGAGTGTAACATTTGGCAAAATTAATGAAGTAAGAACTTTGGTTTACATGTTTATTTTGAAATAATTTTCAAGGAACTTGAGGAAAAAAATAAGTTCCTATTCCACATGAAACTTGTTTTCATTAATTCAGTTACAATTTTAAAAAATATATAGTCTGTTGCCTCCACTCTAAATGTATTTTATGAAAAGAGCGCAGTGCCTAATATTTTAATAGAAAAAGAGAAACGGTATTTTTTACATATAAACGCTTAATCTGAAATCTATTTATCTATTGTAATAAAAATCTGTGTGAGCAATAGTAATCTTTCAGAATATTTATCATACGCTATCACTGCAATGTCGTAATATATATATATATATATATATATATATATATATATATATATATATATATAATATATATATACATATATATATATATATATATATATATATATATATATATGTATATATATATATATATATATATATATATATATATATATATATATATATATATATATATATAATAATATATATATATATATATATATATATATATATATATATATATATATATATATATATATATATATAACAGTTCATCAACCCGGTATTGCCTTGGAAAGCTCTGAATGGCAACTGATAAACTCTCTCTATCTCTCTCTCTTTCTCGCTCGCTCCTTCCAACACCCCTCTACTCCTCTCTCTTTATCTCCCTTTCCTGTTAGGATATGTGTTTCCATTACATTGTCTAGCATTTTTGATATTGCATATTTCACCACTTCTCACCCCCATTCCTATTGGGGCTGAAGTTGGACTTGAGGTGCATTGGGAGTGTTTCTGTTCTTCCCAGCGACCTCAAAAACTATGGATTTAATACTAATCTCTGTTGTTTTCAGTTATTGTTAAATTTCACCACCTTCCCACCGACTCCTCCTATCAGGTTGAATGTTCAAATCTATAAATTACTCACTAATATTTGTCGTTTTCAGTTAATTTTACATGTCACTCTCTTCCCACTCACCTTCCTTGGCTAAACTTGGACTTAAAGGGCATCAGAAGTGTCACCATTCATCTCAGTGACCTCTCAAACTATGGCTTAGACACTAATATCTGTCATTTTAGATTATCTTTACATGTCACCCCCTTCCCACCCTTTTATACCCCCTCCTTATCAAAGCTTAACATGGACTTGATGAGCATCATGAGCGTAACTTTATCTCAGTGACCTCAAAACCTTTGGATTAGACACTGATATCTGTCATTTTCGGTTATTTTTACATGTCACCCCCTTCCCACCCCTTTTCACATCCCCTCCATGGGGCTGAATTTGGACTTGAAGGGAATCGGGAGTGTCATTATTCATCTTAGCACCCTCAGGAACCATGGATTAGGCACTAATATCTGTCGTTTCTAGGTAGGTTTATGTCATCCCCTTCCCACCCATTTCCAATGGGTCCCTTCTCTATTGGGCCTGAACTTGGACTTGAAGGGTATTGGGAGTGTCACCATTCATCTCAGTGACCTCAAAAACTATGAGGTAGACACTAATGTCTGTCGTCTTTTTTTATCTTTACATCACCCCACCCTTTTGGTGGTGAACCTATACTTGAAGGGCATTAGGAGTGTCCCTATTATCCTCAGCGACCTCAAAAACTATGGATTAAACACTAATATCTGTCGTTTTCAGTTATTTTTACGTTTCACTCTTTTCCAACCCCGCACTTCACAACCTCCTCACCCCACCCACTTTGGTCCCTATGATTTCTTATCTCCACAGTATTCCTCCACATATGCTAAGTTATATGTACACCAAGTTTGGTTGAAATTGCTCAATGTATATCAAAGTGTGTGTCACATGCAAATATATATATATATATATATTATATATATATATATATATATATATATATATATATATAATATATATATATATATATATATATATATATATATATATATATATATATATATACATACATATATTACCAGGGAACTTCCGCAGAATATCTGTGATTGGAGCTAGATATAAACTAATCTGTAGGGTGCATCAGCCCTCGAATTATTTAGAAAATTCTTTTAAAAGTGTCAAGGACCCATTCTAGAATGTCTGTTTGCACGCACGATTCTTAAACGTTAATTATTAACATTTTATTTTAATTAACTACTTTAAGAAAAATTATAATTGATTATAATGTAAATCTTGGGTAAGGCTCTTTCGATGGAACATTCGTCTTTTAAATAAATTCTTTCTTCCCCAAAGCACTTATCTGTTTATTGCTTATCTACTCAGCTAATCCTAGGTGTTGAATCAGTATTTAAAAATAATGAAGACATCGACTGTATTTTATAATAGCAACGCACACCAATTTGCTTCTGAGCTACCATCATTATTTTCCTTAAACCGCAGATGGCCGTAGGCGAACTTGACACTTAATAAATACACTCTCTCTCAGGGAACATTCTAACAAACGATTCGGCGACAGCATTCCATTCATATCTCTAGAGATGCTTGTCAAACATCTGGACAAATAATGACCAGAGTAACTCCATTTAGAGGACATTGTTTAGAATTAATCGTGTTTGCTAATTCACTAAGAAGAAAGCCTCTAGGAAGCCTTATGATGTCTTATCAGGGATTGAGAATCTAAGGTTTTGCCTGAATAGGATTAATGGGCCTTTTTTCGATATTGTTTTGCATCATCAGTTATTAAAATGTAATAAATTTTCCACTCTCGTTTTTTTTTCATAAACATATTGAAGTTAAAAACGGAATATTCATATTTTTCTATATCATAAAAAATGCCCGCCCACCATTGGACATTCACTTTAGCACGCTCGTGCACTCATTCACGCATATATATATATATATATATATATATATATATATATATATATATATATATATATATATATATATATATATATATATATGGTATATATATGTATATATATATATATATATATATATATATATATATATATATATATATATATATATATATATGAAGGCTTACTGCAATACAACAGTATATTATGAAGATAGAAAGCCCAAAATAACACTATTTTAACGTTGCAACCATATATTTCGAGCATTTCCCTCTGTGCTCCTGATCACTGGTCAAATATGGACATTGGATGTCTTACAAGAGTAAGTCTCTGCTGTTGACCCAGGAAGGGTGGACATTAAACTAATCCCTTGTGATTTTTGTGCGATTTGTGATTATAATATTCTCCCTTTTCTTAATCTAACAAACGCATTTTGGAATCTTTTCGGGAGCAAAATGTTTATCAAAAGCAACTAAGAAATTAAGGTTACTCTCGGGACCTCGTTTTAGAGCGAATGAGATGCAAAGATTTAAGCCCGTTTGTTCTGCGGTGAGGGGATGGTTAGAGAGGTTCAACACATTATCGGGTAAGCCAAGATTATTCCATGCGCTGTTCCCAATTAGCCTTTTTAATTTGATGCGTAAATTTCTGGAGTAGGTTTCACTGTTTTCTATAGCACAGTCGGACAAAGGCAGGAAAATAATTCCCCTAGAAAAGGAGAATTACATCAATAAAGTCCATGAACTTCTAAACGACACAGAGACCTATAATAAATTAACGAAAGATCACACTACTAACATCGTTGCCCAATTTAACAAATGGCTTGCAGACCTGTTATCACCCATTCTAAGAACATTCTCATCCTCCCACGTTAAACATGCAGAAGATTTTATAAATAAAAATTTAACAGTTTAAATTCCCCGCAAACAACATCAAATTGCTCAGCCTTGACGTCGAATCATTATTTACCAAAGTCCCGATCGTCGACGTGCTGTCTTTTCTAAAGAGGAAGTTACAACCATATGAAGAACATTTTCCTCTTGGTATTGACAAAACAATAAAATTAACCAATCTCCTTGTAACTAACAACGTGTTATCTTTCAATGGTTATTTTTACAAACAATTTGGTGGTAGCATGGGCAGTCCCCTATCCTCCCTTCTAGCAAACCTATACATGGAAAATTTCCAAACAAAAATTTTCTCTTCTATCAAACCCAGCAATATGGTCTGGCTTAGACACGTAGATGATATTTTTACTTACTGGGATGATAGCTGAGATTTCAATGAATTAAACTGTTTAATCAATTAAATTCGCTAGTTCCGACAATAAAATTTAAAACAGAATGGGAAAAGGACGGGATATTGCAGTTCCTAGAGGTACTAATCATAAGAGAAATAGATATGCGTTCGCAGTATATAGAAAACCCACTTTCGCTGTTTCATATATTCATTTCCTAAGTTACCACGATGTATCCGTAAAGATCATGGACGGGTGCAACCTATTCCTCAGGGGGCTTAGAATATGTTCAAACACGATCTGCCAACGCCTAATGCAACTGCTTTACCCACTATACATTATCGGGAAGGCTATAAATAAAGCTAATACAATACAGTATAGAGGTCCAACTCAAAAAAGACAAATAGACTTCAACAATAAAATAAAAATTCCGTACGATTAAAACATCCAAAAAGCCACAGAACACCTCAGGTCTTATAATCCTTTTATTTTCCATTATCCCAAATCCATCGGGAGTTCGCTCATTAACGTATACCTAAATAAAAGACGAGAAGAAGCCGGAGTTTACAAGATACCGTGTAGCAATTGTAATGAGATTTACGTTGGTGAAACCGGTAGATCCATCTCGCAAAGATTTGCAGAACACAAAAGATCAGTGTGATATGCATCAGAGAACTCAGGGATTTCCCTACATATTAGGGACAAAGGCCATACTATGTACTGGAGTGGGGCGGAGCTGGTTTTGAAAAGTAGCTGTCCTTACAAAAGGAAAGTGCTGGAATCTGCTGTCATCAATCAAACCAACAATATGAACCTGTCAGGAGGACACTGGAAACCGGATAATATCGACAAACTAATCCTTAGGCCGCTCCAAAAGCAGGTGTCCAAGAACATCCGAACACCGGACGAGTCGCCAGACAGGAGTTAATGAGGCCAAAAATCACCAGGGAATAGTTTAATTTCCACCCTTCCTGGGTCACCAACAGAGACTTACTGCCACACCTACACATGTTTTGTATATATACTCTTGTAAGACATCCTATGCCCATATTTTACCAGTGATCAGGAACACAGTAGGGAGTGCTCGAAGTATATGGTAGCAATGTTGAAATAGTGTTTTATGGTCCTTTCATCTTCATATGTATGTATATATATATATATATATATATATATATATATATATATATATATATATATATATATATATATATACACATACATATATATATATATATATATGATTATAATCACTTTAGCACGTGATTCATTTATCACACATATCCACAGGTGAAAAATAAGAGACAGGGTGTAGGTCCTGACCGGTTTTTAAAAACAATAAAACAATGAAACAGGTACTTATTAAGAACTCCCCATGCAATGCTAAAGGATGTGTATATAAAATCCCGTGTAAGTCTTGTGACAACTTTTACATTGGTCAAACGGGGAAAGCACTGGAAAAAAGAATAGAACAACATAAACAATGTGTGAGATATGCACAGGGAAATAGTGGTATATTTGTACATGTTAGTGAGAACAATCATGCTATTAACTGGGAAGGGGCAAAAACGCTGGTGTGTTCTAATAATGCATTGGAAAGGAATATCATTGAATCTAGTTTTATAAAAGAAAGTTACAACAATAATATGAAACATCAGTCAAGGAATGTATAAACTTGATCCTTTAATATCAAAAGAAATTTGTAAACTGTTTAAATTTTAAGGTTGGCTGTAGAGATATATGAAAAATAG
>NC_061110.1:40592206-40624706 GCF_015104395.2 Macrobrachium nipponense | reverse complement strand
TAAAGTAAGAGGAGGACGGATGTGATACCTGAATATTTGTATACTTTTATCATAGAAACACATCAGTCTGTATACATTAGGCAGTTTTCAACTTCAATAATTGCAATACCTCACATTTACGCTGTTAAGTAAAAACTGCATCATAGCTCTCTTTTATTGGCTGAAAAGGAAGT
This sequence comes from Macrobrachium nipponense, assembly GCF_015104395.2. NCBI lineage: Eukaryota > Metazoa > Arthropoda > Malacostraca > Decapoda > Palaemonidae > Macrobrachium > Macrobrachium nipponense. The sequence goes on along the minus strand of NC_061110.1, from coordinate 40,624,533 downwards.
AATTTTTCTTAAGTGATATTCACGGTCAAATTATGAATTTATTCTAATTAGTTTACATTTAATTGATATCGTAACGCGTACAAAAAGTAAGTAGCAGTCAAGATGACCATATTTGCTATAGTGTGAAATATATATTTGACAGGCAAGGAAAGACGACGAAGTATAAAATCAAATATATATTTTAGCTCTTTACTATTACATGTAATTACTATTAAAGGTAAATAACTTTTTTTTTTGGCTGAGGTGAAGTTCCGTTAACTGTTATTCTAAGTAAAATTTTCCTGAAGAGTTAAAACTATTTTTTAACTATCTAACTTTTAACAGATCATTTTGACATTTTCGAGACTAATTAGCCTTAGTTCCTGAGTTTGCTATTTCTTTCATCCAAAATATATTTCGTATGAAATTTAACTAAAACAAAAAATATGTAGCTTTGCCATTATCGTAAATTCAACTTTGTGTACAGTCTTCATGTAACTTTCCATACCCCCCATCTTTTTAGATAAAATTCGACTTACTCTAATGCTAATTTATCCTAGTTTAGCTTAATGAACAGAAGAAATAGTAAAAATATTTGGTTGGACAGAATTTTTATGTTATATGTACTTACAATTTCAAAAACTTTGGTATATTCAAACAGTTTTATTTTTCACTTTTTATCCACCATCTTTTAAACAACATATTCGGATGCTTGACATCTTGCAAGATTATCTTTACTCTTCTGTCTAGTACATAAGTTTATATACTTGATTTTAGAACACTTTCAACATTAACTTCTTGATAAATGATAATTCTAAAAGTAGCGACTATCACAGTATCTATCGTTTACTTCAAAATACGATAAATGGGCTTAAATATATCTGGGCCACTCCTCTCTTTTGTCTTTTGTTGTCTAGATTATTTTTAACAACACTCGTTTTCGATTGATATCTTTTATCAACTTAAAAGGCGTCTTAGCTCTGTGCTGAGCCTCTTTGGCTAATGGATTTCCTCAAGCCTTTTCAATTAATATTTCCTCGGTATCCCCTAGAGACTCGCATCTGAACTCAAATTCGTGAAAATCTAAGTTCCTAAATCAACAAGCGACCTCGTTGTTTTGATTATCTTTTTTTTCATGGCGAGTGAGGGAAAGAGCTTTAAATCACCAGACTTTATAGAGTATTAAAGAAATTTGAAGAAAATGTAGCAACATCTATTAGAGTATAAGTTAATTAACATCTTTGACTGATACTGAACGACTTTGGACTTGATATTTAAGAAAAAAAGGTATCTCACTCTCAATTACTGTGCATATTCACACTCACACACACACACACACACACATATATATATATATATATATATATATATATATATATATATATATATATATATAAACTGTGAAACACGTTTCCATGCGTTCATTTCCATCATATCTCACACTGAATGGGGAAAGTCGAATGAAATGTTAGCAATTGGTGAGATGATGGTTCAGGGAGTTAGGTAAAATTCATTGGCATGTTAGACCTTATACGACCGGGATTGGGTTCAGTGGTGAACAGAATTCTATTTCTGTGAAACACATTTTCATGCATTCATCACCATCATATTTCAGAGTGAAAGGGACAAGTCAAATGAAATGTCAGCAATTCGAGCACTGATGGGTCGGGGAGTTGGGAAAATTGGCCGATATGTTAGGCCTTAGTCGCCTGCCTGGGAAAAACCTTAGGTATGTGGTGCTTAAGTTCCAACTCCTTATATTACCTTTGCATCCAGATTGCTAATGCCCTGGACTCTCACTCAAAAGATTTGGGTTTAGTCCTGTGATGAGTCAGAAATTTATTTCTGTGAAACTCGCTTCTATGTGTTCATTTCGAGGACTAATGGGTTCGGGAGCTGGGTAAGATTAGTTGCCTGCCTGGGAGAAAACTCAGGTACATAGTACTTAGGATCTAACTCCTTATATGATGTTTGTGTCCGAATTCCTAATGCTATGGACTTACTAGAAAGAACAGGGTCCGTGGGGGGGGATTCGCTGGTATCTTATTATTAAGTCGCCTGCCTGGGAAAAATGCCAGGTACGTAAAACTTAAATTCCAACTCCTTATTTGATCTTTGCCTCCAAACTGCTCATATCCTGAACTCTGACTCGAAAGATTGGAGTTCGGTCCCGTGGTGAGTCTGAAATGTATTTCTATGAAATGTGTTTCCATGAGTTGATTTCCATCATATCTCACATTGAATGGGGCTGGTAGAATGAAATTTTAGCAATTCAAGAACTTCTGGGTTGGGGAGGTGGGTAAAATTAGTTGGTAAGTTATCATATCTCTTAGTCGTCTGCCCGGTAAAATCCTTAGGTACATAATACTTAAGTTCCAACTGGCGAGTCAGAAATATATGTATATATATATATATATATATATATATATATATATATATATATATATATATATATTATATATATATATATACATAGGTGTGTGTCTTAATGGTTAATGTTTATGTATGTCTGTATATATTAAGTTAGTAGAATAAATTATTTATAACAAAAGTAAAGTTGAAGAACATAACAATCTTCATCTTTAGTTTTCAAGAAATCTCGAGGACCAGTATATTATGGTATAAATTTACATTATGTATCCGGTGGGAACAATATGAATGATCGGGCAGGCTGTTGAAAAATATTACACCTGGCAAGAAAGTGATTAGTCGTTTCTGCAGTCTGGACCGAAATAAGCTGTTTCTTTGAGAATTTATTCAATCTACAAATTTCTTTTGAAAGAAATGAATGATGTTTATGCATTCATAAACTGTTGTTTATATTTTGACTAATCCTTCCTTTTATGAGGCTGAATTATTTTATGTTTTCAATGTATTAGAATATATTAGTTTTTTAACCACTGTCCAACTGATAGGCTGACTGTTTTCACTACCATGAATGAAATTTGCAGAGTTATGCTCTGCATATTTCATTTATTACTATGTTTTCTAATCTATTTTCCAATTAATTTATTGTTTTATCAGTATTAAAATTTTCACATAGAATTCACGGGATTTGATACCCAGATCCTTCACTAACACCAGGAGAGTTTTGTATGTACTGTTTTCCTTGTGTTAGTATTCTTAAATACTGTTTTCCTTGTGTTAATATTCTTAAATACTACATCAGCCCAATGTTCTTAAGGAGGAGGGAATATATTTGCTTCTTAGACATGGAATCGACATTGAAGGAATCCACAAATCCCTGTAGTGAAGCAGGTAAGTAGAAAAATATTTCAGTTTGTGATACAAGCATGACATTTGGCACAAGTGCTCATTTTAATCCCCTCTTTTAAAAGATCTTGGTGTCCATGCAAATTTTCAAGATGGCTGCTAATTGTTTCAATTTCTGACACTGAGTAAATCATTATTCAGATATTGTCTTCCTGAGTAGAAGAGTTAACTGAAGATATCACCAGAGCTCCTACTACCACATCTACCATTGTGATAAAGATGTCGTAAAATAGCAGCCATGCAACAGAGAATCTGTTTCCTACATTTCTATTGGGATATTATCAATATTACATGTTGGTGACAATAGCATCTCCCAGTCGGGCTGGCATCTCCAACACCCTGTCATAGGAAATGCTCATGCCATGATCATGAAGCATTTCTATCAGGTTTTTTTTCCTGGTTTTGGCATAGATAGCCATGCCCACAACACTGGAAAAGGAGTGTCCCTATCCTTTGAGCGTCAATGTACACTTGCTCCTTCCTTCTGTTTTGAAAAGCAGCTGTACTGCAGGAGCTGAGCAATAACCAGGTCTGACTCTGATGAGGCAAACCGTAGCTGCGACCTTAGGTCTATTCCATGTTCGACCATACCCGCGAACTGGAGCAGACTTTGAGTTATGGTATCATTGATGCATCCTTCACCATAGGTGCTGTCCATACTGGACTGATGATACAGAATATCCTTCATCGTATCTTTGCTGATTTAGCAATCACAAGTGTATCTGAGTAGTCAGATGACTGAGATGGGGCTGGAGGTACATCTTTCCGTAATGCAAGCAGCCCACTTCTTCCTTTCTTGTGCGTTTCTAATTCAGGGATTTCTGCCAATAAGTTGTCCTTTAATCTCGTATTTACAGTGGGTGAGGCAATGCCCTATTGTTCCAGGAGCTGCTGGTATAATTGGAATATGTCTGCAAGAGAAAATATGGCAGGACTATCCGAACTGAAGCTGATTTCAATTATATTATTAACCAACAGTGGATATATATCTGTTTCTTCACTGTGACATTGTTCTTTCTCAAGATTTCAAAGATGGGAACTCACCCTATTGTAAAGGCTAGTGAGACATACAAGATGGTATTTCAGCTCTTGTGCAATTGAATCACCTGCACCTAATTTTGCTAATAGTTTACCATCATTACGAAGGTCTGATATAGGTGCCACATTTAAAACGAAATGCATGCTTCATTGTCATGACACTCATTCGACGTTTTTAGAATGTTTTTCCTGTGGTTCACTACTTCCAACCGTATAGCTTTGCTTTTTTGTCTGATCAAGTTTTGCATTATTAAACAGGACCCTGCAGGTCTTGTGATATTTTGCCATGTTTTGTCACAGTGTTGCCTCTATGCCACTGACTTCGTCCAGTCTTGCTGGACCAAAGTTAAGCGGCATTTCATCTATCTCCTGGAACAATGGCACATTGGTTGAAATCATTATGTACCCATCATGTTTAGGATTATAATGTACAGATTGTCTGTGATTGAATTTACACTTGCCATTATGAGCTCTTGTCTAAGCCAGAGGGGCAATCCTTTTACCACCTTAATCTGATATGTACATTGATGTATATAGCCCGATCATTCATCCAGTGTCATTTAAGTCCTGTGGGATTTGTACACCATCCAGGTAAGTACATGAACAAGCCATGCAGAGCCCCACCTACTCTTAGCTCAACTCTCCTGCTCTGGCACCTCTCCTGCTACTTCAGGCACGGCTGTCTAACTAGATCTACCAACTTTATATATAGTTTTTACCAGCTAATTGATAGAGGGCTATCAGACAGCATTTGAGACACTAAACTACCATACTAAAATAGAGTAAAGCTAGGTAAATCGTAAGTAAAGTAAGATTAGCTGACACTAATTCCCATGCTGAATTACACAGCAGTGAAGTCACAGATGTGCCCTGGTTGTGTGCTGGCATTCACTCTTTTAAACTAAAACTAAAGATAAAGCCACCTCCTAAATTATGTATAGACTTGCAGACTTTATATTGAACATGAAGAGATTTTTCCATGTCTACTGAATTCTGAAGCGTGATTATCTAAGGTTTTTTGGCTACCATATTGGATGCCATCTTTCTTTATATATGCTATATGACATCTTTAACAGAAATACATTTTACATTTTCTTTGTGACTGTCTAAAATGTGGATAACCAAAACAAATGTATAAAAACACGACCAGAGGCACATGAGTCCAATGTTAAAACCTTCACTAGCGGCCTTCATGAAAAACGACAGCTATTTTTGAATTTTGATTGGGCACCCAGTAATTTTAAAGAAGTGGCTTATGTAGAAGATATGTACCAGATTCCATGCTTATATCATTAACTGAAGTATTCTAGTGAAAAAATTATTCTATCTGCCACACTGTTGTGATAAGGGTTCTTTTCCTCCGCCAGTAGCATACTGCTGCATTACCTGAGGTAAAGAGGGACTGATGTCTGCATCCAGTTATTATTATCGGGGTGATTGTGTCGACAAGTTTTTATTTGATCTGAGCAGAAGTTGGGAGTTCAGTAGGGGCTAGTGGGAAACTTGCCCCATCAAGAAGTCCGCAAAGTCAAAAGCATCTTCCTTAGTGACTGAGAATAGTTCTCATGCATCGGATCAAAGATATTCTCTGTCTCCTGCCTACGGCTATCACTGACTGCAACTCACTAAGAGTATAAAACCTAAATCAATTATCAGTTGCAGCTTATTACTGGGGTTGCAATTTGCTATTTTGTAGTAACATAACAAAATTCTCTCTTTGCCTGCTAACGTGAACTTCGACAAAACCGGAGTTGAGTTCGACATCATTCACAAAGCTGTGTTCGAAATGCCAATGAATGTTAACTAGAAACTGAGTCTTTTGTACTCATTTGACTTCTGATGATCTGCTCTTAAGATTTTGACCTCCATATAATTTAAAGATGGAAAAAAGAGCTCATTTAACTCGAGATAAGTTAAATGAGATTGCAAACACTACTCTAAGAGAAGTCATTGCAGGACATATGTTCCAATTGACATAACTTATCAACAACCTTAGGAAAGTTCAAGAAACAATTCACTTTAAAAATTTATATATATTTTTAATAATGAGGAAAGAACGGGATTTAAAACATTTGGAGTCGGATACCTGGAGTACTCCGCTTTGGTTCTGAAACCTTAAATAAAACAAGATTATATCAAAGTCTAAGAATCAATAGGAAAACCACACGATACAGTTATAAATGTGATGGGCCAAAAAACATGACTAAAATGGAAAAATGAACACCAGCTGTGACTGATTTCAGATGTTATGGAACCAGTTCTTTTTATTCATATACATATGAGAAGGAGGAAGTGCAAAATTTTCAGATACTTCCCTAGATTCTCTACAAACTGAGGGAAGATTTAGATAGATATTACGTTTAATAGAACAATATTACGTTTAAAAGAACAATATTATGGCCTTATTTCTTTTACTGCTTATATTCAAGATTTGACTCTGTTCATTTGCATGCAAGATAGTAAAAGAGAAATTCACGAGTATTTCTCAGTAAAATTCATAGACCTTTTCAGAGATCCGGTATACCTATTATTATAGGTGGCGCAAATAACCATTCTTTGAAAACTCAACAAAAGCTAGTATCAAAATGATGAATTTATCCAAACAAAATAGACTGTTTTAGTCATATAGAAGCAGAAAATGTCTCTTACCATATCTTAACCACCAATAATGATACTTATGTAATGTTGTGAAAGTCTGTAGATGCCTTTGCCAAGAGCAGGTATAAGAATATATCAGCTGTATTTATCAATAAAAAATTTTGTACACTGGATAATGCACTAGAAATTTCCAAGGACTTTGTAGACTTTTATGAAAAGCCTATTATAGCAAGAACTTTTTTATCAATTAATTATTAATTTTGGCTTAAATACTCTTAGTGACTTGTAGTGATGGACACCCGTGGGCAGAAAGAGATAAAGAACAGTACATTTGATCTGGTGTATGGGAACTATTCTCAGCTACTATGGCTCTGGAATCCAAAAATATTAGATGTTTAATCCAGATGCACAAAATTCATATCCTAATTTCATTTGCTAACGTTTTACTTGTTTTATATTCATACTTTCTAGGACATTTCCTTTTTTCCCTCACTCCTCAATCTAACTGGATGAAAAGGAAATAATTTCATCTGTGACACCAGTTTTCCTTTACTCATTGATTCTTTTTCAGATCTTTTCAAGACAGAGATTCTATATTCTATTAATGGTTTTTCAGCCACTGCCAAAGTTAATTAAAAATGGGAATCCGTTTCCTTCATGTGTCCTAGTAATACCATGTATCTCATCTCCATTGGAATGATGTAAATCTGCCGACAATTTCGTAAACGTGAAAATATCCTTTTGAGATTGAGTAGCAGTTTTTATACAGAAAAAAAAAAAATAATTCGAAAACATTATACCAAGAATGCTTCTCTAAGAAGTAAATTGTCAGTCGCTCATACTTTTTATTTTATGTGTAAGGAATATGTTACAATTCATAAAGATGACTCTTTTACTTTTTCTAATTATATTCGTGAAGCTCATTTCTTTAACAATATTTGAAGTTATATCGATAAACTCGGTAATATGAGCCTAGAAGTCAATTTTACGAAGAGTAATTTTCAATGTGGGCATCATGAAAATTTTGGCTTCTCCTATAGTTAATCATATTTAAAAAAAAAAAGGTGATAGATAGAATGCTGCGCAATTCCTTTTTTTATTTCTCAGCCTTAGATCATAATATTTTTTTATTTATTCCACTTATTATTCACAGATACCTTTATTATAAAGATAGGCAAATCAGGATAGGATGTCTTATAAGTAGAAAAGTAAGTTAAATATACAGTCATCCTAATTATCTATTCTTGAATATTCTAGAACTACTGAGAAACTTTCCTTACAATCCTTACAAAGTAATTCTTCGAAATTTCTTAGATTTTTGTCGTTAAAAGATTATACTCTTAAAAAATATTCTTTATTACGCAATTATTGATTTAAGTCTCTACACTTTCGGGTATTCTCCATTTCAATACTCAATATGCGGAATTGAGTTACAATAAAAAAAAACAAAAAAACCTCGACTTTTAGAAAGATGAAATTTCCGGGACTGTGTCACAAAAAAAAAAAAAAAAAAAAAAAAACTGTATGTTTTCCACGCGGCTCTGTCGTTGAAGCGAAACCTGAACCTTTAGCGCAGTTTCGCTCTCAATCAAATTGCTGCAGATTTGGAGTTTCTGGAAATTTATTCTGGTCACTGCAGTGGAGAGACTGATAGACAAATATGAAGTGGAGCTGACAGGAATTTCATACGATCGGACTGGGGTTTATTTTTTATTTTCAAGAGTTGATATTCTCTGAAGTTTTTACTTTATATATTCTGCATCGCAATATGCCATGGGAAAAATACTTCAGAATTTTGACAAGTGAATTTAACTTCCCACCAGTCATAATAATTTAATAATTTAGAATAAGTTTTACTAAACGATTATTTTCCGTGTACGGTACATTAGCTAGAAACTCCCGTTAATTTAGTTAAACCCACATCGTTAAGCTACTCATAAACAGATAACCATTCCTTTCCGCTTACGTAAGTGATTAATGATCCTAACGGAACGGATTATTGTAATTACCTGTTTGCCTGTTTCTAATGGTCATGTACCAGACAGCAAAAAAGAAACAATTGCGCTAAATATAAGTACTAAGAGCAGATCATTTTATTCGTCAGTTACGTTAATTTATCCGGAACTACCATGAAAACTAGTACATAAGACCGAGAGATGACGTCAACCGAAGTGAATTTTTATTCAACATTTCTCACTAATCTTCGTTCTGGGACCTTAGAGTTTTCATCTATTGCTTGTGACATAACTGGCAAAATGAAATAGTGGGTGTTTCGTGATATGGAACAATCTCGAAATCCAGTCAAACATTCATTGTCCAGGAGCTTGCTCCACAATAGCCAATTGAAATACATCAAATAAGTTTTGATATAGGTTGCAGAATAAAGCCCTGCCCCTTACCCCTTCCCTTGTATCCTCTGACCGCCATATCTGTCTCTTGTTTCTGGGCTTTATTTCCCATTTCGCGATTTCATCAGCCTCAGATTAATGCTGAATTTGCAAAAAGGTCATCCATTTTTAACGTTAAAGATAAACATTTAGGGGTTCGAATTGGAAATTAAAAAAAAAAACAAAAAACAAAAACAAGACTGGTATGGAAGAAGGTATACCACGAATTATATTTTTTCATTCAGCCTGTCATTTCTGGTTTCTAAATATGCCCTATTATTTCACAGTTAACATAAAACTGTAAAAGGGAATGTTTTTTTGACGGATTGTGGGGATGGGAAACAGGAAATGAATATGAGCACAAGCGTTGTAGAAATGGTAAATGGGAACTTTGATGTACTGATGTAATAAACATTTTAATGAAAATAAACTATTTAAATTCTTCTCCTTAAGGATAGCGATAGTCATTTCCAAACGGACTTTTTTTTTCTTCTTTTACTTACAAACCCATTTTTTTTCTCACAGATTTTGTAAGAGGTTTATTATTTTCCAGGTGATGTTCATAAAATCGGTTGTAGTTTTTTTAGTGGCAACCGTATTACTATTTGTTAAGCCTAACTATGAGAAATGTATTCTCACGTGGATTCACCTAATATGAAATGTCCTCATTTTCTTCCTTGATATTCTCTAGGCAGAAAAGGTTGTGTCCTGAATCAAAGAGGAAAATATTAGAAATATGGATTGCATTGTACTGGACATAAAGTTTTGTCCTCAACATGAAAACAATTGTTCTTCACCAAGGAATCTTGGCTCTAATCTTAATGATGGAGCCATAAACTTACATAAAAGCAGATGCAAGAACCACATGCGCAGCGTTCAGGAGACAACAATAAATTGAAGAGGCCTCTTTGTCATTTCTGCCAGACACCAAAATTCCAGCGAACGCGTTTTGGGGGAAAGAGACTACAAGACGTCTCGCTCTCGGGATATCTTTCCTGTCTTGGACCTATTTGCGGCTCAGTGATGATTATTATGTGGTGCGTAACACAATTAATGTTATTCCTATAGAGGGTATAATAATAATAATATAATAATAATAATAATAATAATAATAATAATAATAATAATAATAATAATAAAATAAAACAAAAAAAAGTATATGTTTATCATCCATTATTCAAGTCTTTAAATTGAATAATTAATTTTATTTTTTGGAAATATCAAGCTGTGTAAAACACTTTATGGTAATTTTGCAAGATTTATCATAAAATCTTTTTGATGAAGGTAACTGGTAGTTGGGAGTCTCCCGTCCCCTTTCATACCAACGCTGAAACATAGTTAGAAAAGATATCTCAATTATCGATTGGTGTATAGAAAACATTTGGTGCATTTTCTTATAAGGGGACAGTTTTAGCATTATCCAAAAACCAAATATATCAAGTACTGTAGTAAATTTAAATCTGTGAAAGTAATATTGAGCATTTATTGTTTTTACAAGTCTTTATCGGTAATAAATTTCATCATTTAGAAAATCTATCCAATCCTTTCATGCCTGAATTGTCTGCCAAATAAGCATACATTTTTCAAATGTGGTTTAGAATACGTAATATCTTAATTACCTGTATGTGCCAAGTCTACTGAAACAATATTGCCCGATAATTAAACCATACAATTATTCAATCATTCAACATATAAATACATATATAGGGAATCCATAAAGTCTCTTTACATTTTAAAAAAAAAAATACATCACAAAAGCAAATGAACAGGCGGATATGTTTAAATTATTACAAAATGTGGAGTAGATATGAAGTTTTTTTGCCTCATTCAAAACATATCTCTACGGGAGCCATTGTCTGCACGAAGCACATCAAGATACTCGATTATTCGCCATGTTCGCTGTAGCATAATCAATGTTGGCAATGGAATCAGTGATCTTTAACATAACCCAATAGAAAGAAGTCCAGGGGAGTGATATCTGGTGAACGAGGTGCCCAGAGTAATTGGGCCATCGCTTCCAATCCAACGGTCTGGAAATGTTTGATTACCAATGTGGTGGTGCACCATCTTGCTGGAAAATGATGGTTGGTTGAAAGTCATCTAGCTGTGGTGCCACAATTATAGTCGAAAAGTCAAGGTGAACATCTGCAGTAATTGATGTCTCGTTGAAGAAAAATGGACCAATGATTTGATTGCACGTTATCCCACATCACACATTTACTTTTGGACTATTTCAGTGAAGTTCTTTGATCAATTGGGGATGTCCCGCACCCAGATTCTCACATTTTGTGTGTTCAGTTTCCCTGAAACATGAAAGGTTGCCTCATCACTAAAACAAACTCCGTTAAGGAACGTTTCATCCTCAAAACTTCGTTCCAGCGTGTTGCCTGCAAACCCTATTTTGAGGTTTATCATTCGAATCGAATGCCTGTGTGAGTTGCACTTTGTAAGCGTACAATCACAAGTTCTTGTGTGAGACTTTGTTCACTGTTGTGTACTGTCTGGCAGCAGTGCAGATGGACTGTGTCTTACACGATCGATGTTATCCTCGTCCACTTCTCCCTTTATCCAACAATGCCCCCCAAAATTTTTTGTGTCATGCAAGAACTGACGGAATTTTGTGTCTGTATGTGTTTGTGTGTGCGTGAGAGTTGTTTTTTTTTGTGCGTGTGTGTATGTGTGTAACGACTCTACCATAGTATTGACCTATGGATGCTGTCAAATGTCTTCTTTTAATCAACAAAAGACATCAAAGATAATTTTAATGAAAAATTCCTATACCTTTTCATGAATCGTATAACGAAAAAGTGATTAGAGATGATAACCTAGTTATCACATACCTACTTTAGCTCTATTTCCTGTGCAGGAGATTATTACCCAGATAAAACCAGAAAAAAGGTGTGAGTGGTTTTTAGTATGGAGATGAAAACAAATTATTTTCGTTAATGAATAAATATTTAAAGGACACGAAAAATGTCATCGTTTCAATATTATATTTATTTAATAGTTCATTTTAAAACGTCATCCTCATGGTAACTAGGAAAACTGTATCTACAATGGATTACAAATACAGTGGTGCAAATTCTGTATGGAGACCAATAAATCTATTCTTTCTGGGGGTTTGCAAAGTAATGCACCTTTTAGAAATATATTATCAACTTTGTTCAAATATACGTTTCAACAGAATTGAATCATTTTCGGGGCGGGGGGGTGGGGGTACTGATGTTATTTTATTTAAAAAAAAAAAAACATTTGTTTAGCTATATAGCAAGTTTAAAAAACTGAGAATTCTACCTCTGTTTACATCCTAGATTATACTGCTCGCATGTGAATAAGAGAACTGACGACTTACTTGAGGAGTGCACCCGTTGTACCCACAAAGCCATTGCAAATGGAAAGGATTGTTTCTTTCAGGTCACCGGCTTTCTCTCTCTGTTGACTTAACACGATGAACTTCAACCGATATCGTGGAAACAAAATATCTTCTTTGGAGCAAAAGTAATTTGGAAAAGAATTCATTAATAATTGATTGCGAGGGTAAACATTTAAAGTTAAATGGTGCTGCTTTGAAATTATGCACACGCAAATGCATAAGCAGGTAGAGAGAGAGAGAGAGAGAGAGAGAGAGAGAGAGAGAGAGAGAGAGAGAGAGAGAGAGAGAGAGGTTGCATTGATAATGAATAAACCTTGATTTTTATTTACACTTTCATTTGTTTTTAATAGGTAGTCTGTAAATATGTTTTACTTCATTCAGATTCAAGTAAATTCACATATGCTTCGCTGTCAACTAGGAAAGAAGGCAGGGTAGATCATACCTACTTTAGGATAAAGGGTTACCACTAATATCATGAGACATTTGAAAAGGAAGATACTTCTCACGTTCGGGAAGGCTTTCAAAAACATCATCAGTTACAAATGTATTTAATAACAGGCAATGTTAGACTACTTGTAACCGGCATATTTCTAAAGTTCTGTTCGATATCAAAATGCTAAAATGGTATAAACTTTGCAATGCTAACATTCTAAAAAAAAACTCGTATATATAGAAAAAAATGAATTCTTTAGAATAAGTTAATTATATTTTTTGTTAAGTTACCAAACGAAAATCATTACTTCATAACATTATTAACAGATATTTGTCTACTTGGAAATCTATACGAGTGATCTTAGTCTACTCTATTTCTGACTGTCCTTTCGAAGATATAATCCTCACAAGGTTAAATGATCCTTCATATATATAAGTGTGTGATTTATTAGCTGAGAATCCTCTTTTGCTTTTTTGCACTCAAAGAATTTACCGTACTATGTTACATGCTTTATATCTCAGGTGTACGTAGTATAAAAAGAGAGCTGTTCTAAAATTACATAGATTTCGAGATATAGAATTTAGTGGTTTCTTAGTATAGTATTCATATTGGAAAAAAAAGAAAATAATTAATAATTTTGTGTTTGAAATAGTCTTCATTTGATATGAAAATTCATGAGAATTTATAAAGGGGCAGACGCGTTCATATCGATATTTTGATAGGAATCGTGTCGGGAAACAGCCAGCATAGACTATGAATGGCAATACTATAGATTGCAAAAAAAGTATAAAATTATCGTTCAGCCTTCACAATGTCCTTGTTTGTTGGTTAGGACACATTCTATCGTAGCACCACTTCATGGTTTACGCAGTTAGTAGTGAATTACCTCGAGGGAAAGAAAATTATGTAAAAAATCAATTGTTTACATAAAACAAAATTTCAGACATTTCGGGTACGGGATGATTTCGGTCATCTTAATGGCGTTATGGATAACTTATAGAACCAGATTTACTCGTAAAGCACAGGCGGCTTGTTATCCTAGTTTTAAGGTATTCACTTTTTTAATAGAATGTCTGCCTCATGGTTTGCTTGATATTTATACCGTATGTATAAAACAGCAGTTAAATGACTGGGTTATTGACGAGAATGTTTTAGAAACCATCCATCACTGGCTAAGAGCAATGTGGTTACTACGATAAAGAAACAGAAGATGTAACGATTTATATGCACCACTTGATAATTCATTTATAAAAAGAATTGTTATTGAGATAGGAGCCAATTCCAGTAAAAAATATGTATGTGTAATTAATTTGTAAAAATATGTCACAAACACAACTTTCCTCTGACACACACTTATGCACACATACATACTCACACACACACACACACACACACACACACACACACACACACATATATATATATATATATATATATATATATATATATATATATATATATATATATATATATACTATCAAGTAGCACTTGAAGATTGATTATCAAGAGCCAGTAGGAAAAATGAAAAGCAGCAGTACCTAGCGCTTCCGTGTATTCTTGATGCACCTCATCAGGGTACAATATATAAAAGAATGAAAAATAGCTTCGAAATATCAAAGGTAAACAAAAAACGAGAAAGAAAGTAAAATATAGAACAACCAAACAGCCTAGTCGAGAAGCAAATGGTCCAAGGCCTTGAATTACACTTAAAGGATAAATACTACAAACGGAAATGGAACTACTAAGCAGTCAGTTACCTAGTTACGAAGTTGTAAGCAATACATTTCGTAAGCCATTTATCTAGTTTATATTGTCCCTTGGTAATATTAAAAACACTACTTGACTTATATTTCATTATTATGCTAGATATTATAATATAATGTTTCTTTTAATAATATCACTATAAAGTAAAATTTCCCTTGAATTTTTTCCAATTAATTTCGTGATTGAAATTGTTCATGTGTAGAAAGAGGGCAGCGGTGTATTTCCTACACGTGCACAACATTCATGTTGATTTCTTAAATTTGTCAAAGTGGCTTGTCGTGAATTGTCACCTCTTTTGGGAAAAATTCCGGGTTTTCAGTAAAGAATAATGTGGATTTTGTAAACCGTCTCATAAGCTGTAACATTAATAACGAATTTAAAATGATTAGCTTTGATGTAGTTTCCCATTTTACTAAAGTTCCAGTTGACGACCTAATAACATTTTTAGCCGATGAGTTGGGTGACAACGAATTTGCTCTGCCAACTGACACTATTTTAGAATTTATAAAACTATGTATTAAGGAATGTCAATTGCCTTTCAATTGTGAATTCTTTGCGCAGATGTTTGGTATGGCTATGGGGAACCCGTTATCGCCCCTCCTGAGCAACATTTACATGGAGTTTTTTGAGAAAGAAACTTTTATCAAATATTTTACCGGCGAATGTTCTTTGGTTTAGGTATGTCGATGACATATTTTGTGTATGGCCGTTGTGTGATGTGAACCAATTTTTAAGTAGATTAAATGCGCTAGTCCCCTCTATAAAATTTACACATGAGGAAGAAAAAAGATGCAATTTTACCATTTTTCGATGTAAATGTGCATAGACAGGGTAACATTTAAATTTTCTGCTTTTAGGAAACCTACAAATGTATGTTCTTACATTCAATTTTACTTCAATCAACATTTGAAAGGTAAACTCTGTATTTTCTTCAATGTTTTTAAGACCATTAAGAATTTGTTACCCTGAAGTTTTAGTAGACGAGATTGTCAAGATTTATGATGTTGCTTTTAAACTAAAGTACCTGGCATTTTTAGTTGATGTTGCTTTAACAAAGGCTAAGAAAACATTTTATGCAGTGGACCATGTACAGGCTTTTTTCCCTAGTAATTTGCTTGTTTTACCTTTTGACAACAGGTTTCTTTAATGGCCAACAATGATTAAAGTTTTTAATGTTAATGATTTTTTTAGTACCACTCAGTCTGTGAGAACAATTTTAATAAAGAACTCTCCACATTTACATACAGGTTGCATTTGTGATAAAAAATATATTGGTCAAAGTGGCAAACTATTGGCATGATGATTAAATCAACATAAATATTGTGTATGTGTAGGAAATACATCGAGTGCCCTCTTTCTACATATGAACAATTTTAATCGTGCAATTAATTGGAAAACTTCAAGGGAAATTTTATATTGTAGATATTTTTTTTAAAAAGAAACATTATAGGATCTGGCATAATAAAATATAAGTCGAGTAGTTTTTCTAATATTAGCAAGGGACACTATAGACTAGATAACTGGCTTACGAAATGTATTGTTGACAACTTCGTAACTTTGTGATTGACTGCTTAGTACTTCCATTTCCGTTTGTAGTACTTATCCTTTAAGTATAATTCACGGCGTTGGACCATTTGCTTCTTGACTAGGCTGTTTGTTTGTTTTATATTTTACATGTTCGTTTTTATGTTTACCTTTGATATTTCGAAGTTGTTTTTCATTCTTTTATATATTGTACTTGGCCGAGTCGATAATGTCACTGGAGTCCTGATTTCCCCTCTGTCAGCTGGGTGATAGTTTGAACCCACGAGAGGACGAAATTAATGTCAACTAAAAAATTCCCCTTCGGTTAACATATATGAAAATATATTAATTCCGAGGTAGAGCGAACCAGATATTAAAGGACATTTGTAGCACGATGTATGTATGTGAATCACGGTGATGTGATATATATATATATATATATATATATATATATATATATAATATAGATTATATATATTATAATATAAATAATATATAATAATATAATAAATACTATATATATATATATATATATGTATATATATATATATATATATATATATATATATATATATAAATATATAAATATAATATAATATATAAATTAAATAATAAAAAATAATAATAATAATAACATATATAAATAAATATATATATATATATATATATATATATATTTATGAAATATATAAATATATAATATATATAGGTATATATATTATATATATATTTATATTATATATAATATATAATATATAATAATAATAAGAAAATAATAATAATATAATAATAATAACAATAATAATTAATAATAGTGAAACCATCCTATAAAACGCCAAAATTATAGAAAGAAAGAACTAATATTTCAAAGAGACTGTTGTCCTCTCTCTTCAGGTAGGTAATGAATGAGAAAAAAGTTACAAAAAACTAACTTCCCTAGACATTAATACAACATAATCGGCCAGTTAGGTAGGGACAACAGAGCTCAGCTATTTTTAACCATGTGAATAACTATAACCGCAGAATAAGCTGGAATTTTTCACGTATAATTTATAGCAGCAAATGACGATACAAAAGCCAAGTGATAGAGGCGGCCTTGATTAAACAATGGCAGGTAATGAGCATCTTAACAAGCGCCTGGGATTCAGATGTCATAGATGAAATATTCCTTCAACTAAACGCTTAAGATGATTAAAATATATATATATATATATATATATATATATATATATATATATATGTATATATATATATATAATATAATATATATATATATATATATATATATATATATATATATGTATATATATATATATATATATATATATATATATATATATATGATATGTATATATATATATATATATATATATATATATATATATATATATATATATATATATATATATATATATATATTATTTATATACATACATAAATGCATACATTATATATAAATATATATATGTATCTTATATATATAAGTATATAGTATATATATATATATATATATATATATGTATATCTATATATATATTATATATATATATATATAATATATATATATATAAGAGATATATATATATCTATATATATATATATATATATATAGATATAAGTATATATATAATATATGTATCTTCATACTTTGTCGGTATGAAGATACCTGCAAGATTGATGCCACTAAAGGAATTGCTTTTAACGAATATTGTATAAAGAAAAAAAACTAGCCCTAAGAGTGTGTATATCTCTATATATATATATATATATATATATATATATATATCTATATATATAATATATATATATACAATTCTTAGGGCATAGTTTTTTCTTATACAATATTCGTTAAAATGCAATTCTTTTAGTGGCATCAATAAGTTTTTTTGCAGGTATCTTCATACCGACAAAGTTTTCTCCGATTCTCGTTCGTCAATTTCTGGTGAAAAATACGCAGGCTTCCTTCTTCCATTTATTGAATTTTGTCGCGACAGCTGTTTCGTCTTATGGCATTATCAAGCGACTACTGGCTTACAATCTGGCCTTGCGGCCTATTTATTTCATCGTGTGGGAGTTATGACCTTGAGGTATGGGGACTGGTTAGTCTAGGATTAACTGCTTAAGGGCGTTGTTTTGAATACAAAGAACATAAGGACGTATGTACTGTGACAATAAAAGTGAAAGTTTCAAACAGTGGTTAAATAAATATTCTAAATACAAAACCATGTGCTAGTGTTTCCTTAAATGTATGTTTTAAAATTTAATATGTTACATGTTGGTTTTAGATAAAAATTACAAAATTACATACAGGAATGAAAATGAATATAGAAATCTAAATACAGGAATAAATAAATATATATATATATATATATATATATATATAATATATATATATCATATATATTATAATATATATATATATATATATATATATATATATATATATATTATAATATTTTATAGCATGCATAGAGGTACAAGTCAGATGATTTCTGTTTATTCATAAATGTGTATAATTTAAATTTGAGTGAGTGAGCATGTGTGTGTGTGTGTGTGTGAGTGTGTGTGTCCAAATGGTCTACGTTTGTTAACGGCTGCAGATTCGTGTTGGACGGGGTCTCAGCGACCTGAGCAAGGATGTTACTTGTCTTTCGCTGGCGCTGGGTCCTTCCTGTCTTCTAAGGGGTGCGATGTTCCCGGTAGGTTGGTGCGCGTTGTATGGTCCCTGTTGGCGTGCGTATTCCTTTTCCTGCTGGAGGGGAGTATATGGTCCGATTCTTGTTGGACGTTCAAGGTCGGCTTCTGAATAGCGATGCTCACCGCTTCCGTTATTAAGAGGCGACCGTGGTTGTCTTCTCTGTGCACGACCTGGGTGCCTTCTATGAGCTCTTTTAGAGATGGGTTCCTATCGTGTACCTCTCCGGGGGGACCAAAGGAGATGTGCACGAATGTAGTTTACAAATTTACTTGTTCAGAGGAGATGTGTAAATCTCACAGCCAAAACTACATCAGGCACACTACAACGACCCTTCGGAGACGTCTGCTGGCTCATAGAAATCAAGGGGCCATCCATCAACATTACATAGATGTACACGATAGGAACCCATCTCTACAAGAGCTCATAGAAGGCACCCAGGTCGTGCACAGAGAAGACAACTACGGTCGCCTCTTAATAATGGAAGCAGTGAGCATCGCTATTCAGAAGCCGACCTTGAACGCCCCAACAAGAATCGGACCACTATACTCCCCTCCAGCAGGAGAAGGAATACGCATGCCAACAGGAACATAAAACGCGCACCAACCCACCGGGAACATCGCGCCCCTTAGAAGACATGAGAGGACCCTGCCCAATACGAATCTGCAGCCGTTAACCAACGTAGACCATTTGGACACACACACTCACACACACGCTCACTCACTCAAATTTAAATTATACACATTTATGTATAAACAGAAATCATCTGGCTTGTACCTTTATGCATGCTATAAAAATATATATATATATATATATATATATATATTATATAATATATATATATATATTATATATATGTATATATTTATATTTATTCCTTCCTGTATTTAGATTTCTATATTCATTTTCATTCCTGTATGTAATTTTGTAATTTTTATCTAAAACCAACATGTAACATATTAAATTTTAAACATACATTTAAGGAAACACTAGCACATGGTATTGCATTTTGAATATTTATTTAACCACTGTTTAAACTTTCACATTTATTGTCACAGTACATATGTCCTTATGTTCTTTGTATTCAAAACAACGCCCTTAAGCAGTTAATCCCTAGACTAACCAGTCCCCATACCTCAAGGTCATACTTCCCACACGATGAAATAAATAGGCCGAAAGGCCAGATTGTAAGATACGGGCCGAACAAGGGAAAGGCCCGTGCCAACAAGAAGTGTTGGCTTAATACAACAACAACAACAACAAGATTGTAAGCCAGTAGTCGCTTGATAATGCCATAAGGCGAAACAGCTGTCGCGACAAAATTCAATAAATGGAAGAAGGAAGTCTGCGTATTTTTCACCAGAAATTGACGAACGAGAATCGGAGAAAACTTCGTCGGTATGAAGATACCTGCAAGAAACTTATTGATGCCACTAAAGCAATTGCTTTAACGAAAAATTATATATATATATATATATATATATATATATATATATATATATATATATATATATATAATATATGTATGTATGTGTGTGTGTGTAAGTTTGTATGTATCTATATATGGACAAATAGACAGGCATAAATTTGAACTAAACGTTCATTTTGCGGCTATGCAACGGTAACTTTTTTTAAATGCCAAATAACTAACTCAAGTAATTTCTCTCTACGTCTAATGACCTTTCGTTTTGGAGTGAAACAAAATTTCAATACTGGAAAGACAAATATTCGTGAAACCTAGCCTTGCACAAAACATTTAAACCATATAGTTATGTATTCATTTTCCATGGAACAAAAAATGCAATTCAGGTTAAGATATATCCTTTAGCGTCACGTACTTGGCAAAAGTTGCAATGATTAAAACTTTGCTGCAATCTTAAATTTTTCCAAGTATTCACTTCGTTTTCGCGGGGAACTGGGAAGAATATTTTCAAATAAGCATTAATCGCAAGACTTAAACTTTTTCCCCAAACATAAAAATCCAGAATTCGTGCCTCTTAATGCAAGTTCTCTTTTACACAACTTCAGTATTTTGTATTTTTCCCCAGAAATGTTTTAACTAACTTTAATTCAATTCAATTTTTTTTAAATCATAGGGTTTAAGCAATACTACCAACACGCAAAAACATACAAACATATATACCAACATATACTTATTCACTTATACACACACACACACACACGTATATATATATATATATATATATATATATATATATATATATATATATATATATATATATATATATATATATATATATATATATATATATATATATATATATATATTATCTATATATATATATATATATACTTGAAAACTTACGATTTTTTTACGTCAGAAAGAGAGAGAGAGAGAGAGAGAGAGAGAGAGAGAGAGAGAGATGAGAGAGGCGCGTTTAGAAGCTTTTTACGACATAGTAACGGTGGGTGAAACAGGTCTATGTTTGCCTAAGAGATAAAACCTAAGGAATAAAAGGTATTTACGAAAACTCAGTGAGAAGTTTTACCTGCCAGGAACAATAAGCAGAGTAGCAGAGAAGTACATTGCATCATAACCCTTGTTTCCAACCACACCCGTGTACGAGATAGAGTCCTTGACGACCGTGGAAATTGTTTATGGGGTTTTCTGGAAGTTCAGTTTTATGAACTTCCAGAAAACCCCAGAAACAACTTCCACTTTACCAAAAGTTGCGCTGAATATCTCTTTTCAAACACGAAAGAAAAATGTAAATGCTATTCTGGAATCATTCAGTATATTTAAGTTCCTGATTATTCTGGTTTCTTATGAAATACATCTGGGAAATATGGTTTTTACTTAGATTCACCAGTGGGTACTAAAATAAAGCTAAATGCAATTTGAAACCAGATATAGATAAAAGATAGATGGGTAAGCAGACAGAGGTTTCAGCTTCATTCATTAAAGAATAGAGATCAATAGAAATTTGTGAAAGGAGAAACACTAGAATGGCTTGTGTCGATATATCCCAAGTCCTTTGAGTTATACGGCTTTGGGTCCGATGATATGTGTAAGTGTATGTGCATATATGTATGTGTGTGATATATATATATATATATATATATATATATATATATATATATATATATATATAGTATATATACACACGCACACACACATACATATATATATATATATATATATATATATATATATATATATATATATATATATATATATATATATATAGAGAGAGAGAGAGAGAGAGAGAGAGAGAGAGAGAGATTATATTATAAGATTTGTTGCAAATTATTTTTTTTTTGTCGGGAAAATCATAATTCGTTTGTAATCAGGATTACCTAGATTTTCATGTTATGATTATGTAAACGATAAGGATCTGAACGATTGGAAAGTCTTTGGTGGAAGTTCACACATACTGTTGAAAACGAGAGCAGAAGCGAATCTTAACAACGAACCCATGATAATGTGAACAATTTTATATATAATCTTGTAAATCTACATATCTGTGTGAAATGAAAGAATAAATGTGAGTTCACGTTCATAGAAATATGGACGCAATTGAAAATAAAAACTATATAAGTACCATAAATTCATACAAGGCTAGATTTATAAAGTAGAAATCGAATATCCTTGTGCGTGCGAGTGCGTTTCTGTGAATATGGGTTACATAAATCAAGGGTAGAGTATGCCAGAATATTTCTCATTATATCATCCAGCTGCAAATGATTACTAAGCTGGTATCAAGAAATAAGATGTGGGACCACTAGCTTCATCCTAAAGCATTTACCCTCTTTACGCCGGGTAATGTAGGAGAAAATGCAGACATATAAAGCTCGCACACACTCACGCACGCAATCGGGCGCACACACACACACACATACACACACACATATATATATGTCCACATCAGATAAAACGATTTAAAGTGAGGTGAAAAAGAACAAAATGAATTACGATCTGTGTTTTTTTCTTCATTTAAGAGGATTATCATCACTCATGTACATAATAAAAGCTTTAAAGTTTTCATTTTATGAAAATGAGTAAAGGCTTTCATTTCTTAAGCTAATAAAATGCGAAAACATGTAAGCATTGCTTTGGCACTAAAATTGAAAGAAAACATTTTAGGTATGCACATACCCTGGCGCTGATTACGTAAGGAAAAGCTGTTGTTGGAGGAATGTAGAAGAAACCTACTACGCATTTCAGGGACCGCGAGTAGGTAGTCATCGTCTTTCTCAAATATCTTCCAAACTAATTATTTGATCGAAATGGGGCTTTCATATAGTTCATTGTCAAATGATGCTACTACTATCCTCCATCCCTTCCCTCTCCCTTCTTCCTTTCTCTCACTCTTTCTTTGTCGCTGTTTTTCTCATTTCTCCCCCTAATACCTCTATGTAATTTACACTATGGAATAAAATACCTTTTTCCATGACATTTTTCAATACCAGCAGATAATTGGAGAGTTTGTAATGAAGAGGATAGGGAGGTTCGACATAATAATGATTAATTTTTCCCAAGGTATTCTGTTTATAGTAGGATCCTTGGCGTGTCAGGTAATATCGTAATGCCGAGGAGTTGTCTGTCGGCTGCAGCACTCCCACTACGTATAAGTATTCACTGCGTCATGGATGAAGACGGATTTTTCATCGCTGTCATGACCGCCATGTTACTTTGTCCGCGTCGTTGCTGAAATATATTTGCAATACGACTCCAAGCCATATAAAAAAATGTAGAAAGCTAACAATAGATTAAGAATCAGTCTCAATAAGTAAGTGAGACGGTCTAGAGCATTCGAGGATGAATACTCGTCCACGGAGAACATCCACAAACCTGTGGATCCCGTCGTTATCAGCATCGACAGTGTTAACGAGGATGATTCGTTCCTTGATAGTAATGAAGACTGTGAATAAAGTTCCTGAGATATTCTGAATTATTTTCATCTCTTTTCAACCTATGATAATACTTAATACACGAGAGAGAGAGAGAGAGAGAGAGAGAGAGAGAGAGAGATTTCATAATTATTTACCACTAAATAGTAGTGTTTCCTCAATATAGGTATAAGTATAGTATATAAATGAAACAAAATATCACATGGGAAAGTATTTAGATCAAGCACCATATTCCTTTTCATTTTTATATACTCTTTCACAATCATTCAAATTCATATTACGTAAGTGTTGGAATATACTGATAAATATATATCACCAGTGTTTATTGTTTTGTTACCGTCAATTACTAAAAATCGAGCGACAGATATACAAACCTGAGAAAAGCATAAGGAAATTGATTTCTTAACTGATTACAAATGAGGCGAAAACTGGATACCTTCTTTATAAAAAAAAATATAAAAAAATAAAATACTATATCAAATGCCTGAAAATAGGGTAAGATGTAACACTAACATTAATGATAAGTAATATAATTCAAGATGCATGAAACTCAACTCATTCACTAAACTGAGTACGGTAATTTGAGTAGAGATACACACATATACAATGATATTATGATAGTAGTTTCCCCCAAATTATACCCCTTTTCTCTTTTTGCTTTTCCTTCACGTAATTCACCCTTGGGGGATTTGGGGAGTGAGGAGACCTTGGTCAACATGGAGACTGCCATACGCTCTTTAGCCTACTTCCATTCATACAATTTAAGAAAATACAATAAAAATAATTAAATGAACACAGATTCTACAAAAACCAACATATTTATTACATTAAAGTTTACTTAATACTTTAATATAAACAGGCAGGAAAGGGGCGGGGGGAGGGGACGGGAAGGTCAGGAAAGTGGGTTGAGGGAGGAATGAGGAAGGAAAGAGTGGGGGAGGGAGGCAGGGAGTAAAGGAAGTTCGAAAGTATAGGTTGGCGAAGCTTAGCAACATAATGTGAGTCAAGAGTAAACGCCGCAACTAACAATATTTGATAATGCACTATATTACTAAAAATTAGGGCGAGGTGTCTTGTACATTGTGTTAAAGTACCATTTCGATCAAATAATTAGTTTGAAAGATATTTGAGAAAAACGATGTTTCGCGGTCCCTGAAATGCATAGTAGTGATGTATTTGAGTACCGCATGAAGAAGTAAGGAAACCTGAGAGGAAAATAATTAAATATTCATACCGTATATGACATACGTTTTTGGAAAGGAAGAATTTGTGCCCGAAAGTTACTAACGAAGATGAAATGAAGTATGTGTGCCTTTTTTTTCTGTAAAGCTGAGTGTGCCTCAATGAATGTCCGTTGTTGAATACTGAGAATTCAAGGGACCGATCAAAATAATGTAAGGATTTAAGCCATGAAGAGATGGTTGCGTCACTAGTTACAGCCAATAATAAATCATATTAGTGAGAGTGCTCTTTGTCGGCTGACAGGAAATCTTCAGCACAGCAAAAGAAGGAAACATCTACTTAAGAGAGATAACTTATAACAATATTGGATTTTTTATACAAGGTCATGTGGACAGTACAACTGCCAATACAGCAGCAGACTTTATGGGAGAGGAAAGTAATCCAAAAAGATAATAAGAATGTGATTTAGCTTTCAAGACATTAGTGAGATTTTTATTTAAACTAAAGTGGAGGGTTTTTCCTTTTGATAGAATAAACGGAAATGGTGGGATGTCTCCAAGTAATAAAGAGAAGGTGGTTATTTATGAAGATTTCCAATGTTTCCGTTCAGACTTTTAGGTAGGAGCATGGCTTTGTAGAATGGATGATATCTGAATAATGAAATGCAACGTCTAGTTATTAAGAGAAATGAACAAGATGTTAGAAGAGTTTGAAGGTATTCGTGAAAGCTTTAATTGAATAAAATGTCACAAAGGAAGATTCATTTCAGTGCGGTTCACAGACACAGTTAGTATGATGTGAATGTTTGAGATGATGGTAAAATAACATGATACAAAGAAGCATTAAGGATTATTCTGAATATGAATAACAGCTACATTATTCTGAGGATCTTTGTCTTTCTAGATATGGGACGAATAATACGGTTACTGAAATGCAAGTCCCCTCATTCCTAATACTGTGAAGCACAAGTGTGATTAGATTCATGAACGATGTAATGTATGTGCAGATGATGTTTCTGAGATGTACGAATAATCTGCGAGGTTCGTGAAGCCATTCACGCTCTGATATGATAATTTACTCCGCAGTAATATAGGAGATAACGTGTGCGGACCATTGGTACTGGGAAGACTGTCACGGGGAAAATTCCCATTTGTTAAATTGCCATTTGTTAAATTGCCCCTGGGAACATGCTCATCTAGGAATATTGCCACCGGGAATATTGCCACAAGGAAAATGAACTCCCGCATGTTCCTTACTTTTACCATTCGTTTATCGCTCCAAATTTTCTCATGTTCACGACTGTGATAATAATTGTTTATCTTTATAAAGTGCAAATGCGTTTTTGAAACTACTGGTTTTAACGAAATTACTAATTTCCCATTCAGTGAGTGTTATAACAATTCTATTTTATCTATGATTTAATTGGTTTCATGGTATCGTCATTTCTTTTCTTGGTGCCTCTCTGAAATACTAATATATGTACTTGATTTATTAAGAGCTATATTCAAAGAAAACGTGAAATATTTTATAAAAAAAAATGTATAGGAAAATGTTGGAATGTTTTACGTGTGCGTTGAAATGATAAAAAAAAAAAAAAAAACAAAAAAAAAAAACTTCATTCACGATTCCGAGATTAACCTTTGGCCCCTGGATTGAAAAATAAGATTTCTTCGTTACCGAAAACGAACGATTAAGAGCAAATCAGTATTATAGAACATGAGTGCGATAATCTTCAAATTGTCGAACACCTTACGGGAACTGCGCCCTTTAGGTGATTTATCGTTAATAACCTTCTGAACAATACAATGCCACTGAAGGGTTCAGGAAAACAGTAATTAGATGAGCTAGGCAATAGACTTTATCTCTGTGTGCCTGACGATTGTCCTTGATTATTCAGTCTGTAATAGGATACTTTTCCTTGCTTCAACGATTACAACGTGTCTGAAACCGTCATTCTTGATTGGGAAAAAAGCGGTGAAGGTCAAATGATAATTATAAAAGTATAGAGATAACGTAAATCCGAATGACATTACCAACAAGCAGTTCCATACATGGGCGCCGGAACATATTTTCCAAGAGCGGGCAAATTTTATATATATATATATATATATACTATATATATTATATATTATATAATATATATATAATATTAGTATATATATATATTAGATAAATATATAGTATCATATATATATATATATACTAATATATGTATATTTATATATATATATATATATAATATATATATATATATATATATATATATATATATATATATATATATATATATATATCTATATCTATACATATATATATATATATATATATATATATATATATATACTATATATATATATATATATGTATATATATGCACAGAACTACGATGCCGATAATTTAAGTGAAGCAGAATGCGATAAAAAAATGCAATTTTACATTTATATTTTTCTTCAATAGTTTCATAACTGTTCAGCTGAATTCAAATATTTCTGCAAAGAACAACTCAGTTATATACTGTATACAAATATTATACATACATTGATACCTTTAATTTACTTTAACTGAAAGAATATATTGTAAAATGGAGGGGAAACAAAGTGATGTAGTTAAATGTAATAAATGTAATAGATATATAAATTTTTTCCAGGATTTGATGGGGGGCAAGTAGCCCCTCTTACCCTATGTTCCGGCGCCCATGGTTCCATAAATATTTTGTATTGCTCGCGGGTAATCAAAGTTGCAGTTATCGTATTTTTCAGCATTGCTTCTTTCCTTTTGGTATTTACTTATCTTAATGATGTAAAACACGTGTAACTTTTTGATGCTGAACTACTACAAACACACACACACACACACACACACACACACACGCATATATATATATCATATATATATATATATATATATATATATATATACACCTATTTGCATTTATTTCCAGAGAAACTGGATGCATCAGCTTTTATCTTAGTTTGTGACGAAACTATATTTTCAAAATTTAGTTGAACGCTCGCAAGCTTGAAAAATGATATACGTTTTCTTAGCTAAATTTCAGCTTAACTTGGTGTGATAATTATTCATGAATCAGATAAAATCCCACCCCAACCGTGACAGTTTTTCATTTATGTAAGTACACATAACAGTCAAAGGATGGGGTTCCAAATGTTTTGACAGATGACTAACAGCGCGTAAAGTAATTTGTTAATCTTAATGAACCAACTCCTAATAAAGAGAATTTATTTTTGAAGCATCATTATTATAATTCAAATTGCGTGAATATTTACCTCCCTTTCTGGTAATCCTTGTGCATTCTAGATTTTCAATTAAAGATTGTAATAACTTTTATAAACTACTTCTTTATTACGTTTGCTGTAGTAGATTCAAATCACCCGTGCATCTGATGCTTTGGCCAGTCCCTCACGACTCTCCTGATAGGCTGTTGATAAGCCATTCGCAGGGCTGGAAACTCTCAGTCTCTGTCGAGAGTTCACATAGGCAGGATGTATGCTCCACCTTTCCTGAGGGATACGTATTTCAAAAGTATCCCTCATAAGAGGTGTAACGTACATCCTGACTATATGAACTCTCTCGAGAGACTGAGAGTTTCCAGCCCTGTGACTGGCTTATTAACAACCAGTCAGGAGCGTTGTAAGGGACTGGCCTGGACGTCAGATAATCATTTTCATTATATATTAAACTTTTGGAAAATGCAGCTCATCATAATTAAATGCGTACACTACTAACTATTTCAAGGCCCATGACACCCTCCTTTTTTAATATAACTAATGAACTAGGCTTCTGATTAATGTGAAACCGAAACCACCAAGGTTTGAGACAACGACCTAATTAAGAAAAATGGATTCAAGCATCTACTCCGCATTATTGTCTTACTTTATATCGAGAAATGTCATCTCAATTTTGTGGGCATGGTGAGAACGGAAATTAAGACCGGGCAACTAGGCGCAGAAAGACGTGTGTCGACCATGACGTGGGGCCCCGTGACGTTTACGACCTGCCACGCCCCGTTTCTGTATGGTTATGAAATAATATATAAGTTTGTAGTGAATTATACTGTAGTCATATCCTGTGACATCAGCAACTCGGTCATACGGTCTGTTTGGGTAAAAAAATATTTGTCCTCGTGTAATTATCTATCGAACAACCTCTCTCTTTATCTCTTTATATATTTTTTACCCAAACAGACCGTATGAACGAGTTGCTGATGTCACGGATATGACAAGGAATGCCGTTCGTCAGATGTTCAGGCGCACCATACATTCACGGCCAATTGAGGACAACCAACTCCACCACCATCACAGTCCCATTACCATCACCACCCTCATCGCCAGCACTATCTAAAAGCTCCATCGCCATCACCATTAGCACCGCCCTCATCAGATTCAGTACAGTCTCATTCCACACAGCCAGCTGAAGATGTGTTCGACTCTTTTACCATCGGTACAATTCGTCGATAAGTTCACAGCAAGTTCTTGTCAAAGGATACCTTTACAATTACTACTCTGACAAGAGAACTCAAGAAAGAAGGAATATTACCTGAAGGCACATCGGAAACTTTGTTTTGGAGAGTACTTCACAAGATGGGATTTCGATATATATATATATATATATATATATATAGATATATATATATATATATATATATATAGAAAGAGAGAGAGAGAGAGAAAGAGAATCTGATAATGCATAATATTCCTACTATACATGTCCGTGATGGTACGCCATTAAACGTGACATGATACCAACCTATTCAATCCAATCTTCAGTTTATTACTGTCTTCTTCCCTCTTGTAGTATGTTAAGAGTCGCAACACAAAAGTATTACGACAACCTTGTGGACAATGGTGAAGCATTCTAGACATGATATAAAATATCAATAGTAGGCAGTACGCAAGGTGTCAGCAGGAGCCCTTGTCAATGCCTGTATCTAACAGACGTGTACCTTCCCTAACACGATCACCTCTCTGAGTCTCTGACTGCCATCCGAGATTTTTATTTTCTGTCTCTTTTTCGTAAGAATTATATATTATTTTAAATAATAAACACAAGTGAAGCTAAAAATGAGTTTATTAAACATAATAACCTTTCAGTATTTTAGTTTCCATTAAAGAACAGTATAATTCACTACAACTTATATATTATTTCATAACCATACAGAAACGGGGGCGTGGCAGGTGTAAACGTCACGGGGCCCCACGTCATGGTCGACACACGTCTTTCTGCGCCTAGTTGCCAGGTCTTAATTTCCGTTCTCACCATGCCCACAAAATTGAGATGACATTTCTCGATATAAAGTAAGACAATAATGCGGAGTAGATGCTTGAATCCATTTTTCTTAATTAGGTCGGTGTCTCAAACTCTGGTGGTTTCGGTTTCGCATTAATCAGAAGCCTAGTTCATTAGTTATATCAAAAAAGGAGGGTGTCATGGGCTTTGAAATAGATAGTAAATTAGAGCTAGACTTAATACTCGATATTTGTAAGAAGGGACAAATGGTTGATATTGTTAGTACTATGTTTCAATCTTTTTTCTCTAATGAAATTGTTTCTTTTGCACGACATGGTCTGCAATAATGTTTATCGTTTTTACTTTTCATAGACCACCTAGAAATGACGGTTTTATTTATCGAAGATATATAGAACATTTATATTCAATACGGGTTTGAAGGGTAACATGAAAGGCTTAAATGAAACATTTAATATTAATGGAAATTCATGGACTTTTTCATCAGCACCGCTGTCAAGACTTCCCATGAAAAAAAGAAAATAAATGTTAACAATAAACGGTGCTGTTCTTACAAAATGAAATGAAATCTTCAGGTCTCACCAAAGAGGATTTATGAAACGGAATAAAATGAAATTCTATTTCGGGCTGCAGAAAGAGTTCGAGATAAAAAGAAAAATATCGACTGCTTTGTTCCAAAGGATAAAGAGTTATTCGTATTCAGAGACTGGTGGAATAAAGGAAAAAAAAAGTGGTTACCAACGCCAAGTTCCTCTCCATTTCGTAACTGAAAATTTAGTGGGTCAATGTGACTACAACCGCACAACCGACTTTGAAATGGTTGACTCTACGTTTATCGAATTGGTTTAGATTCTATCAATCAGCCGAAGACAACGGAAGCTATTGGAAAGCCTTCACGTAGAGAGTTTAGACTAATTTTCATATTGTTTTTATCTTCTTTTTATCGTTTTGAACGAATTCATCTCACGTTCTTAAGAACCGCAGGTTCGTCAGCCCATCAGGACACATTGTAGAAAAGTTGGTATATTATTGAAAAAGCTTCTGGAGAAATATCCAACATTTTGTTGCCTGGGAATTTTGTAGTAATGATTAATAAAGCCATTAATTTTCAGTCGCTACATATCTCCACATGGGTCATGAACGGCGTTGACACTGCTATAGACACACACTTCTATGGCATAATTTTCACACTTACTGGATAATAAGTCTTTTACTTTTTTAGTTTGTACTAGACCTCTTCTATCCAATACTTTTTAATTGTTTATTTTTTTCTACTTCATAACATTTTCCATGTTTGTAGCTTTTCCAACAGCAATCGTTATCTAATAGTCCTAACGATTCTGAAGCTACTCAAGAGCTAGACATTTTTCTCATATTCACTCAACATACACTTTACGCTTTCGTAAAGGAGGCATTGGCTCAAGAGTCCCTTCAAACATTCCCTCCTTGGCTTCCACTGGTACTAAATCCTTTTCCAGTCTTTTTGTTTACCCTTCTGTTTTCTTTGCATCACTGGATTCTTTGACTGAGCTTTATTTGATCATCATATCTTCAAATGTTGTGTTCCTGAAAAATATATCCTTTGACCTGCTTTTCTCTTCCAATCATCAACGTTGACATTCATTGAGTCATCTTAGTTTCTAGTTACCCCCAAAACTCTCATCTCTTTAGCATTAGCCCGCCCGTCAAGATTCACAAAAGCATGGAGACGTAAACCACAGTTGCCACAAATTCAACAACTGTTTTTTAACCAGTGTCATAGGTCCATGTATGCCACAAAGCTTTTTTTTTATTATTATTATTATCAACCCTCTCACACAAGTGTTTCATAACAAATTCTTGATCCACCCAGCTTCTTCCTATTCACACCTACTCTGTCCTTCCGCATCAACTCTTGGTTGTTGAAAATCTGTGGCTTCCAAAAAAGAAAAAAAAAAGTAGGTTCAT
>NC_061110.1:40582206-40589706 GCF_015104395.2 Macrobrachium nipponense | reverse complement strand
GTAACTTATGAGTTTGTTGATGTAAGCTCAGCACGAAAGCAAACTATGACTGGCAACGGTATTTGATAAAGGACGATACCTGTTTTCATCACAAAAGCGGTAAGTAAAGGCCAGACACAAGAGACAATATGGAGGTCAGGGGATATAAAAGAAAGGAAAGAAGGAAATTGAGCGCAATACCTCAATATCAGAAACAGATGACCTCAGATCGAAGTGGAATTATTAAGAAATTAAAGTTCGTTCTATGCTATCAAAATCGAAAAATGGAAGTCATCAACCTATCAAGCAGTAACACCTGTTGTAGCTTTGCAAACATGTCACTGATAATTTACAATAGGCCTAATAATGTGGTGTCTACAATAAAAATACGTGACGTATACATACTATTACACTCAACAAGAACCACAATAAAAAGTGTACAGTTTCATTAATAGATGTAAAAGTATCAATTAGAGCAGAGGTAGATGTAAAAACACCAATCATAACAGATGCAACTGGTATACTAGATGCCTGAACTTGGGACTATTAAACCGTTTGGCTGCTCCAGGAGAACGGTTCTTTCATGCCAAAATACACGAAATTCATAGCTGAAAAAAAAAACTGTCATTAACGCTTTCGGAGAAATATAATAAAGTAGACCTAAAACTTAACTAAGCAAACTTTTGGTTCATGTTAACGAAGAGGATAACTTGACACTTGTGAACAACAGTGTGGACTGTCAGTCACGCATCCGCTCGCTACTGCTAACCTCTCAAGATTGATGACCTTTCATGACACCAGCTCAAGAGTAAAATGAAGTCCGTAGATAAAATTTTTTTTTAAAGAAATGGGCTTTTTAATGGAAATATAGTAATGGAAAAATGAGGCATTTACATTTCATTTAGATTAAAAAAAAGGGGGAGGGGTGGGGGAATTGTTACTTATGATAACGGATGAATTCATTTAATAAGGAAAACTGTCTCTTCTAATGTTGTGAGCAGTCCATACCTGAGCATCAGGAAATTTTAATTTTGGTGGCTAATTTGAATGGTAGAGGCCTGCAAAAAAATTTAAATTTCATTATCTCAAAAATCAATCCTCAAAGGGCACCTCTCCAGAATGCGAGCTTTCAGAGAAACTAAGTATCACGGCTGTATCTTTTACCGTTATTGCTTTAGGGATATGTTAGGTCCCTCATCTGCCCACCCACTGCCACATCCCCAGAACGCCAAAAATCGATATCTGAATCTCCGCAACGTTGAATATTTCCATTGTTATAAAGGGCCAAAATCGGGGTTTATGTGTACTCCTTGTGGCTGGGCTTTACTGACCGCTAACTATCGTGGCGGTGCATACTTTGTAAAGCATAGCAATCCATGAGGAGATATGTGCAGAGTAACCGAGTTTTAAATAAGTCATATTACTTCAAAAGTAAATTTACAAAAGAAATGTATCAGATACCGACTTCGTCATCCCCATTGTTAACCCTACATTAAGGGCTTGGTTGCCTGATGGCCCTTCTCCACTGCCTTCTACCAAAGACATCATCCTCCACCAAACCTCTTCTCTCAATATCTACCTTCACTTTATTTCACCATATAATTATCTGTCTCCCTCTCGATCTTCTTCCTCTAGCAGGTTCCTCCCAAGCCCTCTTCACTCCCTCCTTGTCATCCATCCTCAACACATGCCCATACCATCTCAATCATGACTCTCTTATCACCTCTGTAATCTTTACTACGCCTGCCCTTCTTCTTATTTCATCACTTTCCAATCTCTCAAGCAGCGATATTCTTACAATCCACCTCAGCAATCTCATCTCTGTTCTCTCAAGCTTTATTTCCCCTTTTCTTCTTAGAGCCCATGTTTCCGCTCCATACATTAATACTGGTCTTATCCCTGTGTTATATATCTTTACTTTAGTTTGATTGGCATTTTCATATCAAATACCACTCCAGCTACATCTCTCCACTTCCCCCATACAACTTTTATCTTACTGTCAACTTCAGCCTCACATCCTCCCTCTTGGCTTAAAGTAGATCCTAAGCATTTAAACTTTTCTGTTGGTTTTATAATCTTGTATTAGTATTCTGTTTCTATCTTCCCTACTGCACAGCAAAACCTGTTTTATTCACATTCACCTTTAAGCCACTCCTCTCTAAAGACTCGTACCACTCTCCTACCTTTATCTGTAGGTCCTCCTCAATTTCAACAGTAATCACCAGATCATCGGAGTGCAACAACTCCCACAGCTCTTCATTCCTGATCTCTTCACTCAACACATCCATGACCAACACAAATAAAATTGGGCTTATTGCTGACCCCTGGTGTAATCCAACACTAACTTCCAAAGTTTTCTGTTTCCCCAACTGCTGTTATCACTTTTGCACTCGTTCCTTTATATATCATCTCGACCAGCCTAACCAACTTTTCTGGGACTTTCCTTTTCCTTAAACACCAAAAAATCACTTCTTGTGGGATTCTATTGTATGCTTTCTCTAGTTCTATAAATGCACAATAGAACTCCTAGTTTCCTTCTAGCCTCTTTTCCTGTAGCTGTCTTAATATGAAGATGGCATCCACCATCCCTCTTCCTTTTATGAATCCAAACTGGTGCTTCCCAATCTTTAAAATCTCTCTTAATATCATCCAGTATTCTCTCTAAAACTTTCAATCTATGCTTTGTTAGTTTAATTTCCCAGTAGTTACCACAATCCACAACATCTCCCTTCTACTTGTATATATATACCATTAGACTCTCCTCCCAATCCCTTGTCCTTTTTCTTCTTCTCATTTAGCTTTTAATAAATCCAGCATCTATTTCTTTCCTTCTATATCTAGTAATTTGATCATTTCAATTTGGAACTCCTATGGACCTGGTGTTTTACGACTCTTCATCTTCCTTAATGCTCTCTTCACTTCTGTATCCTGTATTTCCATCACTGGTTCCCCCCCTACTGTGCTTCCCCCATCTCCTCTCTCAATTTCAGTATATAACAGTTGTTCAAAATACTCTCGCCATCTATTCTTAATGTTTTCATCCCTATACAATATATTTCCATCACTATCCTTGATGACACCCAGTTTACCCACATCCTGTCTCTGCCTTTTCCTCAAGTTTGAAATCTTATAGACTCCTTTTCTCCTTCTTTTGTTCACAGTCTTTCATTAAACTGCTCTGACCCTCTTCCCATTACCATGTCTACCCTCCTTTTTGTCTCTCTTTCTTCTTCTCTGTACCTTTCCTCTGCACCCTGTGCATGCCTTACTTTCCAATCCCTAAATGTTTTTTATTTTCTTTTAATTGATTCTTGCATCTCTCTATTCCACCATCACTTTTCTTCTCTTGACACTCCATATCAGCTGGTTCTTCCCACCAGTTCCTCTGCATCCCCCACACATATTTCTTTCATGTCTCCTCAGATATTTTCCACTTTGTTGCCCTGTCCAAAGTCTATGCCCCCTCTTTCCAGCCATCTCTCTCTTACAGTCTTAATTGCTCCCCCTTCTCTCCTTTAAGGTCCCAAATCTTAATTCTAGATCTTCTCTCTCTCTTCTTGGGTGTCCTATCCCTCATTATAAAAGCCATCACCACCAACCTATGCTGTTTAACACATGCTTCTCCAAAGATCATTTTGCAGTTTGTCACACTGCTTTTGTCGCCTCCTCTAACCAGGATGTAATGTATTTGACTCTGCACTCCTCCACTTTCATAACTTGTCAAGTACTTATCTAACTTTTGAAACCATGTGCTCATACAGGCCAATTCAAAACTCTGAGCCATCTCCAATAAATAATTCCCATCTCCATTTCGAATTCCAAACCCATGGCCTCTGTGTACCTCCTCATACCCATCTTTCTTCTTTTCCACCCTGCCATTCATATCAGCTACTATTATTAGTTTCTCCTCCTCTTTCACTGCTGTAATGGCAGCCTCAAACTCTTGTCTAAATAATTATTTCTCTTGCTCTTGGCACCCCATCTGAGGGTGTATGCTGATACTATATTTACTACCTTATCCCCTATAATCACTGGGATCTTTAAAAGCCTATCATTTACTCCCTTTACTTCTACCACTTGTTCCTTCCACCTAATCTCTTGCGCACACAAAAAATCTATCCTCCTTCTCTGCATCACATCTACTATCTCCCTCAGTTTTCCTGTTAGAGTACATTCGTTCCACGCATCTGCTCTTATCTTCCACTCTTTCACTAACTTCTTTGGCCACAGTCGTGAACCCTGCAGTACCCCTTGCCCATTTATCACGCCAGTAGGGGTTCTGATGCATGTCTCTTACAGGGGACACCCTAGCCGCACTCATATTCCTTAAAACATTAGGCATTGTTTATTGTCTTGCAAAGGGGTTTTTACAACCACACGGCTTGCTGTCATCAGTCACAGTTATTGATGGTGGGCCTAGCTTTTGACTAAAAACGTCCACCTGCAAGGCAGCAGTTTCCACAGTTACTGGCAGTGGCTTAGCCTTTTATTAAAAAGTAAGACTGCAAAGCAACATTTTCCAGGTACTGGCAGTGGAGTAGCCTTTTACTAAAAAGTAAGACTGCCAAGCAGTAGCTGTACTTTTAGTCGCCTTTTACGACCAGCAGAATCTACAGTGGTAGTATTCTTACTCCCCTACTACAGGGCTGAAATGTATCAGATACCTTTGTCTTACATAAATAAAACTTACCATACTTCTTTTTCAGCGACAGGCAGTACTTCCTGTTTGGTTTTCCTACCCATTAAGACATCCATTGGTTTTCTAATCATTAGACATGAAGAAATGAAAACCAAAGTCATTTCTGTTGAAAGTTTAGCTATATTCTTATGGTTGAAAGTAAAACTGGCTGGTTATATACAAAATAGCATCACTATAACTGTAAGAATCCTCACATTTTTATTTCAATAATAATCACGGAAGCACCGTCAAAATTGTCTGTATGTGTGGTTGTGTACGTTCGTGCGTGTGTGTGTATGATACATACATACATACATATATATATATATATATATATATATATATATATATATATATATATATATATATATATATATATATGTATGTATGTATGTATGTATCAGTTTGTCTGCTAAGACGTTGAGTCGAAAAATCTTGCAGAAACTCCGTTGTTTATCTTTCCTTCGTGGCTTATACCTCTATTTATGGATTAAATTTTATCACGTTCCAAACTTTCGTGATTCCAGTTATACATGC
Source organism: Macrobrachium nipponense (assembly GCF_015104395.2). Lineage (NCBI taxonomy): Eukaryota > Metazoa > Arthropoda > Malacostraca > Decapoda > Palaemonidae > Macrobrachium > Macrobrachium nipponense. Next base: position 40,584,512 of record NC_061110.1, on the reverse strand, counting down.
ACATATATATATATATATATATATATATATATATATATATATATATATATATATATACTATATATATATATATATATATATATATATAAACACACACACACACCACAGAGAGAGAGAGAGAGAGAGAGAGAGAGAGAGAGAGAGAGAGATAATTCTCATTTAGTTTCTCCTACTTTCAAGTGATGTATTCTCTGTTCCCTGTGAATGATTCTTGGAACCACAACGCAGAAAATAAGTTTCCAGTTGGTTTCCCCAGACAATCCATCTAACAGCCTCACCAAACAATTTGTCAACGTCTGTCATTAAAAGTGGGAAATCCAATTTTTTCTCCTCGGAACATTTTTTCCATGTAAGGTGTTCTCAGTAAAAGCTTAATATTGCGTTGGTCGTTATTTGTGCTTCATGAAGTGTTATCCTGTTTTTACCATTTACTGTTCGGAAATGTCATGGAACTTGTTTATTAGTTCCATAAGCAATCAGTCTTATCTTTTTTCATCATTCACTACTAATGAGTTATACTTTCAATATGTTTCAAAACGGGTACTACTTCTTTTCTTTAATATTCAAGAGCTTTTCTTAACTAAGTTTGCATGAGGATCGTGTCTTTCGGATTTTGTTTTATTCGAACATCACTTATGACTTTATTATCAACGGCATCGGAATAGCTAAAAACAAAAGGCAAAACTTAAGGCTTGGTATGACATGTTTCCCTTAATATTTCATTACTGTCCTGGTTGGAGATACGATTTAAGACGAACTGTCTGTACTGTTTCATTTTCTTTCGTTACGATAGAAAATTTTTGTTGGATTATAGAAGGCTTTCTCATTCACGTTTCTGAGTATTTTAAAGATGATGGTTGCTTACACATTAGCTCATATGTAAGAATGTATTAGTTTAGCGTATAAACGCTGTATATATAGTACAATGTTATGAATACTAAGCGGTTATTTGATAAGATAATAGTTGTAAGACCTAAAACGTGGACAATAAACGATAAGATAATGTGTTAGTCGACAATTTTCCTTCCATTCCAGTATTTTCAGAGCCTCTGAGAATCAACGAAGGTCATCAGAGATTATAGTGATTCCCAACTTATGAAGAAATTTGTAAGAGCTTCTCCCCAATTTCTTCCACGAAACTTTCCCACTTACTGGGTCCGCAGCTTCCAAGGCTACCAACGAGGATTGAATCAGTGTTGGGGGGGAGAGAGAGAGAGAAAAAATAGATCGAGATACAAAGGTCCTTTAATATCTAATTCGCTCTACCTCGGAATTAATATATCTTCATATTTATGTTAACCGAAGGGGAATTTTCTTTTTCTAGTTGATAAGAAATTCGTCGGCTCAGGGGGGCGAACCATCGAACCAACAAATTCAGGATGCACAGTGAAGCCTTAGTCCACACAGCCACGGCTCCTTCTGCTAACATATATGAAAATATATTAATTCCGAGGTAGCGCGAATTAGATATTAAAGGACATTTGTAGCTCGATGTATATATATATTCTATATATAAATATATATATATATATATAACATATAGATATATATATATATATATATATATATATATATCTATATATATATATATATATATTATATATATATGTACATATATATATATATATATATATATATATATAGTATATATATATATATCTATATATATTATATGTATATAGTTATAGAGAGAGAGAGAGAGAGAGAGAGAGAGAGAGAGAAGGCAGTGGAGTGACAGTCATACTCTCATTCCCTTTCTGAAAAGATGGTTTTGTAAGCAACTTTTACTCTAGTTACTATCACTAACAGTTGACAATTCTTGCACATGAACCTCTCTTTGATGGCTGCGGATCTTTGTAAAGAAGGAACTGACCTCAAATGGCTCGTTATTAGAAATATAATAACATATGTTTTCAGTAAGAGTTGACGTGACAGAGTAGTTGTATATGACGCCATAACATCTCGTAAGATCCATTTTATTCAGAACTGGCTAAACAGCGTGATCTAATGTGCCTTAGAGATGTTTGTCAAGGGAGCATTATGTCGTCGTGTGAAAGAGCCGAGATATTTTAATCCAGTGATTGTAAAGAACTATATATTTGAGACTGATATAAATTTATCTAGATCGCATATCGTAACAAAATTAGAGAAATGAAACGTAACTAATTCAAATATCCTCTAGTAGAAAAAATCAATGAACAGAGCAAGATCTCCATTGAGTATGAAATTACCCAATATCAAGTTGTTTACTTTGTTCATATAAGATCATAACTAATCCAATTCCCTTCTTTATCTAGATATTTTAA
>NC_061110.1:40559706-40577206 GCF_015104395.2 Macrobrachium nipponense | reverse complement strand
AAAAGAAGAATAATTTATTGTAACACTTCTTTAGCTGTATAGAAATACCTATCCCTTTTTCTTAATTTTGATTTGTAGGTTTAGAACTTTTGTTCTAAATTGATTATGGTTGAGGTCAAAATAAAAATAAAAATAATATGGTCGATTAAAGCATATATAGGCATTGTTTTGTATCCCACTAACAGGAACTTAAAAAAGACCTTGTGTCCAGTATAAAAGAAAGTATATTAATTTCTTTATCTGGAGTTTTAAAAGAACCATTTTTTACAGACATTAACATTTTATTCATAAACGGTTGAAATTAAAACTCGGTTGAATTAAAAAATCGGTTGAAATCAAAATTCGAGAGAAAATGATCACAATTCAAATACTATTTTTCTTTTTACCACATCCGTTTGCTCAAGTACTCTGATGTAACATAAGAGGAGATAGAACGACGATTACATAACACTAAAAGAAATACTTTTCATCAGTAAATCTTATTCAAGTCACAGGTTTTTACTCCCAAAAAGACTTTTTCACCCGAATCTTCCGCTACATTAGGTATTCTGTCAGTCACACCTAATGGTTCTATCAACATGAATCATTAATCATGATCATTTAACACGCTCTGCACTCTCCCTCTCTCTCTTATCATATATATATATACACACAGACAAACAGACACACACACATAAGTATATATATATATATATATATATATACTATATATATATATATATATATATATTATATATATATATAAATATATATATTATATACATATCAATCAGAGATTTGGCTATAAAGGTAAGCACTAATGAAAAATGCCAAAAAACTTAGTGATAATGATGCCTAAAGTACACTGTGGGATATGCACCGAGGGCACTACCACATAATGGATACACACACACACACACACACACACACACACACACACCACAACACATATATATATATATATATATATATATATATATATATATGTGTGTGTGTGTGTGTGTGTGTGTCTGTATGTGTCTGTATATATATATATATAATATAGAGAGAGAGAGAGAGAGAGAGAGCGCAGAGCGTGTTAAATAATCATGACAAATGATTCATGTTTGTCAGAGCCATTAGGTGTGACTGACAGAATACCTAATGTAGCGGAAGATTTGGGTGAAAAAGTCTGTTGGGAGTAAAAACATGTGACTTGAAAAAGACTTAATGATGAAAAGTATTTCTTTCGTATTATGTAAATATATATATATATGTGTGTGTGTGTGTATGTATGTATGTATGTATGTATGTGTGTGTGTGTGCGTGCGTGTGTGTAAGCTTTATGCCATATGTTCTCTCTGATGCCATTTCTATTTAAATTAGTGGTTTTATTGCCAGAGGTCATGCTCTTATGTAGATACTGAATCAGTCTGATTATTCACGTTTGCTTCCATGCACTTCTTATACTCGAAGAGCCGTTCCATTGTCTATCGGCTGCGTATTCAGAAATAAGCTACAAATTGACAAGTTTTTATCAAAAATACGGACTCAGCAGCTAATCCAAAAAATGTAAAATATGAGATAACTAGACTGATTAATTTCTATCGGTCGGCAGGCCTCATTTTCTCGATCGTAGCCCATGTGAAAAATAAAATAGGGCGTGAGCGAGGGCATGAATTCCATCTCTGGGGGATAGTTTTGATCTGCTTCATTGTAGGTAACTTCTGCCATATTCTGGAGTGGGCTGTCGATCGTGTCTGTCTTCGGATTCTCACAGATGCTTTATTGTTGATGAAATATATACGTGTTGCTTTGTATGTTCAATGCAGGCCGTCGTTGGTTTTCTGCTATTTGCAATATGTAGAACCGGGCTTCTCCGTGCAGGATCTACAGTATGTGCCTTTCAATGATCCATCCTATGTTAGGGTACAATTTCATTTTGTGACTTCCATGGGCCTGTCCTCTCATTTGAATGACCGGGTTCGGTCCGGATGTGAGCCGGGAATTTATTCCTGTGAAACGCGTTTTCATGTGTTTATGATAAGGGTAGGAGTCAGTCCACCAAATATAGTCCTTAGCTTTAAACCAGAGTGTTTTAATGTGTTTTTTATACCTGAGACGTATCCTGTTTTAACAGAAGAATTTATTTACACACACACACACACACACACACACACACACACACATATATATATATAGTATGTATATATATATATATATATATATATATATATATATTATATCGAACTACAAATGTCCTTTAATATCTAATTCGCTCTACCTCGGAATTAATATATTTTCATATGTGCTTAACCGAGGGGGAATTTATTAAGCGATAATAGAATTGGCCATCGACAGGCGCGAACCAGCGACTTCCCAATCCCATGACTGGCAGTGAAGCCTTAAACCACCCGACACCGCAAGAGGTAGAGCGAATTAGATATTAAAGGACATTTGTAGTTTCGATATATGTATATGAATCACGGTAATGTGATAGACTTATATATCTATCTATATATATATATATATATATATATATATATATATATATATATACTATATATATATATATATATATATATATATATATATATATATACATATTTAGTTTTAGGCACTTTTCTACGTCGTCCTACCAAGCGCATATTAACATTTCCTTTCATCATTAGCTGGGTAAATCACTAGTTTTTCAGTGGCAATGCCTAATAATTACTTCGTTAAATCAATTCCTAATTTTTAGAATCCTGTCATTGCTTTACTCCTGATTCGTAAAAAGAAAAAAATACGAAACAAAGGAGAAGGTTAGCCTACCTCTTCTGCTTTGATAAGCCTAATTTTTTCCCCTTCTCGTGAGTTGTATTCTCTTTATCCAGTCAGTGCCTACTTTATAGGCCATCAAATAAAAACTACTTGTATGGAAGATGTTTTATAGGATCAATTTTTTTATTATCACTTTTTCTCTAGTTTAGACCCTACTCCAACCCAGTGAACTTCTCTTTCATTTATATTTTCTTAGACATCAGAAGCCTAATAGATTCCAATGGCCTCCATGAGACTCCCTTTCACTTGCCCCTCGCTTTGAACGTTAACATTTCATATTGATTAAAAATAGTCTAAGAGGAATGTGCATTCATCAGGTTTTATTTGCTCTTCCACTGGGTTACAGATTAACTATAAAAAATTTTGGGACGAAGGAAGTTACGGGTATCAACACATGTGTTCACAAAAATAGATATATAATCGAAATATATATTAAATTTTGGTTGCAATTGGTGTTAAAGAATATCAATTTATTTTTTCTCTCTCCTTTTTTATTCACAGATTTTTATCCTGATCCATTCCTGGAAAAGATTTTGTCCTACATATTATTTACCTTTCACTCCAGAGTCATAATGATGGTTAGAATGTACAAGGAAAAATCCGGTGGAATAATATAATTTAGGAAATTCTCAGCCCTCATTACTATAAGTTTTTATTCCTTTCATCCAGTTCAGTTGAGCTAATCCCCTATTTCCTAAATAGATTAAAGTGTAAAAGTAATTTATAATCATTCTTATGAAAGAAACGTAAATAAGACATTAACAATGTAATATTATTCTAATATTATGCGGAGGGGAAGAGAAAAGGTGTTACTCAATCACCAGATGATGTTCAAAACTTCAGGGAGTACATCCTTTCACGAATCATTCCAGGAATCTATTTTCCAGGAGATAAAATTCACCCAAGAATACTCAGGGACACTAAACCTTTTTCAGTAGACTTAAAAATTTTACAGCGCTATGAAATTTGTCGGATTAAACTCTCACCAGATTTATTGGAGACAAAAAGCTCATTACCACACGGAAGAGTTATACTTGAAATTCTCAACTTCCACGGCTCAGGGTTTTATATGACATACTAAAACGGAGCGAGGAACCCGAGGATGAAGCGTCCCTCTCAGAGCAGAGAAGTGGAATTCAGAAGCCATCTCTCAAGCCGTCATAAGCGCGCACAAAAGTTAGAATTTCTCCATAACTTTTTGTTGCATCATTAAGGATGGTTGTTTTTCTATTCTTATGGTGGCAGAGGAGGATGTGAAATTTTCATATCTTCTTAACATTTTATGACTTTGTTTCGTTCTTCTTTGATATTAGTTTGCATGTGCTAACGAGGGAGGTAGTGCTCAGGTAATTCGTGTTAGAATAATTCGTAATGAATTATGGACACCCATAGAATAGAAAAAGAAGAAAATCCTTCGCCTTTGTCAGAAGACATTTTTACTGAAATTTCAACAAAGGAAACTAAAACTTTTCATCGTTCTCAAAATCCAATTTTAGTTGCTTTATTCACTGAATATCAAAAACAGTATGGCAAAATATTATTTTCTGAAATACCATTAACGCCACTGTTGCAAAAAAATAGAATTAAAAGTTATGCAAATTTATCTGAGTATCTAAATTTAAGGGAAACAATATATAGAAACTGTTCCTTAGGTATATGACTTTTGATTACAATTTCGATACTAAGATTACATTTTTTCTTGTAGATTTACTCAACATGTTTCTCATATGCTGTTGATCTGGAGGCGATAGTAACCATGTAACACATCCGCATACACAGAAACACCATACACGCACAAACATATATATATATATATATATATAATATATAATATTATATATATATATATGATATATATTATATATATATAATTATTCTTAACGCAATGGAAACCAGATATACCGAAGCTGCTGCTAGCCATGGAAATGTCCATGGTTTCTGGAATCTAGCACACTACTCCATGACAGAGGCCGGATAACTCCTCTCACTGACAGAGGTCACAAGTTGTCTTGATCTACATGACTGTACTGGAACCAATGGCTGGGAGTGCAGTTATGATGTACAACAAAGTTGACCCTTGGGTGGAGTAAATTTAATGAAAACGTAAATCTAATACCGTAATATATGCCTCTCATTCTGGGGGCTTTAGTTCAACTTAGGCATGTTCTTAAGAAGAATGTCTCTAGTATTCTCTTTGTGTTTCACATAAGAGTTTCTAACATTAATATATATATATATATATATATATATATATATATATATATATATATATATATATATATATATACACACACACACACACACACACACCACACACACACACACATATATATATATATATATATAGGATATATATATATATATATATATATATCTATATATATATATATATAAAGTTTCCAGATGAGATATGGTATCGGCAATCAGCAGGTCCATCGAACACATAAAAAAGCCTCCATGGTTTATTACAACAAACGTTCGCACATAACTCGGGTGCATCTTAGTTTGTAAAATTAAAAAACATACTCATTAAAAATATTATAAATAACATTAAAAAGTGAATAAAAACATAAAAAAATTGAAAAAAACTTAAGAATTAAAATTTACTTTTAAAAACCATCACAAGAATGTGTCAGAAGTAAAAGAGAGACCCAGTGCCTAACAACCTGTTAGAGTGGAGAAGGAAGAACGAATGACCAAGACTGCAGACCCCCACCCAAGACTTCAGTTATGCTAGATATAGAGGAGCAGCAGATACGTGGATTTGAAAGACGGAACCAGCCGTTTAATGTATTTATAAAGACTCAAGGGTGGTGAGGTAGTTACTGTGGCATGTACCACCAATAATAGAAAATGTTTTTTCTTACAACTTGAATCCTGCATATGGACGCATGGTTCCTAATATATGAGAATTCAGGTTTGCTAATTCTTCTGTCCCGTTCTGAAAACTATATCCCAGGTGACTGCAATATCTCATCTGCAACAACCTTCGGCATTGTCCAGGTATTTATGTTGGTTCTTGCCGAAGGTTGTTGCAGATGAGATATTGCAGTCACCTGGCGATATAGTTTACAGAACGGGACAGAGAATTAGCAAACCTGAATTCTCATATATTAGGAACCATGCGTCCATTTGCATGATTCAAGTTGATATAACAAACATTTTTCTATTATTGGTGGTACATTGCCACAGTACTACCTCACCACCCTTGAGTCTTTATAAATACATTAAACGGCTGGTTCCGTCTTTCAAATCCAACGTATCTGCTGCTCCTCTATATCTAGCATAACTGAAGTCTTGGGTGTGTCTGCAGTCTTGGTCATTCGTTCTTCCTTCTCCACTCTAAAAGGTTGTTAGGCACAGGGTCTCTCTTTTACTTTTGACACATTCTTGTGATGTTTTTTTTAAAGTAAATTTAATTCTTAAGTTTTTCAATTGTTTTTATTTTTTATTACTTTTTAATGTTATTTATAATATTTTTTTTAATGAGTATGTTTTTAATTTTACAAACTGAAGATGCACTGAGTTATGTGTGAAACGTTTTTGTAATAAACCATGGACTTTTTTATGTGTTTGATGACCCTGCTGATTGTCGATTATATATATATATATATATATATATATATATTATATATATTATATATATGTATATATATGTATATATATATATGTATATATATGTATGTGTATATATATATATATATATATATATATATATATATATATATATATATATATATGTATATATATGTATATGAAAAACTGGCTGTAGCTGGAAACAATATCTAGGCCCGTACAGTGCACCAACAGGAAATTTCAATGTGATAGATAAAAGATATAGCTTCGATTCATGTATGTGCGGCCATTGTTGTTCTGTTGTCCAACTTTTGTTAATTCATATGGTATTATTCTTTATTTGATTATTGGGAGATTGCCATCAATGCCTACTGCTTTAAACTGTTTTATTAGTTAAAAAAAATAAAGGCATAAAAGTGCCATTACTTTGATTTTCTATGGGCCTAATTAATTATAAAGGAAAACCACGTAAAACCGCTGCTGATTGTACGTTGCCCTTTCATTATTGGAGTTGAATAGCTACAAAAGATTTCAATAATCCTCTTTCCATTATTGCTGTTCAGTTCTGATAAATTCAGTTAACGACTGAATGTGTTGTTTTAATTAGTACGTGGTAAATGTTCGTTCAATGAAGTAATAGTTGCTTGTAGACATAAAAGATAAGAGTGATTGAAGTTTTGATGGCAGAGCTTTAAAGAGCAGAGCAGAATGTAAGAATAAATGAAAAACGAGACGTGGAGGGTAATGCAAACGAAAGTATAAGATGGGAGCCTGTTGCTGTTTCAGGTTATTCTGGTTATATGACATTGCAAGGTCTTGCTCATAATAGAGCTCATAAATGAAATTCAATCTCCTGGAACAGAAGAAAGGACATAATCCTGGAGAAAACGTGTGAGGTTCAAAATCGTTTCGTAATTTACAAAACCTGTCAGGTGACTCCAGGTATAGCCAGGGGTCCAGAAGGAAAGAGAGAGAGAGAGAGAGAGAGAGAGAGAGAGATGATGATGAGGCAGAGAAGAGAGATCGAGGAGAGAGAGGAAGAAGGAGAGAGAAGGGGGAGAGAGAGGAGAGAAAGATTTATTTTTGTGACAAAAAGAAGTTTTAAGAAAATATCCTAGAGGTCAAGAGTTAGGCTTTGGTGGAAGCCGGAGATTATGATTTAGCCTTCGGGATTCATAAGTAAAGATCAGTATAGGAAAAGACGATAGATAAGAAGGAACAAGAGAGAATCAAGGTGAAAGGACAATCTCCTTAAAATCTTATGAACTAACTAAAATAATAGGACTAAAAATATATAGACAACTGCAGTCCATTAAACGCAAACTACCCGATAAAGAGAGGAAAAATAAGCAAACGTTGAAAGGCTGGTTGTTATTCAAATTTATAATAAATGCCTAATTGATTTTTATCGTGATTAATTACCTCTTACAGGAAGGTGATCTAAAGGCTGAGTATAAAGCCATTCCCCTATTATAAAATAGAATTGTATGGACTACTCTAATTCCATTGACCTTTCCATTATTGTGTAAACCAAATACAGACGGGGCTTAGAAGATGACTGTGAAGTACTGAATTGAATTGAATATAGAATTTAAGCCACAGGCTAAGTACTGGGGCCTATTGGGTCATTCAGCGGTGAAACGGAAATTGACAGTAAAAGCGTTGAAAACCTCGCAGTTGCACTATGAATCAATTGTTAAGAGAGGCTGGGAAGTAAGATGGAAGAGAGAGAATTTGCAAGGAATTACAGTAAAATTAATGATAGGGGTTGCAGCTAGGGGCCGGAGGCACGCCGCAAAGAAACCTAAAGTAATGCCTACAGTGCATTATACAGGACCGGGCATTAACAATAGCAGATCCGTAACCAATTTGTAAGGTTGGAAGAAATAAAAATAGCGACTTCTATATACGCTGTAAATAATACTACTGAAACTTTTTATCAGTTTTGTATTTACTAGACATTGCTAATTAGGGGCTTACTTAGCGAAGGATATGCTAAATTACCTATGCATTACAGGCTCCAGTGATTTTAAGTTCTAGTACTTTTCTATGCGAGGTAAGTTTTATGTTAATTTCACGGTAATGAAAAATGAAATGCATATTACTACCCAGTTTGAAGTTAACGAACCGGAATTTACTATCAATTAGTTTTTGATGATAATGCGAATGGAATTTAATTAATGCCATAAATGATAACTGTTGTTTTAGCGCCTGGGTACTGTGAAATGGCATTCCGGAATACAACATATAACTCTTTTTTATATATGTATCTTTCTCTAACATACACACACATACATACATACGCATATATATAATATATATATATATATATATATATATATATATATATATATATATATATATGTGTGTGTGTGTGTGTGTGTGTGTGTGTGTGTGTGTGTGTGTGTGTTAGAGAAAGATACACATATAAAAAAATAGTTACATATGTTGACAGTAAATTCCGGTTTGTTAACTTCAAACAGGGTAGTAATATGCACATTATTTATCATTACCGTGAAATTAACATAAAGCTTACCTCACATAGACAAGTACTAGTACTAAAAATTATCGGACTCTGTAATGCCAAGGTAACTGTTCTTGTCATATCCTTTGCATAGTAAACCCTTAAGTAGCAATGTCTAGAAAATACAAAGCTGATAAAAAGTTTCAGTTGTATTATTTAAAGCGTATAATCATACCTATTCTATTTTTAATCATGTTCTAGTGCCTTTGTCTTGTCTTTTATTTCAACTGCGTTGCTAAACTAGTCCTATGTGACCATTGTGAAAAACCACAATTGGTTACAGTATGCGCGGAGTTTATGTGAATTAGAGTGACTGAGAATGGAAACGTGGGAGAATCATCGGGAAACTGCTGACAGAATAGGCCCCTCGTCTATCTATCTTCTATAATAATAAAATCCGGGTAGATTTTGTTTGGACTTCCCCGAGGTGACAGTAGGGAAGACGTGACATAGCCACCGAACCCCTGCAAACTGGTTTACTCGCACCGGGAGGGGGCAGGCCGTTCCAGCTTATGTAGCGCGCGCTAACAAGCTCGTAATATATACTATTCGTGATAAAAATCTGATGAGTAAAGCTCTTACTCATATCAAGAACTCCCTTAAAACTTCCTGTCATATACTGCACATAACCACCCATAAATCGCCTACTCTGTGACACCTCTTTTCTCAACTCAACTTCACCCAACGTCCATACTAACCTTCGCTGCTCCCATTTTCTGGATTTCACTTACTAACAAATCCTTCCTCTGTTCTAATTCGCTCCCAGCTTTTGCACTTATGTAAAAGCACTTTCAGGCTTCATCATCAGTCCCTATAGTTTTCTCTTCACTATCAACAATGAATACTGAATCGTCTGCGAATATCAGCTCAGTCATTCGACAGTGAGCGCAACTCATCTTATCTCTCAAATTTACACCTAAATCTACTGTCCTTTCTCCGAATATTATGATAACTGCTTCTATAAAGTAACTTACAATATTTAGCAATTTTTCTTACCATCCACCTAGAATACTGTAAGACTCATTAAATCAAACAGTCGTGAATCATTTGTTACCCCTAGTCGGCCACATAAAAGAAAAAAAAAAAAAAGCGTACAGAGGATATAATTTTCAGGGAGATAAATTTCTTATAGATATATGATAATGAGTAATATACCTTACATTTCTCTAACTAAATCAGTAATAATTTCCACGGAATACTTAATTTCGTGGAGAGTGGGAGAAATATCAGGTACCATTAAGCATGAAAGTTTGATAACGAATTTTTTTACACAAGAGGTATAAAGGATGCGTTACACGTGCATATTTTCTTTTTCTTTTTTGTACAACTGGACTTGTTACTCGTGCATATTTTCTTTTTATACTTTCGCTAGACGGAAGAATGTATGCTGTCACATTTGAAATGGACGAATTCCTTTTGTCAAAATATTTAAACTCAAGTCCTGTACTACACTTGAATATTTATTTTAGTTTTATTTTTCTCGGCAAGAAACGAATAGGCAATTAAGTACGTAAAAGTCTATGGTGATTTTGACAGGAATAGAGAGTCCATGTAGGGTTATATTTTGTTATAAGGAATTTATTAAAAGTTTGTTCAAGTTTGCATTCATACAAAATCGATTTATAGCAATTCCTTTTGGAATGTATATTCTTTTCATCAGAGTCCTCCGGTCGACAGCTACTGTATGCATCGATACCAATTCTACAAATGTTTACCTATGCGAATCTGAATATGAAAACATAAAAGCCCAAATTTTCTGTTCATTTACGACAAAACGTTGCGTAATATTAAGGACCTGGAGGCACTGAAAATCTCATCAAAACTTACACAATAAGTTTTATAAGATACAATTCATATTTTCCTAAGTTAGGACTCAGGGAAGCTTATTAATTAAAGAGATCCTTTGGATATCTTGATTAACTTTTCTCTAGTTTAATTGAATAGCCGGACTTTCATCAAAAGACTTCAGGTTCAAAAGAAATTTGCCCGTGCTATTACAGAGACACACACACACACTCATATATACATACACACACACGCACACACACACACACACACATCTATATATATATATATACATATATATATATATATATATATATATATATATATATATATATGTATAGTATATGTGTATATATATATATATATATATATATATATATATATATATATATACATTGGGAAAAAGACTTTGTTCGGATTTGTACGATAAGAAAAGTTTGTCTCTCTTCAGATTATTTAAACTGATACAAACGGTTGATCTAAACTGGTTTTTGTTACTTAATTGACAGATTGAAGTTAGATCAGAAATAAAGTAGCTTTGAAACGCCACGTGTAACTAAAAGATTTGTGGAGAATCTGTGCCATTAAAAATATCAGAATCTTCATGTGCGTATATGGCGAGGCGTTGTTTTGGACGTTTTTCCTGTTATTTTAGAAAGAATACTAAAACGATTTTGACAGAATCCCCAGACAAATTATTTACATATCCAATGTATCACGTTAGATTGATAAAACTAATCGGAACTCCTTGAGGGGAGAAACTCCATTATTTGGAAGCTTCATGGGTCATATAAATGAATTAGAATGAGGCTCTTAGCCTTATGCCTTTCTGTCTGGTTACAGCAAATTACAACTGATTACCTAATAGGTTCCTGTTTTACTGTTAGGTCAACAGGTGGAGAGTGTGACTTATCAGCATGTGACTAATTAAGCATTCCGACTCCTGGTATCTCTCCCGCGACCTGTTGCTAGGGAGATGAGAATACTAGCCATGTAGTATTTATAAGATATTTTGTTATTAATAATACTTACTTAGTCTTACGTTCGTTACATAATATTCAATTTAGTATGACCTACAAAATTATGGATCACTTCATTATCTAGAGTATTTTCATACTTGTTTAGAAGAATTATTACCTTGATCAAGAAAGTGAGAAATACATGAGGTTACTGGGAAATATATTTCCACGGAACCTGAAAAATATATTCTTTGTGTAACGTATCCAAGCACGTTGCCCAATGGCTATATTTGTCAGATAATTCCAGAATAAATCTAACATAAAGAGCAGTTCATCCGTAGTAATCCGCACTCTCCCCCGATGACTGTCTAAATGCGGTTACGTGATGAATATATCAGAAGTTGCTATTGAATATTCTCATATTATGATGCCAACTCGCTCACAAACTTCTCACATTAAGTTTTACCATTATAAGTGGAATAAGGGAGAACCAAACTTGATGAAATTTGGCATAATTTCAAAAGAGAACTTCTATGTACCGGGTAACTTTTGGTAAAATTCGACTTAAAATTTAATGACATCTTTCTTGGGAAACCATCCCAACTTTGAACTAATTTCGTCTAAAAGTTTGTCATCTTGAAGTTTCATGATAAACATGTCCGGCAGGTGTCAGTGTATTTTGCTCAACCTTCTTAAACCCCGCTGATATGATCACACTGTTCGGTTGGGTAACTATCAGACCCTATTGGTCTTTTAGTGGATAATACGCTATTGACCCGTTTTATGCATTTTTAGAAATATTATTGTGAAGTAGAAACCACATAATTATTTCAGTCATATAATTTTCTATCACTTGCCGTGTTCTTGTAATTAAAGAATTATCTATTCTTAGATTTTATAGCTTTAAAAATAAGATACGTCTTATTAAACTTTTAACAGCATTATTAAGCAACTTATGACAATTTAACTCAGTAAATGTACTTAGGCTAAGCCATCAAGGGTAAAAGCGAATTACATTACATGGCTGGGACCTGAGGTCCATACTTCATCTATTTTTTTTTATTTTATACCTCTTAACTAGGAATTTACAAGGTGTATCTTCAAAGTATCCACAAAAACTAAGTTACTGCTAACCATTAACTATTTTTGAGTCACTTGTTGACAGGTTTTATTATGCCAGCAACTTTTGAGTTTACTCTTTTACTATTTTTTTGAAACTCAGCTGACCAAGGAGAACATTTTATACTTCTGATAAATTCCATCTTTTTCCAAAAGGTATTTAATCATTCCATGGAACCTCATAGATTTAGGAGTTTAATTTCACATCATTATTTGCAGTGACAACTATGTTTATTTGTTCTATCACATTGAAGCTTTGATACCCTTACATGCATCCTAAATAATTCAAACTATTGGTTTGTTTAACTGTTTCAGTAGTAATTCTTATATCAACTCTTGGTGGGGATTTCATCCTTGTTGATAACCATAACTTCTGTGTTCTTAATATTTATTGACAGACCTCTTTCTCTGCTTGATTGGTGTAAAGTACAGATTAGAACTTGAAGTTTATCATGGGAGTCTGCAACAAGTGCTGTATCATCAGCATATCTGATATTAATATTGACTCCTCCAACCTGAATTCTTTCCATATCTCTGAGATCTCTCATTATCATTTCACTATATAAATTGAAGAAATCAGGAGATAACACACAGCCCTGTCTTGCACCTCTCTTGATGTGCTGAGTCTCTGATTTATCATTTTCTACTTTAACTGATGCCTCTTGATCCCAATATAAATTCATTATCAATCTAAGATTTTTCCCATCGATATTTATCTGTTCCAGTATCCTTATGAGGTCTACATTTCTAACCCGATCAAAAGCCTTTTCATAGTCAACAAAATAAAATTTATAGATCCTTTTTCACTTCTATTGCTCTCTCCCTCAACATTCTCAAAATGAAAATTGCATTTCTTGTCCCTTTATCTTTCATAAAACCACATTGTTCATTGCCAATTTCTAGGAGTATCTTATTTCTTATTCTGTTCAAACCAATCCTTCATATTATTTTTGTGATCTGACTCCATGATACTGATAGTCCGGTGTTATCGCACTCAAGTGTTCCTGGTATTTTTGGTATTGTGATAAATGCGGATTTATACATCTGTGTTGCAGGCTCTCCATTTTCATATATTCCTTCCGCTATTTCCATCAATATATCAATGATGTATTCTCCCAGAGCTACCAACATCTCTGCTGCTACTCCATCATCACCTCTTGCTTTATCGCTTTTTATTTGTTTTAAAGATGCCTCTATCTCTGATCTGATTATACTTGGTCCCTCTCCGTTGCCATTCAAATCTAGATGTTCTACTCTATTGTCATCAAATAATTCTCCAAAATATTCCGTCCAACTTTCCAGTATTTCTTTTGACTCCATTACTATAGTTCCATCCGCTTTTTTGATACCAGTGCTGATGTTTCTCTTCTTTTTAAAGGTAATTTCTTTCACCTTATCGTGCTTCCTCCGTTCATCCGTTTTATCCAAACCTTTCACTTCCTCACAAATCTTATCCATCCATTTCTCCTTTGCCTTTGTGCATTCCCTCTTAATAGTTCTATCCAGAGCTCTATATCTATTTTTATTTATACCCTTTTCTTGCCTTCTTTCATCCATCATTATCAAGATATCATCTTTTCATCCATGTTACGGACTCCGAGATCTCAGAGACAATGTTACGGCCTCTGAGGGAGGTCCGCTTCAGGTTCGATATGAAATAATAATAAAAAAAAATATTTCAACACAAACAGTTGAAACTGGGGATATGAATATAGAAAGAAACACTAACACAACAAAGGTTTATTTACAAGCTTACTAACAAAGGCAAATGCAGAATGGTATCTCCTATTTACATAAACAGATAGAATCTTACACAGTGCGGCAATTCAAATACTTGCTACTCGATTTGGCGGTTCGATGCGCTGGCTTCATAAATGTAGATCG
This sequence comes from Macrobrachium nipponense, assembly GCF_015104395.2. Classification (NCBI taxonomy): domain Eukaryota; kingdom Metazoa; phylum Arthropoda; class Malacostraca; order Decapoda; family Palaemonidae; genus Macrobrachium; species Macrobrachium nipponense. Next base: position 40,562,578 of record NC_061110.1, on the reverse strand, counting down.
GCGATTGCGGACGTCCTCTTGACTCCGTATTGCAGAAACTAATCTTCTTGTAAGGCAGGAATTCCCCAACACCTGTAACAGGACCTTTTCTTCTCTGAAGTCTGCTCGACGTCGAGATAACACGGTAGACCACACCTGAAGACGACTAGACCAATATCCAACCAACTCTCGAACAACTTCTTTTGATTGATCCTTCGTCTGTTCCTTTTTTCTAGTGTCTCACGGATGATCTCTGCTGCTGCTGATCTCTCACTGATAATCTGATCTGTGGCTCTCTGTGACTAAACTGGTGATCTCTCTTTTACGATCTCTCTCTCTTCTACGATCACTGCTCTCCAAAGTTCGTTCGTCGTATTTATACGGCACTCTGGGGGCGGAGCCTACGGCGAACGTCACCGACTCCAGGGATTTCTAGAACTTCTTAGATGAATCTAGACGAGGTATTGCATCAGAAATCGCGGCGTTTCTCACGTCCCGACGAGATCCACAACACTCCTGCCGATTCTCGAACAGCCGCGAGCATAGACGCCTCCAACAGTGGCGCGAAAACCTCCTTGCTGCCGAACTTCTCGAAAATGCGTTCTCCTTTCCTTTATCTTTCTTTGCTATGAAGCAATTACCATCACAATCCACTCTCTCCGAGCTCTCCTCTCTCTTGTTGGTATTATTTCTTACCTTCTCTTCTTACATTTTACATATTTTGCCACTTTTGCTAAGGATATTGGAGCACTAGACCTTCCTCCTTAAGCTGGTCATTTCTGTTTCTACAATTATATTATATTAGTTCTTCAATTCCTCTGTTTTCAATAATTTTAGTTGCCTCTTTGATTTAGGTGTATTCTTCCTCAGATTTTTCAACTTCACCATCACTGTTGCTACAACTGATACATGGTCACTATTGCAATCAGCTCCTTTAGTGTTTGCAAAGCTGTAATGCTTTCAATTTTGCATTTTAAAATATGGCCTTCCATTCATTTAAATTCTTATGAAACCATTTCCATATTTACGGCCAATCTGTTCTACTCTTCTATCCCACCGCCCCTCACCTACGAAAACGTAAAATCAGTTTTGCGGAAATTGCACGAAAGGGACCATAGTTGGATATACTATATGAGTTATTTTTCTTCTTCCCATGGGCGCAGTTCGACAGTTTAGAACAGGTGGGGCTGTACGAAAATGAAATCCGCAATAGTTTTTTCAACATTCTTTAAAAAAAAAATAAATAAAAAAAATATTTTTTTTTTTTAGTTTCACAATAATATGACCATTGCGATGAATTAAAGGAAGTAACTTTAACTATTACTCGAGGACTCTAATCGAGAGAATTTCATCGCACACACTTCTTACTTAAAGCTTTGTTTATGCTTATAAAGACATTCTTGTGGTAAGGATCAAAATAATGTTTTACACGCATACACACAAACTCAAATGAATTTGAATATGTGATAAATATATATATATATATATATATATATATAGATATCTATATATATATATATATATATTATATATATATATGTGTGTGTGTGTGTGTGTGTGTGTCTATAGATATGGATATATTTCACTTATTTAAATATGATGGGTGATTTCCTTTGCATTGAAAGACGCAGTCCACCAAAGGCCTCGCCGCCTGGCTGCGACTCCACTGTCGTAGACAGAGGTTAGAACCATCAAACCGACGCCAGTGAAGTTGTACACTTGGCTAAGCCACTCTGAGCAGGTAACTAACTACCTGACTACCTGACAAGTCTTAATTGTAGTGCATTTGGAGATGCAGACATTGATACTTTGGAGGTATTAAACTCCATTAGAATTTAGCCCCCTCGTCAGCCCGCAAACTATTAATATCTAGCCATGAAGGAGGGCGATAGTGCTTCTGAATTTCTTGTCATCAGGAAGGTGCGTACGTTAACTGTGACATCGTTTGTTTTTATTTTCGCCTTTCTTTTTCTTTCTTATTTTTACTTTTAGTCATCTAGTGGTTTTTCATTAGCGTTTAATTCGACTATTACCAATATGTATTACACATGTTTTAATATCCTAATCGCTAACTAACTGCTATTTTATGTTTTGTAGGTCAGTAGCGACTTGCAGGGGCACTGATAAAAATGTCACAATAAATGTGTAACACTTGTTCATTGAGTTTAGCCCTGATGCATTTACCGATATATATATATATATATATATATATATATATATATATATATATATATATATATATATATATATATATGTGCGTGTGTATTTACATATATCTTCCTTTCGGAACGCGAAGTCATTTCAACTTGGAAAGAGGATTATCTCTCCAACATTGCATAGCCCTTCCACAGGTTTGGGACTCAGTGCAACATAAATGGGGTGACAAGTCGGGAGGAAAAGGGAAAATAGTTGTTTCCACAATTCCTTACTAAGGGGCTGCCCCCTTGAGCTTCTTATCTCCTGTGACTCACTGTATTTACTTGTCTACTTTTCGCAATCGCTTCAGTCTGTGAATATTTCATTTAGCTTAAATATATTCTTTCTAGTGACATCGGTTCTAATTTTGTGTTTGATTAGCAAACTCGTGCCCAGCTCTAAAACTTGAGCATTTTTCCATAAAATCCTACTTTATTATCATATGATTTACAGATTCGTAGAATGCAAATACACACATACACGATATATATATATATATATATATATATATATATATATATCCACACACACACACACATATATATTGGTATATCTATATATATATATATATAATATATATATGTTACATATGTATATATACATATACATATACATATGTTTATATATATGTGTGTGTGTGTACAAACATGCAGTAAATCATAATAAAATGGAAATAAAGAATACAGCCGTATTTTAG
>NC_061110.1:40549706-40552206 GCF_015104395.2 Macrobrachium nipponense | reverse complement strand
TTTTTTTTTTTTTTTTTTTTTTTTTTTTTTTTTTTTTTTTGCAACTCGACGCTTTGTTGACATGGAAATCTCAGTACCCGATTTATGTTTCTGCGAGGCAGACCCGTGTTTAATCATTTTCTTTCTTCCATGTGGCTGACCTGTTTGAGCAGTTGGTCAGGAAATATTTGAGTTTTCCATTGTATACAACAGTTGTATTTCAGATTTCTCTACGAATAAGTGAATTTCGTTTTGTATGGACTATTAGAAGACGTAAATTTACTATATTCGGGAAGTATAAGACGTTAATGTAATGCAAGTAAGAAAATGTGTTTTTGAAAGAAAGGCAATCTCATACTTTCCTTTTTATCGTTCCCTGGCCACCTACCTCTGAGAAATCGGACACATTGTTTGTCTACAAAAAGGCTCAGCATTGATTCTTGATAGACACCACCATTTGCCATTGCCTTTACACCTCTCAAACACACGTACTCCGATTCGCATGTCACCAATGATGATCGTTGGTGATCCCAACGGATCAACAATGCGCTCGATTTTTTTAGCAGTAGGTGGCCAAGATACTGTAGTGAGATTGCCTTTCTTTCAAAAATAAATATTTTCTTACTTATATTATGTTACCGTTAGATATCTTCTCTATTGTATTTTTATATCGATTAATAGTCCATATAGTACAAAATGTATATTAAAGTCTCTAAAGCTAAGTATACTACCTGCATCGATCATGATCACAAGGTAAAATACAAATCATGTGATTTTAGAAAAATAGTATATTTGCAAATTTTTTTAAAACAAGCAATGACATTCAAGCATATATATATATATATATTATATATATATATATATATATATATATATAGAATACTTATCACATCACCGTGATTCATATAAATCATTCGAGCTACAAATGTCATTTAATATCTAATTCGCTCTACCTCGGAATTGATATATTTTTATATATATATACCGAGGGGAATTTTTTTTTAGTTGATAATAATTTTCGTTCCCCCATGGGATCGAACCACCGTCCAGTTGCACGGAGAACGAAATCAGGAACGGACAGTGACGCTACCGAATTTGCTATCAGAGAGGCTAAAGGTTTATATCGATTCTGACCATTACAAATCAACGCCGATCTCGTTGTATTCGTAATTAGTGTTATGAATACTTATCACAAGGCTGCGTGGGTCAAACGCTCGAATCGGCTAGCATGGTGGAGGGGGTTTCATATCGATTCTAATTACGAATACAACGAGATCGGCGTTGATTTGTAATGGTCAGAATCGATATAAACCTTTAGCCTCTCTGATAGCAGATTCGGTAGCGTCACTGTCCGTTCCTGATTTCGTTCTCCGTCCAACTGGACGGTGGTTCGATTACATGGGGGAACGAATTATTATCAACTAAAAAAATTCCCCCTCGGTACATATATGAAAATATATCAATTCCGAGGTAGAGCGAATTAGATATTAAGGACATTTGTAGCTCGAATGATTTTATATGAATCACGGTGATGTGATAAGTATTCATAACAAGGCTGCGTGGGTCAAACGCTCGAATCGGCTAGCATGGTGGAGGGGGTTTCATATCGATTCTAATTACGAATACAACGAGATCGGCGTTGATTTGTAATGGTCAGAATCGATATAAACCTTTAGCCTCTCTGATAGCAGATTCGGTAGCGTCACTGATTTCGTTCTCCGTCCAACTATACGGTGGTTCGATCCCATGGGGGAACGAAATTTTATTATCAACTAAAAAAAAAATCCCCCTCGGTACATATATGAAAAATATATCAATTCCGAGGTAGAGCGAATTAGATATTAAAGGACATTTGTAGCTCGAATGATATATATATATATATATATATATATATATATATATATATATATATATATATTATATATATATATATATATATATATATATATATATATATATATATATATATATATAACTGCTATAAAGTTTTCATTCGTATATTAATCGTAAAGGGTATGCCATAACAAAGCAGAGAATTGGAACGGTTCAAAAGTCAAATAAATAAGCAATCGAACAGAAAATTGGAAAATAAGCATAGAGAAAACAATTATCATATTTAACAGCTTGTAATATGCCCAAGAAAAATTAATGTGGCTCAAAACTGAAAGAGATGATAATATGATTGTCAATGAAAAAACAGAAGCACTAAACAGACTATATTATCGTATGATACTTTTATCAGGTTTTATCTATCAGAAACATTTAATTACTTAGTTCCTATGGATATCTTAACTTCCAGAGTAAAAATACAAGGCCAATAAAGCTTCGGTGACGGTATAATAACTAACTATTAAAACCCGTTTACTCGGCAGCATATCTTAATCTTCACCAATGACCCCAAAAGTTAATGAACTGAAGAACGGAGTTGGTTTCACGGTGAATGTTTTTGCACATGTTCTTCAAATTAAGAGGAAGTATTCTGTCATGACAAACGGGCACAGATACGAACGCGCATACACAT
>NC_061110.1:40542206-40544706 GCF_015104395.2 Macrobrachium nipponense | reverse complement strand
TGCAAATGAATGGTCGAGTTGCTTTTATCACCGAGTTTAGTTGGCCGAGTTCTTATAACAGAAGTTCCGATATTCTTGTTTTCTTATGTGGGCGTTCTTGGTAAGGATATAATGGTCAGTAATTCAAAGATATCATCAATATTATGTAAGTTTCTAGATGTAAGAGTTGTTTTCATCATAGTAAATGAACAAGAAATGCATAAATAAAAAGATAAATAAAATCATTTTTACATGGAGTGAAGAGTATATATTATTTTCATTCTCTGTTCTCCTTTTTTTGGTTTTTAAATAAGCTTCATATTTTAATTCAGGGTTTTTAAGGCTAAAAATTTACTGTGGTAACTACGGATACTTTATCGGCTTAAGGTACCTTTTAAAAGCAATAGTGCAGATTGTACTCCTAGTAGTGGGAAAATGTATTAAAAATGAACAAGACTTTAAAATATCCACATACAATTTTTTTCAAGAAGAATCTTTATGGAATAACGATATCAAGAACTCCTTCATTATTACAACGTTGTGAAACTGATGTTACTTTTTTTCTTGTCCAGACAGGCAGTTAGCTAGTATGGTACGAAGAAGTTAAATAATTAAGAAGATAGGAAAAATTATAATGGCAAAATGATAATGTAAGGTGAAAATGTAAATATGCAAGAAATAATAGAGCATGGCGAGAATTCCAATAACAGAATGAAAGTCACAGAAATCTTTTACCTTCTCTGCAAAAACAGATTTTGGTTGCCTTGATCATATAGCAACGAATGTAATAAAAGAATGTTATTTGTTTTTGCTAAAAGCAATAGTGGTAGAACTAGTAACAAAATAAGAACGCCAAAGATACGATAGCAATAAGCCAAATATGAGGGATAATTATTTAGGAGAATCAAAGGCAACAAAAGACCACGTGGTTGTGATGAATTCCACAACAATAATAAGAATGATAAAAATATTAATACTAATAATGGCTCACAAATTCTTCATTTATGCTTATGACAGCTTAATTATCTACGCTCATTGAACAGTGAGGTTAGGATAATTAAACTGTTATAAACACTCATAGATATCATTATTATTATCATTATTATCATTATTATTGGAATCCTATAAGCGGCCTCTAGGTTCGAGATTCCGCTGGGAGTTGAATATCTGTGCTTTATTGCTCGCGTGATTGCATTGTGCTCTACAGTAATAATAATAATAATAATAATAATAATAATAATAATAATAATAATAATAATAACTTGCCGAATCTGTACGTATGCTTATTACGGATTTATTATCTTAGAGTTATTGTTCGCAGAGAATATGTCACTAAGATTAGGCATTCTATTAATTAAAAACTTAGCAGACAATGGAACTGGTATTTTAATTTCAAAGCCAAGATGGAAGTACTTGAATATAATAAGTAAATACATACGATAAATAAGGTTGAATTTATAAAGGCAGTTAAACGCAATTAAATGAATAAATAAAAGTCATGTTAAGAACAAACAGGTAAAAAAAAAATGAGCAGAAGTTTCTTCGGCGCAATTGAATTTTCTTTATATCGTATAATGCTGTATGAAACTCATAGCCACGGCCCATGAAACTCTCAGCCGCGGCCCATAAAACTTTCAGCCACGGGCCAGTGGTGGCCTGTGTTGGTACTTGTATCCGTGTCAGACGCATGAGTATGGCTAACTTAAACCTTAAATAGAATAAAAGCTACTACGGCTAGAGAACTGCAATTTGGTGTGTTTTATGTTTGGGGGGCGGATGAAGAACAAACCAATTTGCAGTCATCTAGCCTCAGTAGATTTTAAGATCTGAGGGCAGAGGACGGACAGACAAATATCCATCTCAATAGTTTTCTTTAACAGAAAACCAAAAACTCCTTTCACTTACCCAAATCAGCCATGTTCCTAGGGGTCAAATCAGTTCTTACTGGCTATATCTTATTTATGATTGACAGATTTATAGAGAAATGGCCTGGAGTGTGTGTTTGTGTGCGTGTGTGTGTGTGTGTGTGTGTGTGTGTGTGGGTGTGTGGTAGAGTAGGAGTTCAAAACTTCTGAAGAACTTCAAGCTTTAGAATAAACAATAACACATTATCATTGTTCTTATAGACTCGCAACAATAGGTGTAAAAAAGCAAATATAACAAATCAGGATTAATAAAAGGTTAAGTTTTTTAAGTGGCTTTATGTGAACATGGAATGTACAGGTATCTATGTATAAACCGGATAATTCATTCCTAACAACCACTTGTGGTTGACGAATTCGCATACTACTCTAGCTATGATCCATTATCTAAATGAATACACTACGCTTGCCATCATGAGAAAGTCTTCGTTACTAAGAGAAATCATTTCTGGAATATCCGAAGAACATAAGCATCTTTAAAAAAGGCAGAGCTCCATAATGTAAAAAGCTATATATATATATAGATATATATATTATATATATCTATATATATATCTATATATATATATATATATATATATATATATACGGAGCTGTAA
>NC_061110.1:40534706-40537206 GCF_015104395.2 Macrobrachium nipponense | reverse complement strand
TAACATTTATATAAAATTAAATTACTGAAGTGTTAAATAAATTTTGTGATAAGTTATTTAACGAGGTATTCCCTTACCTGATTGTGTTTGGGGATTTCATGATAATTCTTAGTCCTTTTCTAACCATCCCTTTACCTTCTGAGTTTCTTGAGTGTTGGACAATAGATTATTTTTTTCCGCCCGATTTTTCCGCTGATGTTGAAGAGTTTAAATATTTAACTATCAGTATGATTAACACTGGGTAGTATAGTTTCTTCCAAGACACTAAAGCGCAAAGCATTTTTTTACCGGTTCTTTGACTTACAGCTAATCTATATGGTCATTTATAAAAAAAAGATTCATTAAGGCCTTTGAATGTTTTTGCGACTATGTGCCCTTAAGATAGTTACTGTATTCGTTTGTTAAATTTTACTTTTTTTATTGTAAATTAGTCTGAAAGACAGTTATTGATAGATGCCAGGAAAATAACTATTGCTGGGTATGCCAAGGACATAGTTAAATAAGAAATGGGGCTGAATTACAGGTGTTTATTGTGAATACGGTCATAAATTTAAACACTGCATTTTTTAAAAATTGAGTACTGTCGCCATAACACATATCAACACATATTTTGCAGGAACAGCAAGACTATTGACTATGGTCTCTTTTTGTGTTGTCTTTTGTAGCTTGCTATATAGCAGACGCTATACCTAGGCCAACCGCCAATAACTGTGGTTGATGACAGCAAAGGCATGCGGTCGTAAAAACCCTTTTGCCAAGCAATAAACCATTCATGATGTTTTAAGGAATATAAGTGCGGCTAGGGCGTCCCCTGTAAGCGACGCGTGGTAGAATCCCCCTACTGGCGTGATTAAAAGGAGAGGGGTACCACAGGGTTCATGACTGCGGCCAAAGAAGTCAGTGAAAGAGTGAAAATTTCAGCAGGTACGTGGAACATACGTACCCTAACAGGAAAACTGAGGGAGAGGAGGAGGATAGATTTCTTGTGTGTACAAGAGAGTAGGTGGAAAAGGGTTGGAACTAGAGAGCTAGAAATGGGAATAAGCTACATTACAGTGGGTCACGAAATGGAAGAAATAGAGTTGGAATTATGGTAAGTAACAACTGGAAGGAAAAAGTGGTAGAAGTAAGGAGAGTAAATGAGAGGTTTTTAAAGATTCCAGTAATAATAGAGGGAAAGGTAGCAAATATAATATCAACATGCACTCCTCAGATGGGGTGCCTAGAGCAAGAAAAAGAATTATTCAGACAAGAGTTTGAAGCTGCCATTAGAGCAGCGAAAGAGGAGGAGAAACTAATGATAGGGAGCTGACATAAATGGCAGGGTGGGAAAGAGAAGAGATGTGTATGAGGAGGTACGCAGAGGCCATGGATTTGGGATTAGAAATGAAGATGGGGATTATTTATTGGAGATACCTCAGAGTTTTGAACTGGCCTGCATGAACACATTGTTTCAAAAGTTAGATAAGTACTTGAAAAGTTATGAAAATCAAGGAGTTCAGAGCCAAATTGATTACATCCTGGTTAGAGGAGCCAACAAAAGCAGTGTGACAAACTGCAAAGTGATCTTGGGAGAAGCATTTGTTAAACAGCATAGGCTGGTTTTGATGGATTTTAAAATGAGCAGTAGGAAATCCGAGAGGAGAAAGAGAAGATCTAGAATTAAGATTTGGGACCTTGAAGGAGAAAAGGGGGAGCAGTTTAGGAGGACTGTGAGAGAGAGATGTCTGGAAAGAGGGAATATAGAATTTGGAGGCAACAGAGTGGAAAATATCTGGGCAGACATGAGAGATATATGTGTGGGGAAAGCAGAGGAACTATTGGGAAGAACCAGTGGATATGGAGTGTCGAGAGGAGAGAAGTGGTGGTGGAACGGAGAGGTGCAAGAATCAATTAAAAGAAAATCAACAGCATTTAAGGACTAGAAAGTAAGGACTGCACAGGGTGCAGGGGAAAGGTACAGAGAAGAGGAAAGAGAGGTGAGAAGGAGGGTAGGTATGGCTATGGGAAAGGTGGCAGAGCAGCTTAATAAAAGACTGGGAGCAAGAGAAGGAGAAAAGAATATCTATAAGATTTCAAACATAAGGCAAAGGCAAAGACAGGATGTGGGAAAATTGGGTGTCATCAAAGAGAGTGATGGAAATATATTGTATAGGGATGAAGACATTAAGAAGAGATGGTGAGAATAATTTGAACCACTGTTAAATACTAAAAATAAGAGGAGATGGGTGGAGGGACCAGTTATGGAGATACAGGATACAGAAGTGAAGAGATCATTAAAGAAAATGAACAAGGGTAAATCACCAGGTCCATCAGAGTTCCAAATTGAAATGATCAAATTACTAGGTACAGTAGAGGAGAAATGTATGCTGGATTTATTAATATTAAAAGCTATGTGTGAAGAGGGAGAAGTGCCAAGGGACTGGGAGGAGTCTAATAGTATATGTATACAAGCAGAAGGGAGATGTCATGGATTGTGGTAACTACTGGGGAATTAAAC
>NC_061110.1:40514706-40529706 GCF_015104395.2 Macrobrachium nipponense | reverse complement strand
TGGTCATTTCGAGAACTTTTATTTTCTTTTTCACCGTTATGGGAAATAACAGAAAATCAGATATGAGACTTTTTTTCCATACACTCTCTCCAACTATGATGTAGTCATAACTTTCCTGTGTCTACTATTAAATGAGGATGTGTAGTTTGATCATAAATTTTTAATTTCAAATGGAATGAGACAAAATTCAACGAAAAAAATTACTTTCGTGAGATACTATAAATCAGGTAATTAAATTTTCATGGAGCTGGTATGAGAGTAGATTCGTTACAAGGGGTAGATGTAAAACGTTGAGCAGAGATGGATGTAATAACGAGGAAAGGGGCAAATGGAAATTTGATTATATTGTGCTGGTGATATTTCAAGAGGAAAATAAAGGCCATTCAACGGAGAATGAAAAATGAGTTAAAGAATTATGACTGAATTCAGTTTACCTTGAAAATAATCTACATCCAGAAGGAATTATATAAGAAATGTTTAAGTGCGCTAGCTTTCTCTCGAATCTGAGGTTTGATAAAGAGGAGACGGAGACTAAACACTTGGCTATCCAGAGATACATAAAACTGGCCTCAAATATGCTATGCATAGACAATTATAGCTGATTGGGAGTCTGCAACAGTTACCTACTATGCATTTCAGGGCCGTGTCCAATTGATTTTCGTTGATAAAATCCTACGAAACATCGGATATGGGTCACATTTTGGAAATAGGTATTTGAAGCCACAGCCTAATTGGCAAAAATATGCAGTAATGTACTAATGTGAATAATAAAGGCACTTACCAGAGTAAATCTAAGAAATTGAAAGGGTAACTTAGCTAAATTTAGACGCACCCAGAGAGAGGCTACTTGTGACGTGAACTATGACATCAGACGTAATACCCAGTAAACTTTCCATTCACAATAGTAAACACGCCGATAACAGGAAGATGACAGCAGAGCATTCATACGTCAAAGCCAATCTGTTCTACGTGACTGCTGTCTGGTGCTTCACTTATGGCAATAAAGAAAAGAACCGCATGCGTCATATGATTAATATTAACAGGTAAGTGGATAGCAGATCATAAACAAACACCAAATGATTCAGACAGGAAGCCTAAATTAAATTTTATAGGGGTCATACTTGAATGACGAGTTTGGAAAAAAAAAAAGAGATATAAAAATATTTTGTTTATATTAATGTATTTCTAAATTTTCACAATAAGAATAAGAGATGAAAGATTTTTTCTTGACTGCAAACTATCTCAGTGACTAGCTTCATCAACCATATTTAACAATTTAACTATTCTACTGATCTCCTTATATATATATATATATATATATATATATATATATATATATATATATATATATATATATATATATATATATATATATATATATATATACACACACTGTACTTACACACACGAGCTGTTCTTAACGCTGGTTAACAAGCGCTTGCTACCATTGCTGCCTGAACCATCAGTGTTGGTGCTCGACAACGCACCTTATCACAGCCAGCTATTAAGCCCCATTACACGTATCTGGTTTCCTACGGCGCCGTCGGTCGCGACGCTAGCATATGTTCAAACCCGGAGAGTGTGATGCAAATCGGCCGTATGAATGCTCACCCACGGCCGGCCGGATGAACTTTCGCCAGTACTAAAGTTGGCCGTACGGCCGTCGTACGTCACGACTGAGGACGTAGCGTGTAATTGCTCACCGTATGGTTTATGACATCAGTCTGAGGCTGCACCTGTACATTTATGAACCTTGGATACTCTGGAATAGTTTGAAACTTCTTTATTTTTTTTAATTAACCTGGTATGAATGTTTCATACTAAAACGAGAAATTATAGTTATTTGTGCAAAAATAAACTTACCTTCAGATATTTTGGGCCTAAACATTTGTAGATTGCTGCACATATTTCTGGGATTATTGCACTGAGAGAAGGCTGCGATATAATTGTTGTAAACTTTAGATCGCTTATGTTCTTCCTGTAGCAAGAAATCTCAAAGTGGCTGAAAGACGCTCATGTGGACTAATTGCTTCTCTCATGCAAGTGTCCTTTTTTTCTATTAAAGGTGATACCTGACTTAAGAGTTCCAAATATGTGTCATGATCCATTCGCATGTAGTTAAACCAGTCATCTTTTTCTAGTGCTAGTTCCTTCATTAAGTTAACATGAGAGTATTTTTGTCGTTTACGCAGCCAATGTTTGGACCAAATCTTCCTTTTTCTTGTTTTCACCTTCAAACAGCACGCTAGAGCAATAGCAACGAGATTGTCGAGAGAAGACATGTCACTCCTCCACCACAAACAGTGCCACACACTCACCCACTTGCCACCGGCCGTTCAAATACGTGTAATAACTCTAGCCGTAGGCCAGAATTTTCCTACGGCGCCGTAGGCCAGGTTGGCCGTAGTAAACCGGATACGTGTAATAGGGGCTTTAGACGAATGTCGGTGTCCTACCACGGCCACCAAGAAAGCAGACCTTATTACCTGGCTTCAGAGTCGCCGAATCCCTGCCCCAGACGGTGCCACAAGACCTGAGCTGTTGCTCATATGTCAACAGAACAGGCCAAAACCACTGTACATCGTGGACAACATAATTCGAGAGTGGGGCCACGAGGTGGTGCGTCTGCCACCTCTTCCCACCCCAGCTCAATACCATTGAGCAAGTATGGGCGTGTATGAAACGTCATGTGCGTTCATCTTTACAGCGATTCACCCGGGCAGACTTGCAGGCAAGACTGGAGGAAGCCAAGCTTTTGGCCACTGAAAGTGTAGTGGGGTCTGCAGTGAAACGATCTCGAGCCTTTGTATATGGGTATTGATCAATGGACAACATTCAAGAGCCTGTTGGACCTATCATTATAAACTTAGACAACGATGACGAGGATATAGAAGACCTATACCTGGATGATGACGATGATGAAAATGAATAAAAATTATTTAGGTTGTGTGTTCTCTATTTTCTTTTTTTTCCTTTTACTCATGTAGAAATATTGATTTCTGTATTTGTAACGAAACTTCTTTACTTATGGTCTGCTCAATGAGCAAGACTCAGATTCGAACAAGTTCTGTCTTAATCTTAAACAAACAACAACATATGCTTTTACATAGTTTTATATTTTGGTTAATCTTGTATAAGTTTATTTCACATTTCAGTTTTAATGCAGTTCAGCAGAATAATTGGATTAATGGATTATAAAATTTATGTTATAGCCCAAGTGCTTAGACTATGAATTATGAGTATCATATTGCACTACAATGTAGTTATGCTAAAAGGAAATATATATATATATATATATATATATATATATATATATATATATATATATATATATATATATATATATATATATATATATATATATATGATATATTTATATATATATATATATATATAATATATATATATATATATATATATATATATATATATATATATATATATATATATATATATATATATATATATATATATATATATATATATATATATGACCCCTATAAAATTTAATTTCGTTACAAATACAGAAATCAATATAAATATATATATATATATATATATATATATATATATATATATATATATATATATATATATATATATATATATATATATATATATATATATATAGATATAGAGAGAGAGAGAGAGAGAGTGTATAGGGTAGCTGTTTGTGTGTCTTCATTCATAAAGTGGCTATACGACTGGAGTGTCTAGTAAACTACGTCATAACTACAGTAGAGTATCAATGAGTGGGAGGGCCTTCAGTAATGACGTCTACATAGTCTCTCTCTGGGTGCGTCTAAATTTAGCTAAGTTACCCTTTCCTTTCATTTCTTAGATTTACTCTGGTAAGTGACTTTATTATTCACATTAGACATTACAGCATATTTTTGCCAATTAGGCTGTGGCTTCAATACCTATTTCCAAATGTGACCCATATCCGATGTTTTGGTAGGATTTTATCAACGAAAATCAATTGGACACGGCCCTGAAATGCATAGTAGTAACAAAATTTCGTCACTTATATTCACGCGACTTTTATGCTCAGAAATGTTAAGCCGCTAATACCATTTAATATAGAATTCACTACATCTGTGGAATAATTTACACCCTAGGAAATAGTAATTGCTAAGTACCTTCCCTCCGCTACGAATATAAAGGGATGAAGATTGATATCGACTCAACTGCCCATTCTCCTGTATATATTCTTCTCTAGTTCAGGTTCTGCTATTAGAATATCGACAATTTCCACCATGATAGCTGAGTAATGAAGTTTGTAACACTTGGAACTTACGTTAGTTTTGTCACATATGTAGAGAAAAGTATTAAGTCACAAATAACTCTTGTTATCGAATTATATTTACTTGTGAATAGCTATACCCTGGCCAAGATTCAAACCTCTGTCCTCTGGATGTATTACGGAGGAGGTAGGAACTAATCCATTTTCTGTTTTTTAATGGCATAAAGCTGCTCTCTCTCTCTCTCTCTCTCTCTACATATATATATATATATATATATATATATATATATATATATATATATATATATATATATATATATAAATAATATATATATATATATATATAGTATATATATATTATATATTTACATATATATATATATATAATATATATATATATATATATATTATTACATTATATATATATATATTATATATTTACATTATATATATATATATATATATATATATATATATATATATATATATATATATATATGTATGTGATGTATATGAATCACGATAATGTGATATGACTTATATATTATATTATATATCTAATATATATATATATATAATATATATATATATATATATATATATATATATATATATATATATATCCATTCAGGAAATCGCAGACAACCACATCAGAAGAATAATTTATTAGAGACGTTTCGCACATACAATGTGCATCTTCAGTCTGTTGAGATAAAAAACACATACATATTTGCATTCAATAATAGCAGGATTCTCAATATAGTAAAAAGACTAAAATTAACTTAAAATTGACATAAAGGACTAAAAATTGACAAGTAAAACTAAAAAGTAAAAAGTACAAATAAAAACAAATACCAAGGCGCAACCAACGTTAGTTGAGAAGGAAGGAGGTAGAATGACTAGACTTGGGCAAGAAGTTAAAAAGTTGACTATGCCAGATAAAGCGGAGAAGATGAAACTCCACTATTCAACGAGGGAACAAGACGTTTAATATATAATGACTCTAGAGTGGTTATGTAATCAGAGTCTTAACCGAGCCTAAAAATAGAGAAGTGTTGTTTCTTCACCTCTATCTTGCAATTGATTGCGTGGTTTTTTATGTTTGAGTGTTCAGGCCTACTTAATTTTTGACCGGTCCTGAAACTAAAGCCCATGTACTGCAGTATCTCATCTGCGCAGCCTCCTAGTCGATCCAACGTAAATTCCGGGACATCCCGGGCACGTAAATTTGTATACCACGTTGGATCGCATGAACTGCTGCAGACGATCTTTGAAGCAGAAAAAGAGCCTATTTTGCATGGGTTGTTAGATATAAGTTTTATATTTAGACAGGGAATTTCACTTTCTATGATTCTAGTTAGGTGTTTTTGTGAAAATTTGCTATTGTATATATATGGTATGGAGGCATACATTAGTTTCTTTGGTACGCCTATCATTGGAATGGGTGGTTTAAAATGCAAAGTTAAAAGTTTGTTAACAATATTAAAAAATACATTCTTAGGGTACGAGTTTCGTTGGAAGATATTAGATAAAAATTCAATTTCTTTATGAAAGATATCCCAGTGATGAGTATTTTATTGCTCTATGAACCAGAGTGGAGATTGCATTAAGCTTAAAACTCTTTTGACAAGAAACTATAAAAATTATTAGAAAGTCCCGTATATGTTTTCTTTCTAAAAACTGAAGTGTTAAAAATTGACTGATCCTAGTTATGCAAATATCAAGAAACGGTAATGAATTACCGTTTTCGAGTTCCACAGTAAAATTAATGTTAGGGTGTTTCAAATTAATAAACTGTAAAAATTGTAAAGCTTGCCATTCGTATCTAAAAAGGGAGAAGGTATCGTCCACGTACCTTCTGTAAAACAATGGTTTAAAAGAATTAGGACAAGAATTCAAAAATTCTTGTTCAAGACTAGACATAAAAAAATTTGCGAATAATGGACCAAGGGAGAAACCCATGGCCACACCATCTACCTGAGAATATAATTTATTGTTAAAAACAAAAGCTGAGTCGTGAACGGCAAGTTCTAAAAATTGCTTAAAAAGCAGCTTATTAAAACCATGAAATAAAAACTCTTCATTTGGAAATATTCTGTCAATTATGATGTTTATAGTTTCATTAATAGGGACATTCGTAAACAACGACTCCACGTCAAAACTGGCCATAAAGAGTTCACCATCCTGTTTAGTTATTTGATCTTGAAACTCGTAACCGTTTTTCACATTGTATTGGTTAAAAGAAAACTCATTTAAAATAGATACTAAAAATTTAGATATATTAAAAGATGGACTGGTTGTATGCCGCCATAATTGGTCTAATAGGCAAACCAGGCTTATGAATTTTCGGTAGTCCGTAAAGAATGCTAAATGAAGAACCCGAGACAAAAGTTGCTGCTATAAATTACACGTGACATATTCCAGTTTATTCTATGGTTATGTATTTATATGATTGAAAATAGCCGAGTTCTGTTGTCCATACCTAACTGACCGTTTGTGTTGTATTAATCTCTGGGGAAGTGATTTACTCACAAAGACAATCTTCCATTTTCAATCATATAAATGAACATAACCATAGAATAAACTGGAAATATGTCACGTGTAATTTATAGCAGCAACTGCTGGTACAAGAGTCAAATGATGGAATCGGCCTTAATAAAAGAGAAGCAGGTAATGAACATCTCAAAAGGGAATTGGACATCAGACATCGTCGACGCAGTGTTCATTCAACCCACGCTTAAGAAGATTAAAGGAAGATTATCAGCAGGGGTGACCTAAATTGGCTTACTTGTGGACGAATCTCTTGGTATAAATACACCTTTTCTGTAAACTTTTCTCATTCATATACCTGAGAGAGACAGCAGTCTCTGAAATATAGTACTTTTCTCTCTACATTTTGTGTTTTTTATGGGCTCCTTTTATTAGATGGAATTCTGTTGTTACAGAACACTTTTACCAGTCATTGTCAGCCCATTATGGAATTCAACCGCCTTTCCACGATTCTTCACTCACTTCCAGAAGTCAAGCCAGTTTTCCGCAAGTTTGAAAAAGAACTGAACAGACTACACCGGCTGAAAAAAAACCAAAAACACTTTTTTGGAAGAATGCCTCAAAGAACAAGTACTTCCAAAAATGTACGGATTCGGGAGATGGACTCTGCAATCAAACCCCTTCCCTCTATCACACAAGATTTTCCTGGAAGAAAGAATCACCAATAGAGAAAACGACATCTTCGTGCTACGCAGAGTGATATATGGAACTCAATCTAATCTTCGCCTCCTCACTACGGACCACGTATACAGGTATTCTGATTTCATTCTGTTCCGACATTGCTGCCTATAATAGCGTGACTCATTCCAACAGACTTTTACGCAAGTTAAATAACTAATAGATAATAGCGCATGGAATAATCTTGAACAACAAGACAAAGTTTTAAACTTGATCCAACACCCCCCTTACTGTAATCAACATTTAGTTTTAAAATTTTGTTAGGCTTATCCTTTGCCCTAATGCCAGACCGCCAAAACAACCTAGACTTCATAGTGGCTTTTGATAAATTCATATCTGACAAAAACTACAGCCGTGAAGAGATATGTTTAAAAGGAGTGCTACTAAATGCTTAACTGACCTTCATAAGAAATATCCTGTTCCCCGCAGATTCATGATAGCCATCCACTCGCTAAAAAAGTTAGATGTTATAATAAGTAGATCCGACAAAGACGGCAAAATGTAATAATGGACAAAGAACTTCTACCTCGACAAAATCAACCAGCTCCTTAGCGACACAAATACTTACGAAAAACTGACGAAAAATCCCCTCCAGAACGTTCCCCACAGAATTTTTTCGGAAAGTAAGATTAATTGGCCAAGACAAAAAGAGTATTGAACTATTAGAGAAATTTAAAGTAATTAATCCTAAATTACCCTACTTTTATGGTCTTCCCAAAACTCACAAAGACAATCTTCCATTCAGACCCATCGTTTCATGCGCCGGAGCTTTCAATTACAAAATTTCTAAATGGTTAGCTGGCCTCCTTTCTCCTTTTTTAGGCACTTTTTTCTCCCAGTCACATCAAACATTCGGAAGACTTTTGTCACAAATTCAGAGAAGCACATATACCACTTCACAACATAAAACTTTTAAGCCTTGACGTAGACTCCCTTTCACACAAAAGTACCAGTACAGGACGTTCTTCAGTTTTAAGGGAAAAATATTATCCCCCTATTCAGATCATTTCCCTTTGGCACTTGACAAAATAATAAAGTTAGTTGAATTATGTGCATCTAATAACGTATTTTCATTCGGGGAATCATTCTACAAGCAAAAATTCGGGTGTAGTATGGGTAGTCCTTTAAGTCCTATTTTAGCCAATCTGTACATGGAATACTTTGAAACTACAGTAATAAATGCAATAAAACCCAAAAACATGCTGTGGATGAGATACGTGGATGACATACTAACATTTTGGGATAATAAGTGGGGTAATTTTAATGAATTCCTCTCAAAATTAAACGCATTAGTGCCCAGCATCAAAATTAAAGTTGAATGGGAACAGACAACAAAATTCCTTTTCTTGATGTTTTAATAATCAGAGACACGACAGAATACAAATTTACCATATACAGAAAACCAACGTTCTCACTTTCATATATTCACTACTTTAGCTATCATGACAATACTATCAAGATAGGTCTAAGCCAGCAACCTATTCCTAAGAGCCTTACGAATTTGTTCCCCAGATTTCCTGGAAAAAGAATTTGAACTAATTCGCAAGCAACTTTCATCTTTAAAGTATCCTGACCATATAATTGAGAAAGCAATTCAAAAAAGCAAACGTAATTTTCTACCGACCCCCTAAAGACAAGACCAGAGACACACCCAACAATAAAATAAAAATTCCCCACCTGGAGACGATTAAGAGAGTAAACTCACATACCCTTGGGAAATCCAACCCTTTTGCATTTACCTACCCAAATACCTTAGCCAAATTCCTGATTAACGTCCAACAAAAGACATCGCCCAAAGACTCTGGGGTATATGAGATCCCATGCCAGGACTGTGACCAATCTTACATCGGATTTACAGGTAAATCACTTCCCACCCAGAGATTACTACACAAACGGTCAGTTCAGGTTAGGATGGACAACAGAACTCGGCTATTTTTCAATCATATAAATGAACATAACCATAGAATAAACTGGAATATGTCACGTGTAATTTATAGCAGCAACTGCCGGTACAAGAGTCAAATGATGGAATCGGCCTTAATAAAAGAGAAGCAGGTAATGAACATCTCAAAAGGGAATTGGACATCAGACATCGTCGACGCAGTGTTCATTCAACCAACGCTTAAGAAGATTAAAGGAAGATTATCAGCGGGGGTGACCTAAATTGGCTTACTTGTGGACGAATCTCTTGGTATAAATCCACCCCTTTTCTGTAAACTTTTCTCATTCCATATACCTGAAGAGAGAGACAGCAGTCTCTGAAATATAGTATTTTCTCTCTACATTTTGGTGTTTTTATGGGCTCCTTTTTATTAGATATATATATATGTATGTATATATATATATATATATATATATATATATATATATATATATATATATCTAATATATATATATAGAAAGAGTAAAACCAGCACTTGTACATAAAAACATCCTTTATTTTCTTATGACTACCGGTTTTCGGAGTAACTGTCTCCATCATCAGGTCTATACAAAAACACAGAAAGAAAAAAAAAATTAAAAATCACTAAATTACGATCGATCATTAGAATGAAGAAGTGTTACACAAAGGTTACATTGTATATATAATAAAAACAAAGTAATGTACAAGCATAAAAAAGGGAAAGTAAGCAATATTAAAAAATAAATAAATAAATAAATATATAAATAAATACCTGCATCATGAAGGCATACAAACATACACACTAAAAATTTAAAAACACAGCATCTCCGTGGACCTGTCGTTGTTACTGAGGGGAAGGTTTCAACTTTAAAGTGTAAGAGACTTTCTACTATTGCCAGCTCCATGGGGGCCACTCGACTAGAGAGAATGGAAATGAATCTAACCTAAGAGGGTGATCACTATTTTCTGCGTGATCCCGTATGGCACTGAATGGTGGTTTTGCTAAAAGAAAGCCTGTTTGTCCTTAACTGATCTTTCCCAAGTGTTTCAAACCATCGTACACGTGCTTGGCGCTTTGTTTTCCCCACGTAAATTGCATTACAGCAATTGCACTCGTATTTATATACAACATGAGACTGTAGTTCTGGGGTACGATGTCTTTGTACTTGAAACAAAACCACCAATAGTATACTTAGGCTTGAACACTACCCTAACATTAACTTGAGGATAAAATTCTCTTAAAAGTTTTAGTAGTCTATTTTTAACAGAAAACTCTTATTACCATAGAAAAACATGGTAAAATACAGTACTGCTTTATTGGCTTTTAAAATGGAAACTTTCGGGAACAATAACTTTTCTAGCTGTTTACCAACATACGTATCTATGAAAGCATTATTAAAAACCGTTTTTTTGAAGCATTTCTTTTATAAACTGAAATTCTGAATGAAGACTAAAATAATTTGAACAAATGTTAAAGGCACGGCACAAGTGTACAAACTAAATTGCGTTTATAAACTATTGGGATGAATGAAGAGAATTTAGTTGTGAGTCCTGTAAATGTTGGTTTCCTGTAAACTGATGTTGAAAAAGTGTTATCGCTGTGTTTACTTATGAGCACGTCAAGGAAAGCTAAAGTATTATTGTTCTCTTTTTTATGCTTGTACATTACTTTGTTTTTATTATATATACAATGTAACCTTTGTGTAACACTTCTTCATTCTAATGATCGATCGTAATTTAGTGATTTTTAATTTTTTTTTTCTTTCTGTTTTTGTTTTTGTATCGACCTGATGAATGGGAGCCAGTTACTCCGAAACCGGTAGTCATAAGAAAATAAAGGATGTTTTATGTACAAGTGCTGGTTTTACTCTTTCTATCAAGACTCCGTTTTCCAAGGGATAGATCAGTTGCAGATATATATATATATTCTATATATATATATATATATATATATATATATATATATATATATATATATATGTAGATATATATATTTATATATATATATATATATCCGGTTCATTACTTACAATAGGAGACCACCCATCTTTGCCCTAAGCTGTTTGATACGTTTGTAACAGATATTTTATGATAGTTTTGTCCCCCCAAAAAAACATTTCTTTATGCCTTTTAATCTTAAGATTCAAATGCCTCTTAATAGATAATTCACTATACCTTGGATAAGACTTTATTTAAAGAAAATTATTTGAAAAATGAATCTGCTTTGGCCAGGACTTGAAAGTATAACTATTCATTTTAAACACACATGTCGTACCCATTCGAATATTTTATCTATATATATATATATATATATATATAATATATATATATATATAATATATATTATATATATATTATATATATATATATATATATGTTGTTTATATATATATATATATATATATATATATATATATATATATATATATTATATATATTTATATATCATATATATCATATATAATATAATATATATATATATATATATATAATATTATATATATATCATATATATATATCTATATATATATATATATATATATATATTATATATATTATATATATATATAATTATAATATATGTAAATAAAGGTTTTTTGACACGAAGGAAAAAATGAAAAAGCGAGATAGCCAAGTACTTTCGGTCCTGTTCGGACCCTTTACTGTAAAGGGTCCGAACAGGACCGAAAGTACTTGGCTATCACGCTTTTTCATTTTTTCCTTCGAGGCAAAAAACCTTTATTTTTTATACATGGCATCACGTTTTATATACTTCGTGATCAAGTTATTACATATATATATATATATTATATAAATATATATAGTATAGAATATATATATATAGTATATATATATAGGTAATATATATGTATGTATATAATAATATATATATTATATATTATAATATATATTATATAATATATTAGAATATATAATAATCTATATATATAGAATTATATATAGAGATATATATATATATATATATATATATATATATATATATATATATATATATATCTTGTAATGTATCTAAAAATATATAGATATATATCATATTATATTGTATATAATTATATATATAATAATATAATAGAAAGATATTAGTTATCGGACTATATATATCCTTTATTCATATTGATATATATTATATATATATATATATATATTCTATTTATATATATATATATATATTTATATATATATATATTTCTTACTTTTGACAGTTTGAGCATCTTACTCAACTGGAAACCAAGGAAGGGTTGAGTAAGATGCTCAAACTGTCAAAAGTAAGAAATAAAAGAACAAAGGACATCACCATATTAAGCAAATGAAAGATAGGAATGGTACGGTCATAATAAAGGAAGAAGACATCCTGAAAAGATGGAAAGAGTATTTCGAACAACTGCTAAATGAAGAAAATGAAAGACTTGTAAGAGAGGATGGGACAAGTAAACATGGGGAATGGTAATGGGGATATCTAGGGATGAAGTGATCCGAGCCTTAAAAAGAATGAAGAATGGGAAGGCAACAGGACCTGACTTAATCCCAGTCGAAGTTTGGAAAGCCTTGCTTAGGAGAGGAAGGGGTAGACATCTTGTATGATCTGATGGTAAAAATATTCGAACAGGAAAGATACCAGAAGAATGGCGTGAAAGCATATTGATACCTATATTTAAAGGTAAAGGTGATGTCCAGGAATGCAGTAATTATAGAGGTATAAAACTAATGTCTCACACGTTGAAGATTTTGGAAAGAATAATAGATAGCAGGCTGAGAGAGGAAGTTAGAATAGGGAAGGAACAGTTAGGATTTATGAAGGGAAGCGGCACAACGGATGGAATATTTTGCATAAGGCAGCTAATGGAGAAATTCAGAGAAAAACAACGAGACCTGCATTTGGTATTCATAGACCTTGAAAAGGCCCATGACAGAGTGCCAAGGCAAGAAATATGGAGATGTTTGAGGGAGAAGATGGTGCCGGAAAAGTATGTCAGAATTATTCAGGAGATGTACAGGAATGTGTATACTAGAGTGAGGAGTAGTGTTGGAGAGACGGATGGATTTGAGAGAGGAGTTGGATTACACCAGGGGTCAGCACTTAGCCCATCCATCTTCAACATCGTGATGGATGTAATGACCAGGGATGTTAGAGAAGCAGTGCCATGGTGCTTATTATACGCGGATGACATTGTGTTGTGTTCAGAGGGGAAGGAGGAGTTGGAGGGGAGGTTGGAGAGGTGGAGGGCAGCAATTGAGGAGAGAGGAATGAGAATAAGCAGATCAAAAACCGAATATATGTGTTCTAGTATTACTGAGGACGGTGGAAGTAGCATAATATTGGGTGGGGAAGAAATAAAGAAATTACAGAAGTTCAGGTACTTAGGGTCCGTATTAGAGGATAGTGGAAGCATGGACCAAGAGTGAGACACCGAATTCAGGCAGGATGGAATAACTGGAGGTCTGCATCAGGGGTCCTCTGTGACAAGAAGGTCCCTCTGAAATTGAAAGGAAAGTTCCATAGGACGGTGGTCAGACCAGCAATGTTATATGGAACAGAAACAGGAAGTATGAGGAAAACAGAGGAGAAGAAGATGGATGTAGCAGAAATGAGAATGTTTGAGATGGATGTCGGGAGTAACAAGGGAAGATAGGATTAGAAATGAGTATATAAGACGATCGACAAAGGTAGCTGAAATATCGAAGAAAATACAGGAAGGAAGGCTTCGATGGTATGGAACACCTATTACGAAGGGAGGAACGTCATGTTGGAAGACATACGATGGAAATGGAAGTGCGGGGTAGAAGGAAGAAGGGAAGACCAAGAAAGAGATGGCGTGATTGTGTAAGGGAAGATATGGAATTGAAAGGTATAAATGAGAACGAGGCACAAGACAGAAATCGATGGAGACGACTCATTCGCAATGGCGACCCCATATAAAAATGGGTTTAAGCTAGGAAGAAGAATATATATATATATATATATATATATATATATATATATATATATAATATATATATATATATATATATTGTGTGTGTGTGTGTGTGTGTGTGTGTGTGTGTGTGTGTGTGCATATATATATATATATATATATATATATATATATATATATTATATATAATATATGTGTGTGTGTGTGTGTGTGTGTATGTATGTATATTCTCACTCATATTTGATATATTATTGATAAATGAAGAAGATTAGGTCGATAACGAGCGACGGGCAGTTAGATGCAAACACAGTACAGCATCAAGTGTTTTGGGAAATGGGAAAATTTACAATCGGTGAATTCCTCAGGATGTTCAATCGAAACAAAGTTAGTTCGGAATCACATGATTGTGACGTCAATGCGCCAAATAGGACGCGTACAGGAGACACGAAAACGCACATGGGAATCATGAAGACTAGCGTGCGTGCATTCATACGGCTGTTAGAGCAAATGAATGGAATAAAATCTCTAGTGTGGTAATTAATGGGGAAATTATATGACAGACATTGAGTGTGAAACCAGGCCACAGGAAGTGCTTGGAGATCCATGGAGATAAAGCAAAGTAGAAGAGAAAAAGACGTTGAAACTTTGAACAGTGACATTTATTTCAGAGGTTCTGAAAAAGAAGTGTGGTG
>NC_061110.1:40504706-40512206 GCF_015104395.2 Macrobrachium nipponense | reverse complement strand
GGTTAATTTTTCTTGAATTGACCGATGACATGACTGACATACTGCAACACCATAAGCATCATTCCCCTATGCCAGCAAGACGCCCTTCAACCGTTGCAGAGGTGTTGCTGATGTTTGCCCACATGCGAGAATTTCTACGAGTCTACGGATATTTACAGCGTTTTTGGATTATGGGAGTTGCCAGTTGTCTTCCGCAGGGAGACGTTTCGCCTTTCTACAGAGTGTTTCACGAGTCTATGCAATTGCAGTTGCAGACCAATCATACACAGAAGTGTGAGAAAGTTCAAGATGAAGAAATGTTTTTCTAAAACCAATTGTTATTATAGCCCATATGCAGGCTGTTGGAGATAATGTGTGATTGACATTGTACTGCCAGAGACATGCAGTTATTTTTATCATAGTGTTTTTTGAGCCAGCCAATGTGTTTTTTTTATATGTATAAGCTGTTTTATGTGTGTTGTGGCTAGGCTGGTGCTAGCATTATAGGTGGCCAAGCAATCTGTTACATAAAAGAGGTTTTTGCTAAGATAATATGATTAATGATATATAATGTGATATGCTATGACGTTTCTTGGAATGTAGAGACTCATCATTTAACTTCCCTGGAGACAGAGTGTTCGAGTGACGAGCTTAGGAATGCTGACATGTCCTTTTGAGGTGGTGTGATCAAGATTGCTGTCTTAGCAAATCAGTGCCTCGTCCTGTTGCTATGAGCACAGAGGTGACTTTGAAACTGGACTCAAGCAGTTCATGGGCGTGGACATTGTATGTGAATTCGTACGTGGGAGCCTTTTCCCCCTACATATGAGAATGTAGGCATATCATGAGGGAAGACCATTACAGAGAGGCGGCAGAGCCAGGATGGCTTCTGCAAAGTATTTTTAATATATAGTGTGGTGCATTCTGTGCTGAATGGGTAAGCCTTTCCTTTATTTTGGCCAAAGTGTGGCTGGATTGTATTTGAATATTTATTTCAGAGATGTTCTGTTTATATGATCTTTTGATTATACTCTTGTGCTTACCGGGGTGTTCTCCTGTCTTCTAACAGGCGATTCTGGAAAGGGGAATTGTTCTGGAGAAGAGTGGAATTGTTCTAGAGAAATGGGAACCGACTTAATTACTATGGTGTACTGACTATGTTGACTTTGCCTAGTGTTAAGGTTAAGCCAATGTTGGTGTTTGATTTATTACCGAGGGTTATCTGAGATATTTGGGCTTTTGAGTTTAACATTTAATTTAATCTTTTTGTTAAGAGTCTGAGAAATTCAGTTAATACTTTGCTTTTAAATAAATGTATATTTTTGTAATTCACGACTCTTATTTGATGACCTTAGATAATGGAGGGGGGAGGTATATCGAGAGAGAGAGAGAGAGAGAGAAAGAGGGAGAGAGAATGTGTTACCAATTGCCTTTGGCCGCTCTTGGTCCATCGCTACCTTTAACAATATGATAACGAGATGATTATCATCTCGTTATTTATATATATAATATATATATATATATATATATATATATATATATATATATATATATATATACGTGTGTGTGTGTTTGTTTGTTAATGGTTCTGAAAGAGAACACTCACCTAAAGTCGATACTGGAAACTCGAAGAACCGCTGTGGGATGGATCTCTCTCTCTCTCTCTCTCTCTCTCTCTCTCTCTCTCTGTCATGCCTTCACTCTGACCCTAAGCTACAAAAATAGAATTTTGTTTATAATAGGAATGAGTAAAGAAGCGGATTAGGAACCCTTACTTCAAACAAAATAGAAAATGGAAATTAAAGTCCTTTCCACCCATCGTCATTAATTATCTCATCTTAATATGAATAAGTCTGTTACACATTATTGTAAAAAAAAAATTTTAATTTCATTAAATATATATTTCCCTAGCAATAGTTGTGAATCGACAGCCCTAGAATTACTGAAAAAATATCCAGTAAAGACAAAGGGAACAAGAAAACACCTTCAAAGGAAGGGCTGAGGTAATAACAACACCAGGAGAAGAGGAGGACGAAGGAGAAGGATATTGTTGGGCGGAATTATCTTTGGGGGATCACGGATAACGAGGCATGGCTTGAAAAATTAGCATGATCTGACAAAAGCTGACATAACTACCTGAATGTGGTCAGTAGTGATTCAAAGTTTTATAAAGTGAAATTAATGGTAAAGAAATTCCAAAAAAATCAAAACTTCTGGTTAAAATGAAATCGCTACAGAAATTATGTTAGCCTAAACTAGAATAACATCTCATGTACTAATGTCCATAACAAAGGTACCAGTGGAATTTGTCGTGACTGAGTGTGATAATTATAGAGGAGCTGATAGACGTTAGTTGTACTGATAATGTTACGTACCCTTATTCCTGATATGCTGGAGAAAGAAATCGACAACGAAATTAAAGAAGAACAAATTGTTTTTGGAAGAAGCAGGTGTTGCCCAGATCAAATATTGTTGCAGCAGGAATATTAAAAACCCTCCCGATGGATTCCGCTGATTACGAGAAGGCATTTGAAAGCGTCTACGATCCAATATTGGAGTTCTTGCATCATTATGAAATATGAAACGCTAGTGGGAATCATCCACACACACACACACACACACACACACACACACACACATATATATATATTATATATATATATATATATATATATATATATATATATATATATATATATATATATATATATATATATATATATATACATACTTACATACATATATTTATATTAAATGGAACAGGATTACAGATCAGTATAATAAGTACAGATTATGAAAGACCCGAGAGAGGACTTATTTATCCGCATGAGTAGTAAATAAGCCGAAAGAACACCATCTTAATGTTCTCCTCTAGACCTTTGGTTTCACGGGTGATGAAATCCTCTCTTGAACCTGTCATGGGATAATAGTTGCTTATATTAGTGTTTGATTATTTTTCGCCATTTTCCAAGAGGAAGATATTGTTTCTTTGTTACTCTGCGCAAGTGAATTATGTACAAAGTGAGTGGGAATTTGATCTGACGGCAACGACTATCAGTGCCAATGCCTTTTCCCCTTCGTCAATGTGATTTAATAGGATCTGATAAGTATTTATCTATATATTTATAAATAGCCCCTTCCAGAAATAAACAAGCACTCGTGTATTGTGTGTAGAGAAGACTATATATTAGAACTCATGAATACTGAACAAAAGCCTGGAATGAATCTCCAAAACCTTCTCTCTTTCTCATTCTAAGCCCTTTTCTAATGTCTAATGCCCGATAGGGTTTATCTGGATCTCATTTAACCTGATGCTTAAATACGATCACCTTAAGTTAAGTCTAGCGGTTTGCAAGTACTGCGTTATGTTGGCGTTATATATGTTTTATTTTGTCATTTAAATTTAATAAATGTTAAAGAATATCCTTTCCACTAACTTATTGCTAATTTTTGGTTACATAACTCATGTAATCACTTTGGTTTTATTAAATTGTATATCATTATTTTCTACCGCAAATGTTATTACTGTTGCTACCTGTTTTACATTATTGAACTAATCTATGCTGCGCTCGCACGTGAACACACATACACACACACATACACAATTACGCACACCTGAGCTATCACACACACTTACTGTTGATAACTGTTTTGAATGAACGTTCATTTCTTTATTTCAGTCGGGTATTTGAATAGACGAAAACCGTCTTTTGTTTTTCCGTGACCCTTGTCTCGTGATTCTTTAACCGCTCACTGTATCAATTATTGGGACATGAGTAACTCTTCCGGTCACTTCCCAAACGTCGATCTAAACTGGGTGGATGGCGTCCTTTTATTTCATCTTAACCTATCAGGTTTCATAATGAAGCTCTTAATTGTTATTTACTTTTCTATGAAAACTTAGTAACAAGACCACGTGTATAATAGCATTCATTTGCAACGGATATCCTTTTTTCTTTGAATCTTCTGAATAGATACTGATGTTATATTCCAAGTCTGAAATCCAGACTCTGTCTCTGTTCTCAATTCCCTAATGCAGGAAACGCAGGCTCTGAATTTTGCCATTCATTTCTCTACTCACGTCTGCCCACCTCCGGAGAGATTTGAGTGTCCCTGCTCCTCTCTCTCTCTCTCTCTCTCTCTCTCTCTCTCTCTCTCTCTCTCTCTCTCTCTCTCCCCAAAGAAATATTGTCACTGTCTGCTAGCACTAAAACGAAAACTATGAACCACATGCAATTCATGCTATTCAACAAATATTAAAATCAATGTTGTTGACGAGAGGAAATAATTTTAGCTTCCTGATCGAGTCCTGTGATTTGAGTGAGAAGACTTACTCAAAAATAAAGGAAAACGCACAACGGAGATAAAAGGGAGGAGGTTGATAATCTCGATACAAAGGATAACCTAGAATCATCTTATGCTAATGATCAAGGAAGGCGAGAATTTAAAAGAGAGGGCATTGTTTCAATATTTTGGAGAGAAGATAAAAAAAGATATAGATAATATAAAGAGAGAATTTCTTTTAAATGAAGTCACTATGGAAGACAGAGATTACTTCTTCGAGTCTCTCTCTCTCTCTCTCTCTCTCTCTCTCTCTCTCTCTGACAAAATCCTAGCTGCGTTCCACAATGATTACCTAGCATATAGATACATATTTCAATGCATACGGAATAGGCACATCGGGATTTAGGTAACCATCCATAATGCCCCCGTGGTCCATTCAAGAATCCAAATATTAACGTGTTGACGCCATAAACAACTGAAACCTAACACTATCCATAGCAGCCTTTTTAGTGTGACAAAACCCATTGTGATAATGAGCAGTATAAGAAACACAATGTTAAAGAGTTTATGCACACTATTATAGCGGGAATAATTCATCTGTGCACTTAAATTTTCAAAACTGGGAAACGCTGTTCTATCATTCCAAGGTTCTCGGAGCTAGAAGATATAAGATTCATTATCGGTCACGTTTTGCGCCGAGAGAGAGAGAGAGAGAGAGAGAGAGAGAGAGAGAGAGAGAGAGAGAGAGAGAGAGAGAGAGAGAGAGAGAGAGAGGTGTGCTGGAACGGAAGCGACTTAATAAAAAAACGACAGATTCCTTTCATTTAAGCTTCAGGGTAATTATATCCTTTTAAGAAACTAAATGACCCCAGATTACCACAAAGAAAAGTGAAGCCAAGATTCTGCTTTACGTCAGACACACTGCTGGTGGTGTTGGAAGACAGGTGATAAATATATTTTGACACTGGAATATTCCAGATTGCAATTAACACACCTTTCCGTTAATAACTTAGCTTTTGGCTAAATGAATATGATGACTTTTCGACTAACCTTCAAGTTTTTCAGCATCTTAGTTTCAAGCTATTAGATTGCTGGAAATATCAAGACACTCCTGACAGATCATAATTCAGAAGTGAAGATCAGAATTGCCGTTCATTACCCGCAAGTCGCAAATATTTAAAAATCTGGTAATCATCCGTGAGAAAATTTAAATAAAATCACCTGAGCCTACTATTTATTCATGATGACTGGATGGCAACATTTTCCTCTTCTTCGTGAGAATGGCTACTATGAAAGTGGTGTAAATAAGAGTTATTTTCATCCCAAGGGTAAGAATGGAAAATTCTCCAACAAAACTTATTAATATATTCACAAGTATTTATACAAACAAAGAAAAGGGAACTACAGCGAGTGACGGGCGTGGGCTTTTCAAAGATATTTGAATATCACTTAAAGCGGCATCAGGGCGATATGACAGCTATAGCAAGGCGAGAATTATCCATATATTCCTCCTTAAGAGATTTATCAGTGGTGTGACTGATGCAAGTGGACGGTGAGATGGCTGCTGATGTTTTCATTATAATTTATTTTCTTGATGGTGAAGTTGCTGGCTCCAACGGCCGAGAAGAATTCAACATTACCTTGAATAAATTATATTATCCACCTAACTATACCATTGGAGAAAGATCCTTTAAGGGTCGGACAGTGCTGGATTCCAAAATGGTAATGCTGAACTTTTATAGTTCCCCACACACCTCGTCTGCATTGTTTCCCCGTACCTGTTGAAAATACGTCTGAGACGATAGGCTTCCTACAAAGATGCTTAACAACCATAAAACAATTTGTCGCTTCCACAACTGTATGAAGTCTAGATACCCTCTATGGTCTAGAGATGATGAACTAGACTGATCTGAATCCGGAGGAAGGTGAACTCTATTTTTATGAGAATCAAATAAAAGTAACCCGGGTTTTGACCTCTCATCGGATTTAAGGCAGTTACATAGTTCTATATGTTTTATGAAGGAATGTTTACTTCGTCTCAGTCTTCTTCTTTTTAGAGTTTATTGGTTTTAATCAGAAGAACTTGTTTCACTTAACTTTTGTATTATCAAGTAACTACTAGGTTCCATTCTGTGATTCCAGCTTTAAGTTCCATTGTGCTGGCAGAAAAGTACCTGCAGACGAAAGTTCAGGTTGCCCGAAAGATTACAGCTCAAATACTTTTTGGGATGAAAGCTTTTAGCATAACGTGTATATATGGCTCTAATGATGCAGAAGAGTTAATATAGTTATTTTTTATTTATTTTTCTTTTACGTAATTGACCATATATTGTCAAAATAATGCTCCGTCAATGTCTCGTTTTTTTATGGTAAATCGAAGTTTTCCTTACTAATGATTTTCATCTTAGCAACAAAAAACGGTAAAGATCTAAAAAGATAAATTCCCAATTCGTCTACTGGCGGTTGATTGAAATAGTTCGAGTGGAATAGTTGCCAAGAAAAAGGACAACCGTTCTTCAAAGACTGGCCTGATGCCAAACAAGCTCAGAAACTTTTTTTTTACATTTTGGCCCGTATCTTTATTTTTAAGAGAGAGAGAGAGAGAGAGAGAGAGAGAGAGAGAGAGAAGGAGAGAGAGAGAGTAATTTGTTTATTTAGCAACGTACTATAGAATAAGAATCCTTTGAACAGAAAATTAAATGAAAGATAAAATTAGTATCAGTTGAGTGTTTGCATATTTGGACTTGCCGTGTAAACTTTTCGTTATATGCTGTAATTTCAGTAATTATGGTTTGTGTCAAGGTTTAACTATTAAATCTATTAATGTGGACATAAACAAAAATTTTCCTGCATAACTATTAAATACCTAGAAAACGCCAAATAAAAGCAAGCGAAGAAAGGACAAAAACTGAAACAAAAAAGAAATTACAACCCTGAGCCTTGTTATATAGACAGCAGGGAATGTAGATATACAGTAAGAATCCCATTATTATCAAAATGTAAAAGTAGGTATACAGTTATCAGAAAAGAAAACACGTACAACACTCATTGCGTTTATTCTCCAAATAAATGAATATTGCATATACATGTCATAATAAGCACAGCCTTAATACCTCGGATACCTAAAATGCTAGCACAAAGGTCTTTATCAGCATCAATTTACTGGCAAGCCTGCAGATGAACTGAATCATGTCATCAACAGACCGTGGCTTGCGCGGGAAGACCTTATCCTTTACA
>NC_061110.1:40434706-40494706 GCF_015104395.2 Macrobrachium nipponense | reverse complement strand
ACGAAGAATAATGGCAGTTTTTCTTCCGAATTCTTTCTATCTCGTATCTGACATCTCTATTGTGCTAAAATGATGCAGAATTACTGTCATTGATTCCAAGCATTGGGATATTTATTTTCAATCTGGTCAAAGGAAATGAAACAAGGCAAAAGACACGAGTTTTCTAGCGAGTAAATTTTTCATTGTAACTCTTGATGCATGCAAATTCGTTTCAGTTCAGATTTTATATATTTTCAAACATTGGGTTATTTATTTACAATCATGTCAAAGGGAATGAAACAGGCAAAAAGACGAGTTTTCTAATGAGTAAATTGTACATTGTAACTAATGCATGGTGAAAATTCGTTTCAGTTCAGGTTTTACATATTTTCGACTATTTCCGTATATTTACACTTTTATCATGGTTATTTTAAAAGTTCTCACCTACTGAAAATATTGCTAAATTTAGCAGGTGATCCGCCTGGAGGATCTTGTTTCTGAGAGGAAATAAACATCTTTAATGATGGTTTGAAGTGGCGCCATCCACTATTTTTGTTGAGTAACGAAACTTATCTTTTATGCTATTTTCGAATGAAATTACTGGATTAAGAGGGCATACTGCCAAAACAAATCGTATCTAACATTTCACGACATCATTCCTGAAAGAAAATTAGAATTGTTGCTGTTTTTAGTCATGACTTCTCTTTCATAATGCGATATTTTCTATTAGCCGAGCCATTGTATATGTACTAAAAAGGATGAGTAGCTTTTTTTATTATCTTAAGGAATACTAACGGCCAAGCATTACTGCCCAAAATAAGCAAAGACTCGTGAAAATGTTTACTTATTATACTGAAGGCAAAGGCTGTTCAAATATAACAGCTTGCAAAATTACATTAGATATAACCGAAAAAGAAATGCAACGAAGAAAAGTTGAATGTGACCATATGAGCTCCGAGAGAAATTGCATGAAAATGGAGGGCGGTTACAATTGGCACAGTATTCATTTACTGTGAATTTCACATCTGTAACTTTGGAAATGCTAAGACTGTGACCATTATATTCAGCGAATTTGGGTATTAAACGATACTTTTGGCTTAATATTTGTTAATATAAGAAATTTACAAGAGTCTAGTTAACAAAAATTCATAATTAGCCAAATTTTGCAAACAGTTATCATGGTGGAGGTGGGTTTTTATCGATTAAGTACAGAACCTGGATCCGAAAAATGCATATGTACATCAAATATCATACCAGCGTGTACTTCTCTCGGTGGCTCAGTGGTCAAAATCACTGTCTATCTTTGTTTCCAAACCGGGCAGCATTTAACCGGCCAACGTTTCGAATATTGCCGATGATAAAGCACTTACCGTCAATAATCCCATTTCAGTGTGAGTTAAGCATTGCTATTTTTCGCTTTTATAAATTCATTATCGATTTTCATAAGGTTAATGTAACATTTTCAAATATCAAATTTAGTTAAGTTCGTATTAGTAATCTTAACATAATCAAGAGAATACCTAAAATTTCTTAAATTAATTTTAGGTTCTTATAGCCATTTTGCCCTTTTATTACTTGCATCTAGTTCTGTTACTGAATAAAACTCAGCGTTGGGAAATGTTCCAGATACCATATTTCAGTTAGGTCTTTAACGTTTTTAAACCGTCGATGTTTGCTGATAAGAGCTTTTCAAACCAATTGTGGCGTTTCTACTTTGCTCAAGCCTTTACAGAAAAAAAAATTAGTTAATGGAATATTAAATGGCTATGGTTAATTAAGTATAGAAACCATCTTTATATATATATATATATATATATATATATATATATATATATATATATATATACATACTTTAGACTGTATTTCTTGCTGGATTATGAAAATGGTCAGGAAACTTGTGTGGCGAAACATTGTAAATGTGTTGACAATTACATCCTTTGAAATGATATATATATATATATATATATATATATATATATATATATATATATATATATATATATATATATATATATATATATATATATATATATTACATACTTTAGACTGTATTTCTTGCTGGATTATGAAAATGGTCAGGAAACTTGTGTGGCGAAACATTGTAAATGTGTTGACAATTACATCCTTTGAAATGATATCGTCGGCGTTGACTCCCAAGGAGACAAAGGGAAAGGTTTTTCGTTAAGGGGAATTTACTGTCTCTAAGTCACCTGTGAGTAAACCTGAGTTTGCATGGAAGTTTCCTCGAACGAAGTGTTTGTATATGCTTCTGTTCCGATGGGCGGAACCCAGCGAGAGATAAGTTTTATCTTTGAAAAGCTAAGTCTTGGATCAAAGGGAAAATATGGAATGTAGAAAAGCCTATTCTTTGTTTGTCGAAAGTTATGAAATAAGTAATAAGTTACGTCACGAACTCCTCCTGTGTGTTAAACTCGTTACCTATTAATTACATCATTTGAAGGAGGTGTGGCTTACGAGAAGTGTTTGTCGTTTGTATATCGTTCCATCCTTCCTAGGACTTTCCATAAAATTTTGGGGACATTATCTATCCAACCACGGAGTGAAAATGGAGGGTGGCGTGAGAGACCACTAAAGAATCTGAGAACATGGCCATAAGAGAAGTAACTGACACTTACCCTCACTAGTTTTCTCTCTCTCTCTCTCTCTCTCTCTCTCTCTCTCTCTCTCTCTCTCTCTCTTTAGAGATTGGATCCTTCTCTATTATGTACCAGTACAATAAACCTTTTATCTCATGTTTGATTCATGCGAATTATTATCAGTTTGTTTTTGTTGAGTCATTTAAAAAACGTATTGCTATTTTAGTTCTGGTGTGTGTAAATAAGAGCCATATTTCCATTTGACAGGAACTCTGTCGATTTGTCGCTCTTTTGGCCTCTTTGATCCGAATTATTGCAGGTTTTGATAAGCCCTAATTGTGTATATTGACGGAATGAAGAGACGATGCTTTTGCTATGTGACTATTCAATTTGTGGAACAAATATGTCGGAGTTTGGAGGAAAGATGTTTCATTTTTCTGTTCACTTGTGGGAACTGTTCAGTTACCCGGATCCTCTTCTAAACAGTCTGTTTTCTGTGTGGAGTTCTAAAAAACAAGTTTTGCTTTTTTCATTTGATTTTCTTAATTATCTGTTCTCGTGATAGTTAGAATCTTGTTTTTCTTTTTGGAATAAAGTCTATTTTTGTAGTTCAGTGTTTAATTCATGGGCTAAATTAATTTTTGCAGTTGTCTTGTGTGTTGGTCAGAGATTTCATATCGGTCACGTTACCAGTTAATGTTTTAGTGCCTTCAGCATTCTTCACACACACACACACACACACACACATGTATATATATGTGTATATGATATATATATATATATATATATATATATATATATATATATATATATATATATATATATATATTATATACTATATATATATATATATATATATATATATACATATACATATATATACATATATATATATATATATATATATATATATATATATATATATATATATATATATATGTATATGTATAGTATATGTATATGTATATGTATATATATATATATATATATATATATATATATATATATATATATATATATATATATATATATATATATATATATATATATATATATATATATATATATATATATATATATATATATATATATATATATATATATATATATATATATAACTCCTAGGGTTATAATAATGATATATTGCCAATATGTTTGCTGTGACCTATTGGAATGTGGAGAACAGAGCCGAAGCAACGACCCAAGAAAAGCTGATGAATGATTTCTGTGGGTGGCGTGATATGAAACTGCATAGTTAGACGAGTCAATGTACGTCAGTTCATGGGCTCTTTTCAAAGTGCCTTTGGGAAACTGATTGTAGCCAGTAATATGAGGCGTTGTCGAAATGTGCGTTCGTATGTGCGTGTGCGCCTCTTCTATTCTTAACCCTCTTACGCCGATTGGACGTTTTAAACGTCGAGTCAAAATGTCTCCCGTATGCCGATTGGACGTATCATACGTCGGCTCAAAAAAGTTTTTTTAAAAATTATTCGCGGAAAAATACTTATAGGCCTACCAGCCGAAAACTTTTGTATCACGCGCCTTGGGGGATGCTGGAGTTCACGGATCAAGGGCGTTGTTTTGTTTACAATCACTACGCAGGCGCGCAAGCGCGAATTTCTTTCTTATCGCACTAAAAAGTATCAGTGACACATCTCGGAAATTATTTCGTCACTTTGACATAATTTTTGCACCATTTTAAATTATCCTTTACATGAAGTATTATATATGAAAATGTGCGCAATTTCATGTAAAATACAACAGAAAAATACTCATGATTGTAGCTTTTAATCAGTTTTTGAAATATTTTCATATAATAACGATAAGTGCAAAAATTTCAACCTTCGGTCAATTTTGACTCTACAGAAATGGTCGAGAAACGCAATTGTAAGCTAAAATTCTTATATTATAGTAATATGCAATCATTTGCCTTAATTTTGCAACAAATTGGACGTCTCCAGCACAATATTTCGATTTATGGTGAATTTATGAAAAAACTTTTTCCTCACGTTCGTGCGATAACTCTTCCGATAAATTTTTTCGTGCGATTGTCCTAATGTTTGCACCCTTTTAAATTTGCCGTTACATAAAGTTTTATATATGGAAATGTGCGCAATTTCATGCACAATACAACAAAAAACAACCCATGGTTGTAGCTTTTATCAGTTTCGAAATATTTTCATATAAATAACGTTAAGTGCAAAAATTTCAACTTTCGGTCAACGTGACTCTACCGAAATGGTCGAAAAACGCAATTGTAAGCTAAAACTCTTATATTCTAGTAATATTCAATCATTTTTTACTTCATTTTTCAACGACTTGGAAGTCTCTAGCACAATATTTCGATTTTTGGTGAATTTATGAAAACACATTTTCCTTACGTTCGCGCGGTAACTCTTCCGAAAAAATCAGAATTTTTTGTGCGATTGTCGAAATGTTTGCACCATTTAAAATTAGCTGTTACATAAAGTTTTATATATGAAAATGTGCGCAATTTCATGTAGAATACAACTAAAAATGATTGAAGGTTGTAGCTTTTCTCTTTTTTTGAAATATTTGCATATAAATCACGATAAATAGAAAAAAACCACGTTCGATCAAATTTGACTCTACCGAAATAGTTGAAAAACGCAATTGTAAGCTAAAACTCTTACGGCCTAGTAATATTCCGTCATTTTTCTTCATTTTGAAACAAATTTGAAGTCTCTTAAAACAATTATTGTGATTCATGGTGAATTTTTGAAAAATATATTTACCTTCACTCCAAGCGCCGATTCGCGCCCGCAAGTCTCCGAAATACGTACATCGTATTATCCTAATATTTGCTCCTTTTCATATTAGCCCTTTTATAGAGTTTCATATATCAAAATGTGCGCAGCGCAAATTTATGAAAAATACAATAAAAAATAATTGAAGGTTGTAGCTTTTTTCATCTTCAAAATATGTGCATATAAAAAATATATATATAAAAATTTTCGATATTCGTCAAATTTAACTCGTCCGAAATGGTCGAATTCTGCAATTCCTAATCTAAAACTCTTACAGTATCGTAATATGCAATCATTTGTCTTAATTTTGAAACAAATTGGAAGTCTCTAGAACAATTTTTAGAATTACGGTGAATTTTTTAAAATAACATTTTTTTACGTCCGCGCGTTACGAATTCGTACATCATTTTGTGATAATATTTTTCCGGTGTTGCTTTTATTGTTTTACTATGTATTATATATCAAAAGGATTGCAATTTAGTGTACAATACAACGAAAAAAAATTAACTCGTTAGCTTTGACCGTTTTTTGCACAGCGCGATTTGAATACAATTATCTATGAATTTTTTTTTTTCGCTACCATATATCGCATTATTTACATATGATAATGATATTATTTTTCATTTCTGATGATTGCATACTAAACTTCAGGCAATGAGAAAAAAAGGAGCCAAAAATGAACTCTTAATCTTCAAAACTAAGCGCGCTGTGATTTTTTGAAAAAATTATTTTTTCCGCTTCCGCGTCACTCCAAACCGGCGCCGGCATACAGGAGAGGTTTTGATTTTTAGGGCTTCGGCGTAAGAGGGTTTAATGTACCGCTACCCAAGTCTATGGTGGATTTGGATAGAGACATCTGTAGAAGAAAGGCAATATGCCGAGGGAGCTCTGCGAAAGTGTCTTTATGTTTTGTGCGTGAAATATTCCGGCTGCATGGGTGAGTCTTGAACTATTTTAGCCAAAGGGTGGCTTGTTGTCTGTTTAGTATTTATAAGAATATCCAATCTTTAACCTTTGTTGTTAAACTTATGTGTACTTACGAGTGTGTTTCTCATGTCTTTGAAACAGACAGTTCTGGCAAGAACTATGGGTGCTGGCGGAACCATGGGTCTGGCAAAGTGGGGGCCGAGGGAGTCCCAGATGGGAGAATAGACATTTGGTGTGACTAATTACATTTCAGACATTTTAATATTGGGGTAACTGAGTTAAGTTAGTCTGTGAGACTTGATTGATTCACTATCTTTCCATTGTTAAATAAATAGTATTTTTATATAACTTCGTCTCTCATTTTGATTACCTGACAGAAAGAGGTGGAGAGAGAGAGAGAGAGAGAGGTATCGCTTGGAGAGAGAGAGAGAAAGAAAAGCTGCGAGCCAGAGATCGCTTAGAGAGAGAGAGAGAGAGAGAGAGAGAGAGAGAGAGGGATTTGTGTGTTGGTTGCCAGACGCTCGGAGTTACACGTTTACCAAATAAATAACGAGATTAATATCCCGTTAACAGATGTGGTGGTTTGGGGGTTGGGGGTCGGACATATATATATATATATATATATATATATATATATATATATATATATATATATATATTATATATATATATATATATATATAATATATATATATATATATATATATATATATCTATATATATATATATATATATATATATATATATATATATAGTATATATATATATATATATATATATCATAGATATATATATATATATATATATATATAATATATATATATGAGATATATATATATATATGATATATATATATATATAGATATATATATATATATATATATATATATATATATATATATATATATATATATATATATATATATATATATAGATCTATAGGATGATGATTATGTATGCATGAATGTATGTATATTATATGTTTGTAGTATATAGTATATACATATGTATGTTTAATCACAAAAAAGCACAGAAGAGATGTGTATAAAATGATCAGGACGCTACCAGTAGAAACACGATTGTTAAGCTTTTGAAATACTCGTATATGACATCCGCTCATAAGTCACACAAAATAATTCTGTAAAGAGTTGCAGATTTTCTTTGTATTCTCATGTGGAAAACTTCTCTGTCCTCTAAGATTCTACCCAAGTCAAGACGCTCGAGTGCCATAAAAGTTCAACTTTGTTGTAGTAGCAGGAATAAAACATTCTCTTCGGAAACGGCGTCGAGGACAATTTAGATAAAAACTCAGTTCGTTTTCCCGGAAGCGTTATAGACGAAAAAAGCAAAAGGTTTCGCGAAACGGAAAAAGAGGTAAAAAGAACATTGGAAAAATGGCTCCATTCCTTAAGGAAATAAGCGCGGCACCTGAGGCCACGTTCTAGTTTATCCTGGAAGAATAAATGAAAAGATTTTTCTCAACGAAGTGTATAGAATACATAGATTCGTTTTTGTTTCGCTTCTTAAAGGCTTAATTTTCCTTTAGTTCACTCAGAATTAATACAGATGTAAATAAATCTTTTTATTTAAAGTAAAAATTCTCTAATATTAGCATACTGCGAATGACTTTGATACCACATTTGATCTGGAGGTACCTATTATTCACATTATATCTTGGTTATTCACATTTTAGATCTCCTCCTATATTTTTTTAATGTATCCTTTGTGATCAAATATTAGAGAATATAAGTAAGATAAGTTGCAACTGAATGAGGATTCACGAATGAATAATGGGAGAGATATCGGTAATAATGAACCTTTCCCTCATTGATGCATTAAGCGACATTCTGATTCCCTGCAACTGTTTAGGAAAAAGAAGCTTCCGAATTTCAATTAAATGTGAAAAATTAAATAGCCCTTAAGAATCGACGTCCATTAAGGACATCAGTAATTATGAAAGATCATACTGCATTATTTGATTACCACAGATGGCAGCCGCCAAATGAATTGGATTATGACCTAAATTTCCGTCATAGTAATGATAAGAAGTTAAGATTCTCGTCTCATATTCGGTAATGCTGGGTAAGCTGCACTTTTGAACCTGGAGGAGCTTTTATACAAAGTCATTTCCCAAATCATTCATTTCATCACTTAATTTAACGAATAGCTAAGTTCTGAAAATATCTCGGCTTAGTGTTTGATAAATTGCTAGAACTAGATAGTAAGGATTATCAAGATATTATTATCAGTTTAAGGGAGAATAAGGAATAATATATAACAGCTCAACCCTTTTCGGTTTGGATCGTATTACCGTTTGCCTAAAATACATTTTTACGCTTTATAGAACATTGTTTCCATAATTTCCAAGGTAAAAACATTCAGGAAACTTCTTATCAACAGGCAAGATTTTCAGTAAAGTATTTGGTGACTAGGTTCTTGTTATCTGTTATATATCGACTCCTAAACCCTAGTTTCAGCATATCTTACTTTTGGATATGAAGATATTCATTAAAGTTAAGAAAGGCTAAATTATTATGCATTCACAAAACAAGTTACATGCTCATAGAATCGGCACTAAAAGATACTTCTAAAGGGAATCAGAAATTATTAGAGTAGGAATATCCTATCCGAAGTTGCCAGTTATTGATTTAATATTATGGATGTTTTATGCATGAAATGAATATTGGCAGTGCAAATCCTAACTGTGAAATGTAGGAGCTGTGCACAGGGAGAAGCAAGATGATACAAAAATGCCCGAATGGGGAAAATGGAGAGAAAAGAATCTCAGAAAAGAATCATATTTCTGAACAAAGCCGAAAAAGAATTGCCAGCCAATAACGCATTGAACAAAATTACTTTTATTTTTGGTACCCTTACACCCAAACAGTGATATGGCATTTGCTGATCCTGCATCCTTGAATATAGAAAATATGTTAGGAAAATAGTGAAAAAGTTGTTTTATATATTCACCCTTAACCAATTCAGGATGCAAAATATATCGAAATCGTAAAATTTGCTCTTTTATTTCCAAGTAGCATCATAGGATCATATATAAACAACAGCACAGGACTTCACGCAGGTTACCATATTCGTGCGCATTCAAAGTGATTTCACTATCCGGATGAACGTTCGATATCTATGCCAGGGGCGGATGGACGGACAGTGCCTGGATATGATATAAAACATTTTGTAGTCTGTGGGCTTTTTATAGGCGATCGTATTCCGGCGAGAATACGGAACCAAAATAGCGCTGAACGACGAGTGCTCGATGCTTAAGTCTATTCAGCTTAAACTGAATGTCTCACTTTACTCTTATGAAGCCATATGGGATTTAATAGTTCATTATGTACACAACAGATAAATTACAGTGAACTAGCAAAACAAGTAACAGACATGATAACGACTTAGACGTAACCTTAGCCGGGGATAGACAGACAGACAAGGCAGAAATATCTGGGCGGAGAGTTTGTTAATTCATACTAGACAGCTAAAGCGCATACAGTCAGATCAAGTCAGGCAAACATATACAATAGATTTACTGTGTATGAAGGGCGCGAAAGCGATGAGATACGACTTGAGGATAAAACAATGTGAGCGATTTGTGATTCAAAGGTATTCATTTCGATAGTCACAGTGCCGTTTTTCAAGGGCAAATATTAAAAAACAACGAAATCAAAATTCAACAACGTGTAAGAGTGCCTAGTGTAAAGAGTGGAGAGAAGAGAGAGAAAAGGGAAATATATATATATATATATATATATATATATATATATATATATATATATATATATATATATATATACATATTATATATATTATATA
Organism: Macrobrachium nipponense; assembly: GCF_015104395.2. Taxonomy (NCBI): domain Eukaryota; kingdom Metazoa; phylum Arthropoda; class Malacostraca; order Decapoda; family Palaemonidae; genus Macrobrachium; species Macrobrachium nipponense. The sequence continues at coordinate 40,484,613 of NC_061110.1, read as the reverse complement.
TATATATATATATATATATATATATAATATATATATATATATATATATATATATATATATATATATATATAATATATATATATATATGTGTGTGTGTGTGTGTGTGTGTGTGTGTGTGTGTGTGTGTGTGTGTGTGTGTGTGTGTGTGTGTGGTGAAAACTATTATGACACTTTTCTTCATTAGATTATTTATCATAAATTTTAAAATTTCTATTTAGCACGTCCTGTTCTTATTTCCAGGTGAAAGTCAGATTTACATCAGTTATATACCAGTCATTTTATATGTGCTTTTATTCACTCCAAGTTTGCTGGTTCTTACATGATTTGAACGATCTGCTATTTTTTTTAAATGGACTTCAAACATGGAATGAAATGTAAGCAGGGTAAAATTAATATTTGCTACAATATTCACAAACTTATTATTAACTAACAAACCTATTTCTAACTATGTTTGTTTTTAAATAATGCGTTCAAATGTCTTGTCTTTCTTATCAGATTCATTAAACCTGGTTAATGTGCGAAGATGTAAACATACGATTATAAAAATCTTACAAACATAAATCACAGTAGTGAGAATATTACAAGATACTATGTACTGGAGATCTAATGCACGAGTTAAATGTCTCTCGCAACTATTTCCAAATGAGTGAGACAACTGACCCAAGATATTTCATTCTTCTCTTGAAAAGATTTACAATGAAATAAGATTAATAAAACATTTCAAAGCTCATCTAAGCTTTTCATGAATTAGCTGGATGTCTTAAGAGTGCATCGATATGGAATTCTCAGGATCCGAAGTTGTTACTGACATCCAGATTTAACGTTAAAATACGGGATTATCGCAGTAACGACTGGTTCTTATTCATAGAGGTGTTCAAGAAACATCTGCATAGGTAATGAGATATTTATTATCTTGTTTGCTCCAAATTCTACCCCGTATGATGTCTGTTTACAATTAAATATGAAAGAAAGAAGATATCTCTTAAAAAAAACAGGCTTTATAATGCCGAATAACTTGAACAATTACAGTCTTGCTTGAAAATCTACTTGTTAAAATTATTTTTAAATTTATGTCTATAGCCAAAGGCTGTTAATAAACAAAGATTACTACCACGCGTCAGCTTCGCACAAATTGTCTGAACTCTCTTAATCAAATACAATAAGGAAAGGGCTGCTGCATAAATGTAAATAGATTACCAAGTCCCCAGATACCTAAAATGGTTAAAAAGTTAAGTACATCTTACTTTAATCAGACCATTGGGCTGATTAACAGCTTTCCAAGGGCTGGTCCAAAGGATTAGATTTTGTGCGTGGCTAGGAGCAAATTGGTTACTAGCAACGGGACCTACAGCTGTTTTGAAATGCGAACCACATTTTATCGAGAAATGAATTTCTTTCACCGGAAGTAAACTCCTCTGATTCCACGTTGGCAGAGCGGAGATTCAAACTCGCGACTACCGAATCGGTAGGCGGGCACGTAACCCACTCGTCCAACGAGGAACCTTAAAATTGTTGTGCAATAGCATTCTTTATTTGCTTTGGTATGCCCACTGTAAAAGAGTGAAAAGAATTTTAAGAACCGTAGTGAAGTTTGAACAGAAAATTAGCTTTTACTTAATAACATGCATGATAACAGCTCATTATTACGTAAAATGAAAAATAGTAAGAATTTTACTCTTTTATTTTTTCGATATCAAAGCCCTTCAAACTGAAACTGTTCGCGGTGGATGAGCATCAAATAAACTTCCACGAAGCAACATATCCGAGTGTATAAAGCCTCCGCGCTTTCATTCTTTATTCACTTTCTCTACATCATTTCTAGAAGTGAAGCAATGTAACATCAATTATATTTTGATAAAGAAAAAGTTTGTGACTGTCACTAACTGGTTTCCAAAGTTCGTAACCAAGTGTTTTTGAGATTGTGTGTGTGTCTGCGCGCATGTCTGTGTGTGTATGTGTGTGTGTGTCTAACATAGATATATATCTTTTTTGAAGTGTAAGATTTACTATTCAACATGATTAACATACATTTAACTTAGAGAGTAGTATTTCCATAGAAAGGTTAACAATTCTGATAAATTTACCAAATGTTATGGCATGTAAGTGAAGGCATGTCAGGTGTATTAATGGAGTATTCGTTCCTGACAAAAAATCTGTTTTGAATTTTCTAGTTTTAGCTGAAATAAATTTTTAACATTTGGTCTTTTGAAAGGTCAAAAGTTATAGAAGGATTACTTGCTAAAATTATTAATCACCTCTAGCCAATCAAAAGGCGTCCCTTTAGTAAATATTTTGCATAAATATAATTTTAACTTCCTGAGTAACCCACTAAGGTGCGTCCACACCTTGACTTATATAAATATCTGTGGAAACTTATCACAAAGAAGCTTAACAACCGTAGGTGGAGAACCAGTATTCAGCTAATACTGGAAAACCGTGTAAACCACTATTTTGGACTCCCAAGAAGTTACCTCGTACTCAACCTGTTTTTGAAATGTGCGCAATAAGTTGATGCCATGCGTTCAAGACACGTTGCAATGCAGCGTGGACTCATCCTTAACAAAGATATGGGCAAAATAACAAACAACCAGGACCTTAGCTTAACCTTCTTGGTGAGGAAATTGTAAAGGAAAACAGCTCTCTAAAGGTCGTTAATTCAAAAGAGAGGATGAAGTAAAATAGTACATTTAGATGTATTGTTCTAGTTTTCATCTATTATACCTCAGACATGTCTATTTTTCAAGAGTGGCGTCTGTATTTTTGCTTATTGAAATATTATATCCCTATTGCTAGACTTATGGATCCCATTTTCTTTGGAACAAGGAAGAGATTACACGCTTTCTTGAACAATCCAACTGTATAATTTAAAATTCACAAGTCATGTCAACTTACTGTATTATTTCACTAACAGTAAGCTACCTTCTAAAGAAGCAACCCATGTAAGCTATACAAACATTCCCTCTAATCCATCGTTAGTAATATGATCAATATCATTAGAGAAAAATATGGAACTCGAAAAAAAAATCTAAAATGAAAAATCGCTCAACGATCTTTGTAAAATATATATATGTTTGAAAGGAGGCACTGGGCTTCCCCGATAGTTTTTACATATATCATATATATATATATTATATATATATTATATATATAATATATATATACTATATATTATATATAATATATTATGATATACTATATATTATATATATATGTATATATATATATATATGTATATATATAATACTATACTATATATATATATACTATTATATATACTATATAATAATATATATATATATGATATATATTATATATGATATACAATCGGAGAGAAGTCACCTAGTGAAAATATCATGATATGAAGAATAAATAACATTCTCGGTAAACCTCCTCATAGTCTGACGTAATGATGACTGCTATTTTAGCTGACATTAACGTGATTATAAAAAAGAGAGAAAAAAGATTAAAGTGATAATACTAAGCGATTAAAGTACATCATATCATTAAAATGTTAAATAATATATGATTTACGTTGTTTATCTAAATAAAATTTTTCTTCCCCCGGGAAGAACGCTCGGAAATCCTTTTTTGATCCACAGTAAATCCAAACGTTTCCTGTCAATAAGCTACAATGTTTTTCTGCAACCTGTATTTAAATGAAATACGCTTCAATGTTTTCCCGTAGAATGCTAATACACTCTTATATATGATAATTTTCCATGTGAGTTACTTAAAACTTCATTAGAGCCATATATTATATTATAATAACATTGTCAGTCTATCGAAGTAATTGTGAAAAGTTACACATAACCGCTTGACTGACGCGGTTTTGAGGCTTGTCAAATGCACGGCTTCTAAACTAATTGATTCACCCATATCACCTAATTATTATATACTACACAATATTATGATAAAATGCTTGAAACCTTCATCTCTGAACAGTTTTTTCGTAGGAAAATCTTTGTATGTTGGATGGAATACTGCCAACACCAGGTTCTGATGAATATTTCATAAACTTTATACATTTCTTTTGAAAAGTCGACTGAATAAAAAAACAGAACCGAGTGCATGGTAATCTTATGGGTGAGTGGAATAACCATGAAACACAATGCTTACTTCATTAAGATGCATCAGAACAAGAGATAAGATTACATTTCATCTTTTAAGTTAACCAGTAACGCCTAAAGAACATATCGTTACTATGAAGATTTTTAGGAAATTAATATTGTTCTAAGGAAATAGCTTTTCATCTAAGTCAAGAAAACTAAAATATTGGCCTAGAATTTGGCTGTGACCTCTGAACAAGAAATGCAAGAGAAATGTTACAAATGTCTACCAAGGTTCATGAAAATATGAGAGATTTAAAAAGCTCATTCTTAAAGGTATCTGTAACTTTCAAATATATGTCTTGCTAAAACCTGCAAAGATACATCTGATATGTATACAATGTCGAAACCGAAGCTCAGACATATATATATATATATATAGATATATATATATATAGATATATATTTATATATATATGTAATATATCTATATATATATATATATTATATTGGTATTTATCTAGATACTATTTCCTAATATTTCTATGTATTCTATATATATATGTATATATATGGATTTATCAAGTTTTCCTAACTTTCCGTGATTTCAGAGGATACATATATATGTGTAATATAATATATATATATATATATGATATAATTAATATATATTTATTAATATAATTAATATATAATCTATATTACATATTATTATAAAATATATTAATATATATATTATATATTATATATAATATATATATATAATATTCTATATAAGATAACTTAACAATATAAATAAATAAATATATATACATTATATATATATATATATATATATATATATAATATATATATATATATATACTGTATATATATATATATATATATATATATTATATATATATCTATATATATATATAATATAATATATATATATATATAATATATACTATAGTATATATGTATATATATATATATATATATATATATATATATATATAATATATATATATATATATATATATATTATATATATGTGTGTGTGTGTGTGTGTGTGTGTGTGTGTGTATAACTGAATCACGAAAGTTAGGAACATGATAAGTCCATAAATAAAGATATATGCCACGAGGGAAAATAAACAATGGAGTATCCGCGTGATCTTTCGACGTTCAAATTTCCTTTACTTAGCAGGTGAACTGACATACATGAGGAAATAACAATACAAGAAGGGTCGTATAACTGACAGATAGGGATTATAAAGAGATTAGTACCTAGAATCCGACACACCTTGAAGAGGAGTAACCTTCCCAAACAAGCATAAACAATGGGTACAAGTAAAGGATCAAGACAAACATCTCAGACACAAGGACAAGACAATTAAAGGATTGTAGGTGACCGCTATTCAGAACTTTGGTAAACAAAAACATATTCACAATACATATTCACAATACATATTAAATATACATTACAACAAAGATATCTCTAACACATATGTTTAATATGTATTGTGAATATGTATTGTGAATATGTTTTTGTTTACCAAAGTTCTGAATAGCTGTCACCTATAATCCTTTACTTGTCTTGTCCTTGTGTCTGAGATGTTTGTCTTAATCCTTTAATTGTACCCATTGTTTATGCTTGTTTGGGAAGGTTACTCATCTTCCAGGTGTGTCTGATTCTAGGTACTAATCTCTTTATAATCCCTATCTGTCAGTTATACGACCCTTCTTGTATTGTTATTTCCTCATGTATGTCAGTTCATCTGCTAAGTAAAGGACGTTTGAACGTCGAAAGATCTCGCGGATACTCCGTTGCTTATTTTCCCTCGTGGCATATATCTTTATATATATATATAATATATATATATATATATATATATATATATATCTATATATATATATACTATATATATATATATATTTATTATTAATATATTGCTACTTTTAAAATGCATGTTTCCCCTCTTTAAAATGTCATGTAGATTGTGTAACATTTTTTCAGATTCCTAGATAGCTTAGAATAGGATGTTTTAAATGTGTGTTCAGATTTCACATTAACGTCTTGTAAAAGAATATATATATAACGTAAAGAGAGAGATCTTTGTCTTTTCAAAGCTACGAATGTTTTAACTTTTCTTTCAACACGTGTGATAGCGAGCGAGCTAGAGTTTCTGCTATGTTGTCAAAACATGTCAATTTTAATTGTCGCCCAGCCTCCGTCTCTATCGAGTCGGGTACGTCTTTCTTTTTTTTAACAGACTGGACTCATACGCGTATATCTTTGTCAAGTCTCACGTGGGTGTTGCACATTTTGTATGTAAGATTGCATCAGATTTCAGAACTTTCGAGAAGCTTTCGTGCCAAGAACGTTTTGACATCTGCCCCTCTCTAGCTTTTCCGTGAAGGAAGAGATTTCATTCAATCTTAGAACCTCGAGGCAGTTAGATCTCCCTCTCTCTCTCTCTCTCTCTCTCTCTCTCTCTCTCTCTCTCTCTCTCTCTCATTCGACATCATTGAGATTATATTAACGTAACGTAATTTGGTCACTCGTAACATTTTAGAATTTCATGTTTGATGTTTCTTAGAATTTATTTAGTGTTATTAGTTTCTTTTGTGAATCTGAACAGACATTATTTCTTAACGGCGCCTGGTTTTTGTGAAATTGTGTAAGACAAGACTGTAGCAGAGAAAGAAATTGGTATACCAAGGTAAAGTGTGTTATATTTTTATTAGTTGCAACTAATAATGGATAGGAATTGTGTTTAACTAATAATTGATAGGAACTGTGGTTAACTAATAACCGATGGTTGTGAAGGTTTGGTAAAAACTGTTGGTTACAGTGTTTTTGAGTGAAAAAGATTTACACTTTTACACATTGCTGATTTTGTTGTTTTTTTTTGTTTGTGGCTGTTCCATTGTTTGTGCACTTATTCATTTTCTTATTGAAGTGTGTCTTTATTTTATATTTTCATTTGCATTCACAATTTAATTGACTTAATTATTTTCATTGCTTAATCATTGCACATTTAAATAAACTTAACATTTGTGAATTAATTTGTATTTACTTAGAATTCTTTTCAAGTTTTATTGTTGTTTAGCACTTGTGAATTAATTTCAAATTTTCAATTATTGCCTAACACTTTTGAATTTCAATTGAATTAATTTTCTTGAATTTTGTGATAAATTAATTTTGATTTAATTTTACTTAATTTGATTCAAGAATTAATTAAACTTTACTTTCTTTTCAAGTAACAGTAATTTTCCCTGATATTGTGAATTTCACTTATAAATTTTGAATTTGATAATAAATTTTTGTATTTAAAGTTTTTATAAGTGTTTTAATTATTACACCAGTATAATTATATTTGATTATGACTATATTGATGATAGGTAGAGACATAGAGTGGTAATTGATTTGCTTTCCTTCAAGTAACTTGAAGTGACTTAGAACCAGGGAAGTACTTAGACTTCTGAAATCAGGGAAATACTTAGAGTTTTAAAGTTGTTGAAGGAGTGATGCCCTTTGATTAATTTAATTACTTACAAGATTACCTCACACCTGTTTTGATGAACTTAGTCTGATTTTCTGCAATACTGGTAAGTGTTAAGGAATCAGTGTTGCCTTTAGAGTATTCAGTCGTTTAAACGTGTTATGAGGGTTCAGGTGTCTGGCTTTTTGTGAGGTAATGTTTGATGCATGGTAACCAGATACTTGGCACTTAGTACCTATTGTTTAATGGTGCCCAGAGACCCGGGAAAGCAGATTTCATTATCACTCTAGAATATACTGGTGGTGTTAGGGATATATTTTGTTAGGAGAGTGACCATATAGTTTTTGTTTTGCATTTATTGTATTGAATTGTAAGTTGATAACTTAGAGGAAAATGGCTCAGTTCAATGTTCAGGAATTTTTAGCAGCCCCTTCCATCCAAGTTTTGTCTGAAACCACTCTGTCTAGAGCACAGTGGAGCGCTTTAGCAGAGGCATGTGGTGGTTATGTGTGCTATAGTATGGTAAAAGGCTACAAATAAGATGTATTGCTATGGAATCATTGATAAACTCTGGTAGAATAACTGATGAAGATGAGTTAGAATTGGCTCAAGAGTTGTTGAATGTAGCACGTGCTGATCTCATAAATAAGCAAGCAGAAAAGAAAGAGAAAAGTGATACAGAGTTAGAGCTTAGACGCATTGAAGCAGAAGAGAATTTGATTAAGCTAAAAATGCTTGCTGAAAGAGAGAGAATGCAAGCTGAAAGAGAAAGAATAGACAGGGAAAAACAAGAAAGAAGAGAAAGAGAAGAAGAAAAAGCAGCAGAAGAGGAAAGAGAGAGGATAAAAGAGGAAAGAGAAATTGCAAGACATGAAAGGAAAATGGAATTAATAAGAGCTAGATCCACATTACCTGTAATACCGTCTAACCCTAACCAAGGTAATCAAGACCCTATATGTGATGTAGTGGGAGTACAGAAGTTAATCCCTAAGTTTACTGAAGAAGCTCCAGATGAGTTTTTTGATCACTTTGAGAAGGTGGCTTCAGGTATGGGATGGCCAGAGGATAAATGGTCAGCTTTTGCTAAGCAAAGTTGTCTTAATTTGGTAAAGGGAGAAGGTGCTTATCTAGCTTAACAGCTGATCAGTGGTAAAAGACTATAAAGGTTACTTAAAGACACAGTGTACTACAAGTTTACCAGATGACCCCAGAGTACTACAATGAGAGATTCAGAAATTTGAGAAAAGATGCAAAGGGAACATTCTTAGATTATGCTTACAAAGTGAGAAGGTGTTTAAAACGTTGGGTAGAAGCTGCTAAAGTTAAAACTTTTGATGAGTTAGAAGAGTTACTTGTTCTTGTTCTTGAACAGTATCTTAAGGGAATTCCTGAACATATAAGAGCCTATTTAAGAGAGAGAGAAGTGAAGAAACTTGACAAAGCCGCTACACTCAGTGAAGATTACAATATAATCAGTAGTAAACGTAATTACAATGTCAAGTACCAGAGTCAACAACGCCCAGGTTTTAAGTCTTATCCAAATAACAGGAACAAATTTAATGGGAAACCTACAAGTGATACTACCAAGAGTACACAAGGTAATACAACTCAGCAAACTAATGTGAAATCCTCATCCAGTTTTTCAAGACAGTTACAGAACCTAATGTTGTCTGTTTCAAGTGTGGAAGAGTAGGACACTACAGTCAAGAGTGTTACCGGAATCAACAGCAGTCAAAACAGTTAGTCAAGTTGTGAAACAAACTACGAGAGCAGTGTGGGAAAGAATCAGACTCCAGAGAAGAATGAAACTAAACAAGCTGAATGTTTAGCAACCAGTGGGAAATGTTACCTCAAGCAGTGAGTGGCTAAGCAGTGTGGAGGCTTTTAAGCCATATATCTATTGAGGGTATGCTGTCAACTCAAGAAGGAAGTATGCAGGTACCAGTCAAGATATTACGTGATACAGGGGCAGTAACCATAGTGTGGTAGTACGTGGTGCTCACCCTCAGTTGGAGAAGAGTCTCACAGGAGATTCAGTTATTTTGAAGGGTATAGGAGGAGAGGAAGTAACTCCTATATGCCGCTTACACCTATCATGTGAATTGGTGACAGGGAATGTTGATTTTGCTGTAAAGACTCACTAGCTGTGGAAGGTAATAACATGTTCTGTTGGGGAATGAAGGTTGGTGGTGTGCCATTTATTCTTTGTCCTGTAGTGACAGACAAACCATTGAGGATTAGTCCTACAGTAGAGTTGGAGAAGAAATAACCCCCACCTGTTCCTAGTTGTGTAACTACCAGAAGTATGAAGAGGACCTACGGACTGTAAGTGAAGAAACTGAGGATTTACACACCCAATAAGGATCAAGTGAAGGATCTTTGTGCTTAGAAGAATTATTCCAGGGAAGTGAAGTTTCCCATAGTGCTGATCAAGAAGAGATTTCCCAAGAAGATGAAGAAGACGACGACGACGAAGAAGAAGAACCTGATGTTCCTGAAGAGACTCCGAGTAGTCAAAGTATCGCTGAAGACAGTAGTGAAACTACAGTAGCTGAGTTAGCAGATATTGAGAATTCAACCCTTGAAGTTGGTCAAGTGACAAGAGGAAGAAGCTGATGGACTTGCCAGAAGAAAGGATGCATCGTTAACTGATTTGTTCTTCAGAGTTGGAGTTTGATCGAGAAAGAGATGCAACAAAACTCCTACCTGTTACTATCTGAAGGAAGGTTTTTACTGATGAGGAAGTTATCGACCATACAGATATACCAGGAGAATGCTGCATGTGGGCGAATATCAATCAAATTTTGATTCCCCCCCATATTCGATTGAGAAAGCAAGTGGTTGCAGTAGCCGCTCATGAGTCTGGAACATGTATGGGGAATTCAGGAAGGGACTGTGGTAGAAGATCATGAAATATTTTTTCTGGCCTGGAAGTTCACAAAGATGTTAGCAGGTTTTGTCATGAGTGTCCCATATCTGCCAAGATAGCTGGAAAACCGAATGAAACCATCAAGAAAGCCCCCCTAAACCAACCTATAGAAGTTAGAGGAGAACCCGATTTAGCAAAGTGAATTATAGACCATGGTTGGAAACCGCTGAAGCCGAAGACAAACGAAAGGAAATGAGTATTTTGTGATTAATTTAATGTTTGTCCCTGGTGACAAGGTATCCAGAAGCTAATCCCTGTTTATAAACATATCTTGCCAAGATAGTTTTGCTGAAAAAACTTGTGGAGTTTTTTCTCAAAGTTTATGGAATACCAGAAAATAGTACAAAGTGACAGAGGAACAAACTTTACTTCAAAAGTTATTCCAGGATGTGATGAATTTGTTTAGGAGTGAAAGAACAACAGGTTCATACCCACTGCCTATCATCCAGAAACTCAAGGTGCCTTGGAAAAGGTTCCACCAGACATTGAAAAGTATGCTGACAAAAGTTATTGTTCTGAGTCAGGAATAGAATGGGTTTCGGTTGGTTTGGTTTAACCATTAATGGTTGTTTGAAAATTAGGCAGTTGCTTATCAAGAAAGTCATGGGCTGTTCACCTAACTGGAGATGATTTTTTTTTGGAAGAGAAGTTAAGAGGACCGTTGAAGATTCTTGGCAAAAGAAATTGGGCAATAAAATCAAGAGGAAAGCCAAGGGAGAGTATGTAAAGAACTTAAGGAACGAGGTTGTGAAAGAAGATTAGAAAATTCTCGTTTAGCAAAACTTGAAAATGAGTCTCAAGCGAAAAATGAAAAGGATAATTTGATGCTAAGACTAAGCCTAAGAAGTTTTAGTGTTGGTTCCAAGAAGTTGTTTTAGTGTTCTTACCTGTCAAGGAGATTTCCCCTCACTAATAAAATTTCAAGGTCCTTACAAGATAATTCAGAAGTTAAGTTTGATAGAACTTATGTGATTGAAACACCAGAAACACGCAAGAAGAAGAACAAACAGGAAGATACATGTGAACCCTCTTGAAACCTTATTTCCTCAAGAAACTAAAACAACTGAAACTGTGTCAGTAACCCAGAACAACTTTATCTAACAGAACGACGATGATGGGCTTACTAATTGGGAAGCTGCAAGCAAAGATGAATAATTCTTCAATTTTGGGAAAATTTGGAGGATAAACTGGGAAACATCTGGAGTGGTTGAATCAAGGTGAAGAAGTTAAGTGACGTAATTAGAACGTTTTCCAAAAAGAATTTTTTCAAATGTGCCTAGACGTACTGAATCTGACAAAGCAATGAAATCAAGATTCAAGAAGATGGAAAACCGACCTTTCAAGCAAAGAGCTATCGCTTATCCCCACCGGTTATCATCGAGATTGTTTATTTGAAGAAGGAAGGTTGATTGTATTTGCTGCCAACATGGTATTAGCAGAACCAGTTTCAAGTCACTTTAGTTTCTACCATTGTGTGTAGTGAAGAAAGAACCAGATGGTTTACATTTAGGATGTTGTACTGATTATAGGGAAGCTGAATTCTATCAGTGGTGGCTGACTAATTATCCTTGTTGCCTCCTTATGGATCATCTTACTTGATAAGATTGGGTGCAAGCCAACTTTGTTTCCCAATATAGACTTGTTTGAAAGGATATTATCAAATTCCCTTAGATGAGAAATGACGAAAGCTTGCTGTCAGCTTTTATTACTCCCTTTTTGGACTATATCGGTATACTGTTCTGCCGTTTGGTCTGATGAATGCACCCGCAACATTTCAACGAGTGATGGATCAACTGCTAGGTCATCAATAGAAGGAGTAGGTGTATACCTAGATGACATTGTGATTTACTCTACAACGTGGGAAGAACATCTGAAGATTCTGAGGAAAGTTTTCAAGAAACTACAAGAAGCAGGAATTACAGTCAACCTAGAGAAGAGTGAGTTTGGAAAGGCAACTGTACAGTATCTTGGGTTTGAAGGTTGGGAAAGGCCTTCTTGTTCCCAGTAATGCTAATGTAGAAGGTATCCGTAAGGCTACCCCACCTACTACCAGGAAACAGCTACAGAAATTTTTAGGCATGGCTGGTTTCTATCGTCGTTTTTGCACAAATTTCTCAGCCGTAGTAGCTCCCTTGACAGACTTCACTAGTCCCAAAGCTAAGTTTATTTGGACTCCAGAGTGTCAAGAATCCTTTGAGAAGGTAAAAGCCATTTTAACTTCAAGACCAGTACTTCAAGCTCCAGACTTCGACAAGAAATTTGTGATACAAGTTGATGCGTCAGACTGTGGCGTTGGAGCTGTTCTACTTCAAGAAGATGAAAATAATATCTACCATCCTGTATGCTTCATGTCTACAAAATTGAAAAAACATCAGAAAGTATATTCGACAATTGAAAAGGAAACTTTAGCCTTAATCACTGCATTGAAAAAATTTGAAGTGTATGTGAATAGACCTAGGAATGAAGAAATTTTAATATTGTCTGATCACAATCCACTGTCATTTATCCAGAAAATGAAAAATCACAATCAAAGACTGACCAGGTGGTCTTTGTGCCTGCAACAGTATAACTTAAGAGTGCAGCACATTAGTGGCAAAAACAATGTAGTTGCTGATTATTTATCTCGTTGCGAATCGTTGGATTCAACACCGTGATAAAAAAATCTTTCTGGGGGAGGCATATTATATATTGCTACTTTTAAAATGCATGTTTCCCCTCTTTGAAAATTCATGTAGATTGTGTAACATTTTTTCAGATTCCTAGATAGCTTAGAATAGGATGTTTTAAATGTGTGTTCAGATTTTGCATTAACGTCTTGTAAAAGAATATATATATAACGTAAAGAGAGAGATCTTTGTCTTTTCAAAGCTACGAATGTTTTAACTTTTCTTTCAACACGTGTGATAGCAAGCGAGCTAGAGTTTCTGCGTTGTTGTCAAAACATGTCAATTTTAATTGTCGCCCAGCCTCCGTCTCTATCGAGTCGGGTACGTCTTTCTTTTTTTAACAGACTGGACTCATACGCGTATATCTTTGTCAAGTCCCACGTGGGTGTTGCACATTTTGTATGTAAGATTGCATCAGATTTCAGAACTTTCGAGAAGCTTTCGTGCCAAGAACGTTTTGACATCTGCCCCTCTCCAGCTTTTCCGTGAAGGAAGAGATTTCATTCAATCTTAGAACCTCGAGGCAGTTAGATCTCCCCTCTCTCTCTCTCTCTCTCTCTCTCTCTCTCATTCGACATCATTGAGATTATATTAACGTAACGTAATTTGGTCACTCATAACATTTTAGAATTTCATGTTTGATGTTTCTTAGAATTTATTTAGTGTTATTTAGTTTCTTTTGTGGAATCTGAACAGACATTATTTCGTAACGGCGCCTGGTTTTTGTGAAATTGTGTAAGACAAGACTGTAGCAGAGAAAGAAATTGGTATACCAAGGTAAAGTGTGTTATATTTTTATGAGTTGCAACTAATAATGGATAGGAATTGTGTTTAACTAATAATTGATAGGAACTGTGGTTAACTAATACCTGATGGTTGTGAAGGTTTTGGTAAAAACTGTTGGTTACAGTGTTTTTGAGTGAAAAAGATTTACACTTTTACACATTGCTGATTTTTTTTTTGTGTTTGTGTCTGTTCCATTGTTTGTGCACTTATTCATTTTCTTATTGAAGTGTGTCTTTTTATTTTATATTTTCATTTGCATTCACAATTTAATTGACTTAATTATTTTCATTGCTTAATCATTGCACATTTAAATAAACTTAACATTTGTGAATTATTTTGTATTTACTTAGAATTCTTTTCAAGTTTTATTGTTGTTTAGCACTTGTGAATTAATTTCAAATTTTCAATTATTGCCTAACACTTTTGAATTTCAATTGAATTAATTTTCTTGAATTTTGTGATAAATTAATTTTGATTTAATTTTACTTAATTTGATTCAAGAATTAATTAAACTTTACTTTCTTTTCAAGTAACAGTAATTTTCCCTGATATTGTGAATTTCACTTATAATTTTGAATTTGATAATAAATTTTTGTAATTAAAATTTTTATAAGTGTTTTAATTATTACACCAGTATAATTATATTTGATTATGACTATATTGATGATAGGTAGAGACATAGAGTGGTAATTGATTTGCTTTCCTTCAAGTAACTTGAAGTGACTTAGAACCAGGGAAGTACTTAGACTTCTGAAATCAGGATAATACTTAGAGTTTTAAAGTTGTTGAAGGAGTGATGCCCTTTGATTAATTTAATTACTTACAAGATTACCTCACACCTGTTTTTGATGAAACTTAGTCTGATTTCTGCAATACTGGTAAGTGTTAAGGGATTCAATGTTGCCTTTAGAGTATTCAGTCGTTTAAACGTGTTATGAGGGTTCAGGTGTCTGGCTTTTTGTGAGGTAATGTTTGATGCATTTTGGTAACCAGATACTTGGCACTTCGTAACATTGTGTATATATATATATATATATATATATATATATATATATATATATATATATATATATATATATTATGAAAATTAAAAAATGTAATAAAATTTACAGTGGTCAATCATCAAAATAACAACGTAAGATGCCTCTCAGCAGAAAATATGCCATATTAAGAGGATTAACAAATATTGGCATTTTGGATCATTGGCTTAAGACAGACCATGCTACTAACTGGGATAATTCCTCAATAATTTACAGGGTCAAAGATCGTCGCAAAATGAATCTGCTGGAGTCCATCTTTAATGAAGCCGCGCCAACATGGAATTTAAATCTCCATCCTAAATTATACCTTCGTCCTCGTTTCCGTTTTTGCATATAAAGGTCTTTCAACTTCTATTATATTCTGTGTGAACTTGAAAATGTAGAATAAACTACGAAAGTACTAGTTCCAAGTCCCCCGTTTCACTTACCTTTCTACCGTTGGTTTAAGGATATTCTCAAGTACATGTTCCTTCGTGCTACATTTGATAGATAAGCTAGTATGTGTAAGAAACGTATAAATGTCTGATATGTTTTCCGATACTGTAAATATACATACATACATATAGATAGATAGATAGATAGATAGATAGATAGATAGATAGATAGATAGATAGATAGATAGAGATAGATATAGATAGATATTATAGATATATATAGTATAGATAGATATATTTCATATATCATATATATAGACTATCTAGTATATTTATTAAACTACATTAATGTATTGACTTCAGTTTGTTGTTGTATTAAGCATATAACAGTTTAGTATTATATGTAAAAATCAGATGCTAAACGGAAATTGAAAAGAGCGAGAGAGAGAGAGAGAGAGAGAGAGAGAGAGAGAGAGAGAGAGAGAGAGAGAGAGAGAGTAGTATGTGCTATAAGCCTTTTGTTACTGTACATGTTTACTCTTCGATATTCTTTAATAACTTCAAGATATAAAGTTATAGTTCAGTTCACCTAAATGGATTTTTTTGCTTCATTATTTTTATAAATCGCGTGACACATTTGAGAGTAGGGATTCTTTCAGCATAGTATATGCCCAGGCTATTGCGATTGCTACCCGATTTCATTTAGTGAATTAGTACATACTTTCATAAATGTGTGTGTGTATATATAATATATATATATATATATATATATATATATATATATATATATATAGTATATATATGTATGTATATATATATATATATATATATATATATATATTATATATATATATATAATATATATATATATATTGTAACGGCTCGTTTTACCGTCACCAAAATACTATTCAATTTTCTCTTTAAGTATCCATATACCAACTGATACGAAGTCCACAATAAGGTGGAATCATACCACAAACTCAATTTTCAAAGTGCAAGGATGAATTCAAGGGAGGAGTAAACAAACACAATGAAAAACCATAAATTTAATACATAAAGAACCAGACAGAAAATACACCTGAACCTCTTTAAGAACAGGAAATAAATGAATTACTATCACACTTAATAACAATTCAACACACGTATACAAAATTAAGATAGCATAACCAACACACTCAAACCAAAATAAGGGGGCCCAGAAAGGAGGAGGAAATCAAAAAAGAAAGAATATCCTGACGATTACAGGCTAATACCAAGCTTGTCACCAAAAATCTTCATGTTCAAAAATGCTTATTATTCTTTGTAAGAATACAGAATCCTCCACGTCTGGAGGAGTGGTACCACAGGTGGTTAATAACTAGGGGGCCCCAGTCGAGCAGTCTCCACAGAATCGCAGCCGTGATCAATGCAAAAAGTATTAAACAACCTTACCATGGGACAGCGAGATCCCCCTGGTTTTATAACTGAACCAGAGGTGGTGCGGTGATTCCCAAGGACGTCCAGATATGTTATCTGGAGAGATCTCCCAATCTGAAGATAACAGATATTCAGTGATCCTCGGGTCCTGCAGATACGGGTAAATCACCAATAGAGGCAGCAAGCACCACGAAGCAATAGACGGCAGTATTCTTAGTGACGAGGCAAGTTCAAAAATCATCCAAAAGTGACAAGGTCCAGAGAACGACTGCCTGTTTCTCTTCCCTTAAGCCAAGAAGTTCCCCCCCCCCCCCCACCTTATCCACAGGGGAGGGACCACTCACACAACCTCCTTAAAGATAAACACAAATTTTAATAACAAGCAAACAGTTGTTATACAAAACGACAAGTGAAACTTAAAAACTAGGTTTAACAAATATAAAAAAAAAAATAAATTTAATAATAATATTTAATGAAAAAGGATCACATACTGACACCTCCATACCAAGAAAAAAAAAATTAACAAATTTTTTTTTATATATATATATCACTCCAAAAAATTTACTTTATGCATAATTCACACAATCAATCAAGTAAATATTAATACTAAATCAGACATTAACAAAACCTGAAAAAAAAATAAAGCAAAAACATATATAACGACATGCAGAAATGAGACTCAAAGGGAAGGGGGGAGGCTTACAAAAAATGAAAGGTGCGAGATGATATAAAAATTCCAAAGTACTCAGTACCAACAACTTGACCAAAGTTCGAAAGTTTTTACATTAAACCTTTCAGATCACCACCATTGCACATGGCAATCAACAATGAGCTTCACATTGCTCATATACCCAACAAATCCGGGATTCTGAGGTTGCAGACTGCCACACTTATTCACATTCTGCACTGTCTTATAACCAGTGACTCTTTGCACTCACTGTCACTACGAGTGTCCCAAATCAACCATTGTTTTTATAAACACTCAGTGTATCTGTCCACTTAACAGAAGTAACGTCCACTTCAAAGTGGAAATACAGTACATACACATTATAACTCGATACAGAGAAAACCAACATGGGTCTCCCCTGCGCAACTCTAAACACACAAAATTCGTGAAGCGTAAGCAAGCCTAAAACAAAAAAAAATAAACGAATCACCGAATTAGCGAGTCTAAATCACCCCCATATGATACTTAAATTACAAGAGTCGCCACCTTTCTTCGTATTGCACCCAAGGGAGAGGTTCTACCTACCGTGGCATCAAAGTATACTATCAATACGATACCTTTTGTCCTAAAACCTTAGTACTGGTTTTAGTAACGAAGCCTATCACACCATCAACCTTCAAAAAAACCTTAATTTAATAATAACCTTACGTACGTAATCGATATTATTCCCTTTCACCTTTACTTAATACTAAACCACCTTCACGCCTCATAATGTAAACCACTAGAATGATTCCTGTAAAATAAATTATCATCAATACATGTTAAATATTAAATTCATTCCAATACAAACCTAACTACTCACATCAACAGCAACACACACATCAATTGGAACGATACAGATACTACCTTTATAATTGTGAAGCCCTCAGCAAGGTTTACTTATTCTATGCTGCGTGAAAGAACATCAGCCACAACGTTATCCTTTCCTGGAATATGAGTAAATTCCAGATTCCATTCTTGAAGCATGAGGCTCCATCGCATTAGCCTCTGATTCTTATTTTTATATCTGCTGACAAAAGTTATAGGGTTATGATCAGTCATAATTTTTATAGGCGTACCTGTGGACGATAGATAAACAGAAAAATAATTAATTGCTAGGATCAGTGCGAGTGTCTCCTTCTCAACGGTTGAATATTTCCGCTGGGCAGACGTTAACTTTTTAGAGAAGAAGGCAACTGGATGAGACACGCCTTGTTCGTCAGCCTGTAAAAGGACTGCACCAACACCCAGATCACTGGCATCCGTAGCAAGAGCAAAAGGAACATTGAAATCCGGAGCTCTCAAAATAGGGAAACTAACAAGCACCTGTTTCAACTTCTCAAAAGCATTTTGAGTGTCCGAGGACCAAACAAACTTACTTCACTTCCTTCTTCAAGAGACGGGGTTAGAGGTTCAGCAATGTCCGAAAAGTTCTTGACAAAACGCCTATAACACCTACTAAACCAAGAAACTTACGGACATCCCTACGACATTTAGGAACACCTATTTTCTTTATAGATTCAATATTGGCCTGCTTGGGAATTACCTTGCCACCACCAACCTCGTGGCCTAAATACACGACTTTCGCTTTAGCGAACTCACTCTTTTTCAAATTCACTACCAAACCTGCTTTTTTCAACACTTCAAACAACGCCTCGATTCTCTTCAGATGAGTCTCCCAATCATCACTATAGATAACAATATCGTCTATGTATCCCCACCACACAACCTTCTAAACCGTACACCAAACTATTCATTAATCTTTGGAAAGTGGCTGCTGCATTCTTCATCCATCCCAAACGGCATCACTTTGCACTGAAACAAACCTTGCGGGGTACAAACGCCGATAAGGCTCTAGCACGTTTGGAAAGAGGAACCTGCCAGTAACCTTTTAATAAATCAAATTTGCTAATATGTTTTGACTTTTCCCAAGCGGTCAATACAGTCCTCTATACGAGGCAAAGGATAACAGTCTGCCTTGGTCACCTCGTTCAACTTTCTGTAATCAAAACATAACCTAAAGTCTCCGTCAGATTTCTTAACCAAAACTACCGGAGATGACCAAGGACTCTTACTCGGCTCAATAAGGTCCATGTTTCAGCATGTATCAACTTCCTTTGCTACTACACCACTTTTAAGGGATTTAACCTATAAGGGCTTGTTTCACAGGAATAGCATTACCCACGTCCACTGTTCTAAAACGGACGTTCGGCCTGGCACATCAGAAAATAAACATTTATTAATTATTCACCAACCTCTTCAAGGATTTCTGCTTATCATTACTTAAGTGTGAAACCATACCACCGAAGTTTGCTAATGACCCTTTGTTATCAGAGCGCCCAGTTACCTTCATCAACACGATTATTTTGTTTTCATTATCTTCAACCTCTGAAAAAGAAACAAAGTTATCACTATTATTAACAGGTTTTTCCAATAGTCCCTATAGTGGCCATGGGCACCACCTTATCCCGTTCCTTATATGGTTTTCAACATATTTATGTGGCAATGTTGAAACGGTTTTCTCCTCTCTGGAGTTTCTAACCAAATAATTTATAGGACTAATTTTCTTCAAAATTTTCCAGGGCCAGAGAAAGACGCCTTCAGAGGGTTACCAGGAATGGGTAGAAGTACCAACACCTTATCGCCTACAGCGAAATCACGTTCCTTAGATTTACGATCAAAGAAGAATTTCATCCTTTTTGACTTTTCAACATATTTTCCTCAGCAAACTTCCATGCCTTGGTCAATTTGTCCCCAAGATTCGTTACATAATCCAACAAATTTATGTGAGGGACGTCTCCCTCCCATGATTCCCTTAACGACGTCAAGAGGACCACGTACACAATGACCAAAAATCAAATTAAAGGGTGAAAAAACCTAAGGATTGACTAGGTGTTGAACGAAAGCAAATAACAAATATGGCAACTCCTTGTCCCACTCCGAACCATGACTTAGACAATACTTTTTCAACATCGATTTCAACGTCTGATGAAACCTTTCCAAGGCTCCCTGAACTCTCCGGATGATATGGAGAAGAGGTCACGTGCTTAATATTTAATTCAGCCATTTTATCCTTGAAATAATTACTAATAAAATTGGATCCACAATCTGACTGAATTATTTTGGGCATGCCAAACCTGCTAAAGAATTTCTATTTAATGAATCTACAATTTTCACACTCTTAATACTACGTAACGGTATGGCCTCTGGATAACGAGAACATCCTATCAAAAATAGTAAAAATATATTCGTTACCGCTACGAGTACGAGGCAAGGGTCCCACTACGTCTATGATGATTTCTTTGAAGGGTTCCGAGACAACTGGGATGGGAAACAACGGTGCTTTCGGAATGGGTTGATTGGGCTTGCCAACCCGTTGACAGACGTCACAACTGTTCACTGTATTTCTTGACGTCGGCCTTCAACTTGGGCCAAAAATATCCAGCAAGCATTTTTCCCGACGTCTTGTGAATACCAAAATGCCCTGCCAAGTCATTCTCATGGCCTAACGACATTAAACCCTCTCCTGTAATCAAAAGGAACCATTATTTGCTTGACTACTTCAGAGTTTTTCATTAGTAGCCTCCAAGGTCTACTTACCCTGTACAAATATTATTAATAATTTAAATTTAGGACTCGTTAAGTCAGAGAGCTCACCTGGCTCAACTGGGAGATTTGAAAATTCCTTCTTCTGAGCTTTAATTAGCTCCTCCGTAGTCCAGTTCAATTTATTTTTACTATTACCAATATTGCCTAAAACTATACTACCACTACGATCTAAACTACTTAAATCTACGTTCTACGGTTGACTCTGCAGCGTCAACAAGTGCAGACCGAGAGCGAGTGACTACAGATATTTCGCTCTCGAGATTAATTAATATTGGACAAGATTTATTTTTAAGGGCCACATCATTTCCAAGGACTACATCAATATTCTTCACGGGTTAAACTTATCCAACTACGGCCAAATTAACCGTTCCCGTAAAAGAAGGACAATCCAAAATAAACCTCTCAATTGGATAAGAATGAACCGTATCCGGAAAACCTGACAGTAACACAAATTCCGTATGCTCACCAACAAAATCCCGCGGCAAAGCCTCTCTTAAGATCAACGACTGTGCCGCTCCCGTATCGCGTAAAATTCTTACCCGTTTCCTACAGGACCCATCAACCACAGCGACACTGCCAAGAGACACAAAACGAGAAAAGGCTTCATTTCCACGTCCGATAGTCATTGATCAGAGGTCTTTGGCGAATTATAGTCTGTGTCTCTCTTTTTCTCGACCCCCATTACAGACGAGCATTATTTTGCAGGGATCTCCGGAAGGCATAACACATGCTTTTAACGTGCCCCCTCTTGTTGCAGAAGAAGCACGTTAATGACTTTGCCTTCTCAGGGTCATAATTATTTGACTTGTTAAACCTGTTGGATGAAAAACTTATTATTATTACTAGTTTTGTTACCCCTATTATTACGCCTATTATAATTATAAACAGTATTGGACCTATTGTATTACTTATATTCCATCCACTTCTAAACCAACCAGCTTCATATTGGCAAAAGACACCACCTAACTCATTTTTATGACGACAGTAGTACTCGTCACTGGCAATAGCTACCTCTTGCAAAGTGTCGAGTTTCAATTCCTCCAAATGAACCTTTAACTTGTCCGGCACACACTTTTAAATTCCTCTACCAACACTAATTCCTTCATTTTATCAAAATCGTCCACTTCTTTGGACTTAAACCAATCCTCGGCAGACTGCTTTTTCCCTCGCGCAAACTCTACGAAGGTTTGATCATTCCCCTTTTGCAGATTTCTAAAGCGTTGACGATACGCTTCGGGGACCAACTCATACGCTTTCAAAAACGATAGATTTGACACTGTCATAAATCTGAAGACAAATCCTCATTAAGGGTAACATACACTTTCTGCGCCCTACCAATTAATTTACTCTGTATCAGAGTAGTCCAGAACTCTTGTGGCCTAACCTAATGTACCTGCAATTCTTTCGAATGAAACAAAATAATTCCGCCACATACACTCCTGAAAATTCGGAACAAATTTAAGTGCCTGCGCCATATTGATTGTAGGTGTTACAGACCTATCTGGGTTAGGGGAAGGGCTGAAGGACCTACATCACGCCTCTCCCTTTCGAACTGCCTCTCCTCTCCCTTTCATCAGCCTTGAATTTCTCCAAATTAAACTCTAAAGTCTTTAATTCAATTTGCTTACTTAATAATTCAACAGACACTTCTTCCTTAATCTGTTTAACCTGTTCACCACCTGATCCTTTCCAGACTTCACATATTCATAAACTTGCAGCAATAGTAGACCCTTTCTGATTGTCACCGGATACTCAATTTCAAAATAATTCGCTACCTCTTCTAACTCTGCTTATTCAATTCAGCCAACCTTTCGTGCCACCCCTCACTTTCAGGAGCTCATTCACGTCCAGTGTAGCCATTATGATAGTTGCAATAGTTAAATCTTACAATAACAACAGCTAATACCAAACCAAAAAATTGAGGTGTAAATATGTATCCTTGCAAAAAAAATTCTAACTCTCCCCCAAGAATCAAACCTTGCACTTACAAATGGATACGCAGGATCGTATTATCCTGTCTACAACGGTCGCCAATTTGTAACGGCTGCGTTTTACCGTCACCAAAATACTATTCAATTTTCTCTTTAAGTATCCATATACCAACTGATACGAAGTACAATAAAGGTGGAATCATACCACAAAAACTCAATTTTCAAAGTGCAAGGATGAATTCAAGGGAGGAGTAAACAAACACATGAAAACCATAAATTTAATACATAAGAACCAGAACAGAAAATACACCTGAACCTCTTTAAGAACAGGAAATAAATGAATTACTATCACACTTAATAACAATTCAACACACGTATACAAAATTAAGATAGCATACCAACACACTCAAACCAAATAAGGGGGCCCAGAAAGGAGGAGGAAATCAAAAGAAAGAATATCCTGACGATTACAGCTAAATACCAAGCTTGTCACCAAAAATCTTCATGTTCATCTTATTAAATTCTTTTTAAAGAATACAGAATCCTCCACGCTGGGGAGTTGGTACCATTCAGGTTTGTAAATAACTAGCCCAGTCAGCAGTCCAACGAATCCAGCCGTATCCATGCAAAAAGGTATTAA
Organism: Macrobrachium nipponense; assembly: GCF_015104395.2. Lineage (NCBI taxonomy): Eukaryota > Metazoa > Arthropoda > Malacostraca > Decapoda > Palaemonidae > Macrobrachium > Macrobrachium nipponense. The sequence goes on along the minus strand of NC_061110.1, from coordinate 40,460,980 downwards.
ACAAAACCTTACCATGGACAGGCGAGATCCCCCCTGGTATTATAACTGAACAGGGGTGGTGCGTGATTCCCAAGGACGTCCAGTATGTTATCAGGATCTCCCAAATTCTGAAAGATAACAGATATTCAGTTGATCCTCGGGTCCTGCAGATACGGGAAATCACCAATAGGGAGGCTGCAAGCACCACGAAGCAATAGACGCGTCTTAGTGCACGAGGCAAGTTCAAAAATCATCCAAATGACAAGGTCCAGAGAACGACTGCCTGTTCTCTTCCCTTAAGCCAAGAATTTCTTATCCACAGGGGGAGGGACCACTCACACAACCTCCTTAAAGATAAACACAAATTTTAATAACAAGCAAACAGTTGTTATACAAAACGACGTGAAACTTAAAAACTAGTTTAAACAAATATAAAAAAAAAAATAAATTTAATAATAATATTTGAAAAAGGATCACATACTGGACAATAATCAAATATATATATATATTATATCTATATATATATATATATATATATATAATATATGTATGTATGTCATGTGATCCTTTTTCATATATATTATTAAATTTTTTTTTGATATTTGTTAAACCTATAAGTCACTGTCGTTTTGTATCATATATCTATATATATATATATATATATATATATATATATATATATGTCTATATATATATATATATATATATATATATATATATATATATATATATATATATACTCACATATATATATATATATATTATATATATATATATGTATATATATATATATATATATATACAATTTATATATATATATATATGATATATATATATAGATGTATGTATATGTATACAATTTATAGTGTATAGACATGAAAATATGTGATGACTAACTATCGGCTGAAGTTGTAGCTTGTGCATGTCATTTAAAAAGAATCCTTATACTAAACTGTGCATTGGTTATTACGTAGATAATGAAAACAAAATTTAATGTAGACTAGATAAACTGTAACTTCATGATATATTCAAGCTAATAAAAAATCTAAGAGTATAAGTAAGAAAAGGCAGATATATTGATAATAGTATCCTTCTTTCTTTTTTCCCTTCTTTTATGACTGTTAGGCATCTTGGCCTCTGATGTTTTACATATTAAAATAAAAAACAAAAACAAATGGAAGAGGTTGAAATAAACTTTTATAGAAAATACATTGAAGACCTCTTTCAAGGGTCAGAAGATCAATATACTCTCTTTTTATTCCTGAACTTCATCCTGAGTGATGGAGAATTCTCGCTGACAAGTAATCCATCATCCTTTCTCTCCAGGGTCGTCGATATTGGATAGTGAGGAAAAAAGAATTTCCTTCCTTAACTATATGGATATCAAAAGCCTTTTCTTTTACATTTATTTATGACGTCCATCCAGACTAACACACACACACACACACACACATACACACACACTCCACTCACATATATATAAAATTCCTTATTTTTCATAGGAGTTTGGTTCAGAAAAGATTTTCATCAAGACTTGCACCCTCTTTGCCCGTCACCATCCTGGTTATAACCCACAAAAATGAATCAGAAAATGGCTAACGGGCATGTTATACATCTTGGTAACCAGACTTAATAAGATAAATAGATCTAGAGAGAGAGAGAGAGAGAGAGAGAGAGAGAGAGAGAGCATTACATTATAAAACGATGAAACTTTTTCCATCCTATTTTTTACAAGAAAAATAGCATTTCACGAGAACCTGATGATGTCTTTTATGGTGCTTTATTATTATTACATAAAAGTCAGTTATTGTAAAATGGGCAGTGCACAGACAGCTACAGCATCACCCTAATCGACATAAAATTAACAAAAGTTAAAGGAATCATCAGCTCATCACCTAGTCTTCATTGGCTGAATTATATTTAGACGGAGATAAATAACTATCGAGTGACATTTATATTTCATATGGCCCTAAACTTTACAGCAATACCGTGTTTTAATATGGACGTTGTCAGTTACTATGTAAGGGTTATTCCTGATAGGGCTGCTCCAGGAGCAAGAAAGCGCGTTAGCATAATCCAGTTTAATTTATACAAGCTTTTTGTGATCTATAGTTAGTTTTTGAATTTCGAATAATGAGCTAGCAACAGTAGTACGATTTTTTCTAGAGGGAAACAAGTCTAAAATAGAATATGAAAATCCAATAAAACTGTAATTATGGATTGGATAACAAAATGTAATTTAGTAGTTATAAATATGCATTTCTCTCTTATAAATTTGCTGAAATAGGTTTCAACCATATTATTCATTACTCAGTCAGATATTATTTCACACTGTTACTGTGATTCTTTTAACTTTGTTTCTACTTTAGAACGTTGTCTTCTTCATTTTTAACTTTCGATTGTACAGAATATTGCTAAAATGAAAAATTATACTATTGCGTACTTTGCTTTAAGAATGGAGACGATCTTTTCATAAACACACTTACTTGTTCATTTTTCCCTTCATGGTTTTATCAGCTAGTTTGATTCTTCAATGTAATGTATTTCTATTAACTGCTGGAGTAAAAATTAAAATTTTATGTGTGAATTCTCGAATTGATAACCGCACTTCCACATACCTTTGTAATCATAACGAAGGCGTTTTTAATTAACATCTCTCTTTGTTGAGCTGTGTATTCCACTGAATCAGATGTATAGATATTTCGAATTATTATCTGTGGTATTCGTAAAAACAAAATTAACTGGAATACTTTTTAATCTTTGTTCGGTTCATTACTGGAACCTTTCACACGGATGAATGGGTCCCTTGGCACGAACGTATACCGCTTACCTCAGTTGTTTATGTCTTAGTTCCGTCGCCACTCGCCATATCCGTTATTTCTGATGTTCGCTCTCCATTCTACCCATGAGCACCGTGCAACGTAAGTTAGCCTGAATTGTTTTGCACGAATTAAAGGAATATTTCACAGCATATGTAATTACGAATATGGATAGGTTAGTCTCTGATAGCTTGTTTTAGCTTATGGTGCAGTGCACCCAAGTAATATCGCCGAAACTCCTTATAAGCTGGTAGTTCCTGATTCAGTGGAAAACCTATGAAATCAATAACATGCTTACTGTTTTTCGGTATGCCACCATGTATATTAAACTCTCACATTTCCCTTGCCCTTATGTAATAAACCTAAGTGCGGCGGGAAATAGGGTAATCAAGGGTCATTTGGGTAGCAGAAAACCGAAAATTATACTGTTCAGAGCCTATGGCAATTTCTTAATTTACAAAACAAAAGAAAAGTAAAAACAAATGTATAGTATGTGTAAAGTTAAGTATATCATAGTTTTACCAGACCACTGAGCTGATTGGCAGCTCTCGCAGGGCTGACCCGAAGGATTAGATATTTTTACGTGGCTATAGGAACCAATTGGTCAACTAGCAACGGGACCTACAGCTTATTGTGGAATCCGAACCACATTATATCAAAGAAAATTAATTTCTCACCAGAAATAGATTTCTCTGATTCCACGTTGGGCATAGTATGTATAACCAGCATTAGGCTAATGGCAAGGATAAAGGTGAAGGTTTAATATACGATACATTTTTTATTCTAAACTAGAACCCGATTTTTGTTAATTATTTTGCCCTTAAACCTGTCTTCAATACTGGATATTTTTTTTTATCCTTAAGTCTATGTATATTTTCGGTAAATGTTTAGGAGAGGGCCGCATGAAGATATCAGTGATGTTCAATGTTTTTTTTTTTTTTTTTTTTTTTTACTACATGTGTTGGAATGTATGTAAATAGTGGTGCATGAGTGAGATAATGTAGTGAAATTCAATAAAACTTGAAATATCGGCGATCAAACTCATGCTACTCATGTCTTTCTCCCAGATTTTTCCTATCTTTTGTTATTGTTTACTGTGTTACGTTTTAGCTCAAATGAGACGTGTAACTACTAAAATCCGCAGAGAACGAGTACACCATGACGTCTTACACGTTTGGACAGTCACAGTTTCATTTTTTGACAGCTCAGAAACTTTGGCCAATGGCGAGGGTGTTCGAAAATTTTCTCGTGGCAAGAATATATTATCTTAACAACGCTATTTCAGTTCCTTCTTAGACATGGAGGCAGTAGCCAGCACTACTACTGATCAGCATTTACGGGATAATATTCCAGATCCTGTTGACGAAATTCCGGCCTCTTCTCGTGACTATTATTTAAGTTATGGTGAATTTTATGTAGTGTGTTCTGGAAATACATAAAAACTTGTGGATTTGTGCTAGAGACATAGTGCCCTTAAGGGGGGGCGCAAAGGGGACGAAACCCCACGCTAGGCCTAGGTTAGGTTAGGCTGTTGTGTTAGGTTAGGTAGTGCCCCACAAATCACTTTTCTCCCGCTCCCCTCACCCAAAAACCCCTGTTCCCACTGGGGTCCCCTCTAATTGTGGTAGTAATTTTTTGTTTTTAAAGAGTTTCCTCATGTTTCTATGCATTCTGCAACACCAATCTGCTAGTTTCTTGCCATTTTTCGTCGTTAAACCTTAAAAAACTGGTGTGGCCCCCTCCTAAACATATACCATATTTTCTGTTACCAAATTATTTACCTTCGTTTTAATATTCATACTTGTGGGGATGGTATTAAATGACTTTGATACTACTGGGTCTAGTACTGAACTTAAACTTTACCCTGTATACATATCAGACTGGTCATTTTGTGTATCATGCATACTTAGCCTATGATATGCCTACCTTCCTGTACAATTATGGGGGATTCCAGTGGAAACCAGGTATTTTGTGGGGATAGAGCAAAAATGAGTAAACTGTTCAATGGAAATGTCAAGAAATTCTTAAATTATAAGATAAGCAAGTATTTACTGTTCACTACATGAAGATGTGGCAAGGACAATTACAGGAATACATCCTGAACTAACCTAACCTATGCCCCGGTGTGTAGGCATATTCCCCAGCCTAACCGAACTGTGAGGACTGTAAAAGATGGGATACATCCAGATCTACTGGGTCTTACTTGACTTAAAGAAATAACCCTTCAACCTAACCTGACTTAGAATAATGCTAATTAAACCTTTACCCTTAGTTTATAGATACAAGCCATATTATACATGAGTTAAGCAGCTGGAATAGCTGTCTCATCATTTTTGTAAAGTGACTGAAGGATATATAGACCTCTTATTGAGACTTATGACATCCTACAGAGGTGATGCTGATTGCAATAAATTATCCATATGACTGATGTTAGGAAATGAACGAGATAAATCTTTTTTGTCAGTTTCATTGTTGCAGTTATGTCTATTACCAAAGTTCACTAAATCTTAAAATACCCCAAAAGTTCTTGTATTGAATATTGAAAAATGACCTGTTGTATTTTGAGTTTCACAGGGCAATGTTCTTGGTCCACTGTTATTTTTATTTGTATACAATTGATATGGTTGGTAGCCTGGAAGACAAGATTGTTTAGTGCGCCAAAGATGCAACACTTGTGGGTGTAATAGAGAAGAAATAAAGCTGCCTTCAGCCTCAATCAGGACATAGACTGGATCAGTGATTGGTAGAGTTGGTGAAGTATGAGGCTGAACTCCAGTAAAATGAAAACACTTGGCAGATCTCATACAGATTTCCTGCCCCATCCTCCCCTTCAAGTGCATGGATCCTTGCTGAATGAATCTGAAGCTTAAACTATTCTAACTGTAACATTTGACTCACATATAACTTCTGATATTTAATGAAAGTTTCAAAAACACCACACAAAATTTAGGTGTTGTTAATAAGGACTAGAATACATTTATAACTGTGATAAAATCAATGCAACATCTTTAAGGTCATTTGTACTTATTTTACTGGAATACTGTTCTCCGGTGTGGATGTGTAATTCTACCAGAATTTTATTTCATTTAAATAGATAGAGTGGTTTGTTGTGGTAGGTTCCTGTAATGATTGGTAGGTAATCCTGAGAGCATGCTGTCTTCAAGACAGATGTATGACATATCCTTCCTTGCTGAAGCACGAAGATATTGAATGTATGACCCTCCCTCGCTGAAGCGCGAAGATATTGAATAATCTTTTCAGCATCCTAGTGTGAGGACGTTGCCCTCTTAGGCTGCTGCATGAGAGGTGGCAATGGTCCTGATGTATGTCCCAGCCTTAACACAGTCAGTTTCATCCTGTAGAAAGAGTTGGCTGACAGGGTCGTGTGACAGGGTGCTGGGTATGCTGAGCTTCTGGCCAGCAGACCACACAGCTTTGAACTGCTACAGTGAGATTTTCTCATTGGGACATTCTCGACCGCATCCAGAGGGCAAAGGTTGAGAATTGGCACCAGTGAGCGATGATCCGTCACCAACGTGAAATGTTGGATGTCTATCAGGTATAGTTTGCATTTGGCCAAGTTACAGCTAACATCTCCAACTCGACTGTGGCACACGTAATGCGTCTCAGTGTCTGCGAGGAAATGAGATCCACTCTGTACTGAGCAGAGTCTTCGTGAAGACTCTGCTCAGTACAGAGAAAGGGATGGATCAAAAGAGGAAAGGACTGGTGGGCTAGCCACCAGTGCTCGATCAGCAAAATGCTCTGTCCTGATCCACAGTCCATACAAATGAATGTTTATGGATCAGAAAGGGTCTGAGAGGCTCGGCTCCATTAGCTATATAAGGCATAATGTCAGCCAATTGGTTCACTAGCCCAGTGAATGAATGAAGATCCATCAAGTTCGTCAGCATTCACTAAAATGCTATGTTTGGAGATCCAGAATCTGCAGAAGGTAACACTGAAGATGGCGACCACAAACCTGTCCTTGTTAAGTGTGATGCCAAACTTGCAGCACCTTGTCAGCATCTCATAGATTAACCATAGATGGCTAGGGAAATCCTTGTCAAACAGACTACCTTGACGCAATTCTTGACACCTTGCAGGGCTTTGTCTCCACGAGGCAGTAGTTGTCTCCTGTGGCAGCAAATCCCAATAGACCTCTGCATCGCTGGAATCAACCATAAGGTGTGATGGATGTGGTTAACTTTTGATTCTGTTGTAAATTGCATTTGCCAGTACCCGTGCAGGGTATCAGCAGTGGTGAAGAACTTGGCCTTCAGATCAATTTTGCAGTCACTAAATAACAGTAAGGGTGACAGGTGGACTGGACAATTTACTTGGCTGTTGGGGTTCTTGAGGTCAACTGTGATTCAAATTATTTGTCCATAGGTACTGCGACGAGCAGGTGACACCAGTCTCTGCTATGAACTCAAGCTCTGACTTGATTTGTTTCCAAAAGGCGTATGATATCTGGCTAGGTGCATTAATGGCAAAAGGTATGTCATCTTCCTTTAGATGGATTTGCATTGTGGTCCTTCCATTGACTTGAATGGAGCTTTCTTCAGTTCTGCCTTGGATATTGGAAAGTCCTTAAGCTCCTGCAGAAAAAAGTTTCAAGCTTTGGCAGGCAAAGTGGTGGCATGAAGACATAATTCTGAATACCTATTGACATGGGTAACATCAAAAATAGGTCTGGGAAACTCTGGCAGAATGAAACCAACACTTTGCAGTGGCTAAATGATAGTATTGGTGTTCAGACACCTTCATGGACTTGGATCCTCACTGAACAGGATATTCCATCTGTGATGAACATCAGTGTAATGTTGGGGGATGTGTGCTCCTAGGAACGTGCTGAAGATCGAGATGCTGAGACAACGGCACCTGTAGCTGGCAACATCTGAATCCTGGATGTGATGTCACCATATGGGATGGAAATGGAGATTAGCTGCAGTGTCTTGATAGAAGAGGGTCTCCTCATCCAACGACAGCTGGGTTCTTGCTCAGAGAGGGTGGTATAGGCTTGGCACTGGTAAGTGACACCCTGTTTGGTATCCCTTGTCTTCTTCCAGCAGGTTTGTCGTAAGGTCCCTGGTGGTTGCAGTGGCAGCACTGGACCTGTCTGGCGAGATACCTTGTGTCTTGGCCCAATGCCCCTTTTGTGGACAGTTGCTACAAGTGCTGTCTGCTGCTGGAGATTTCTCTGTGGATCCATGAGCGTGGTTGCATGACTCTGATGAAGCACTCTATGATATTGTGGTAAGAGTGGCACCCTTTCCATGTTTCTTCTGCTTCTGCAGTTTGAGAGGGTATACAACTGAGAGGGTGAAGCACGAATTGCAGAAGCGGCCTTCCTGGTGGCCTCATGTCTGCAACAAGTGTTGATGATATTCTGTAGAGAGGTATGGTGTCGAGGGCTATGAGTTTAACAGTCTGTTCTTCATCCTAGACTCCCATGAGGATCATTTTTATTTGGGTTTGCTCACAAAATGAAGATCTGCTGGGACAGACGTCTACTTCCTCTTTATGTTCTTGAGTCTCATGTAAAAGTCTGAAAAAGACTCCCTCTAACTGTTTGCAGGTCAGCAGCTCATTACGACATAGATTCTCATTGCAAAGGCTCTTGATGTGTTGGTTGGGATGAGACTTGAAACATGCTCATCTAAAATGTAGGGTCTTTATTAAGTAAGGTTACAATGCAAGGATAATGCGTGAGATCAACCAAACTTGGAGATGGGAAGCAGTGTACTACTAGACATTGAATATGAATGTGTTTGGTTGCCACTTATTAACGTAAACATGTGCGGCAAGATTACAGTTGCCACTTACCAATATACATTGTGTTATATACAAGGGAGGCGAGAATAACTTATACAATTACACCTACATGTTACATACAGATTATAGTATCTACAGTGACATCAAGGAAGCTACCCTCTGTAAAGGAGTAGTGCTAAGTCAGGCACTAGCTGCTCTCACTTTAGACCTTTACTCTCTATCCTCATTTGTTTGTATTGTTGGCGAATTTTGTGTGAATTCCAAGTATATTGCATGTTACCTGAATTGGGAGTAATCAATGACTTGGAAAATCTAAATATTTAGGTTTTCAGAACATGGAGCTTTTAATATAGTGACTTTCTGTAAAGTATTTTAGTAATAAATGAATATGATAGAAATTATTTTTTCCCAAAACTTTTTATATTAACTGTTTATAGAGCTGTATTATCTTTTTTCTGAAACCTGGTTTCATATTCATTTTGGTGTCCTTGTGCTTCTTCCTCCAAGTATTGGCCCTTCTTAAATTGCAATATATTGTTATGATCTTAATTTCCTCCTCAACTTTGGTCATTAACACTGTTGCCCTCAAAAATAATTTTGAACAATATTTCAGCATGAAAGAATGTTTATATGCCATGTTTAGTATAATAATGTATCTCGCAGTGTATGAAGAAAATCAAATGTTATCCATTAGAACAGGTTATTGCTTAGGCCTTGTCATATATATATATATATGTATCAGATTGGTTAAATTTGTTGTTGAAAAGTTTTTGGAGCATCAGTACTATAAATGTCCTACCTTTTTCTTCCAGGTGTTTTTAGCTATCTGCTCATATAAAACCAATGGCCAGAGGTGGAAATTTAAAAACTAAGAATAAGCAGACGAAATGGAAATAAACATGGACTTCAACGGGAGAGGAAGAACTGAAGAAACTCAATACCGGGCAACTAGTACAGCATCTGTGGACTTGCCTTTCATAAGTATAAAGATATGCTTAAGAGATTTTGCTTTAGAATTAGTTTTTGAACGTTTTAGCATAATTTCCATCACAAAATGGATAATGATTTTGTATTCGTGGGTAGCTCGTTAGAAATTGGAATATAGTGTTTAATACAGTCTCTCAAAAAATCTTAAGTTGAAAAAATTCATATCACACCCAGTAATCTGACCTTTACGATGGAAAAGTAAATTTCCGTTTTTTTAGTAGGTGAAATGTAAAAGTATTAAATCTCTAGAGTTGTTAGTGATTTTAACTAAGGCTGTTTCTGTATAGAAACTAAGTACACCACCTCAGGGATTATTAAGCATGCAGTGATTTTTAAAATCATTTGTGGCAAATTGATTTTTGTACATGAAAACTTACCCAGCAGATATATACTTAGCTATAGACTTGGTCGTCCCGACAGAATTTCAAAACTCGCGGCACACGTGACAGGTAGGTCAGGTGATCCCCCATTCCCGCCGCTGGGTGGCGGGATCTGGAACCATTCCCGTTTTCTAAGATATAATTTCTCTGTCGGTTGAACGGACAACACCTATTGTTCGTTCCTCCATTTGGATTTCAACTCTTTTGCCGAGAATTTGGATTGGTTTTTTGGCGACGTATTCTGTTTTTTCTCTGGCTTGGCATACGCTTATTGTGGACTGTTTTTCAACTTTGGTATTGACTACTCTTTCACGATGTCTGACGCTAAGGCTTCGCCTATGTTTAGGGTTTGTAGTAGGGAAGGTTGTAAAGTTAGGCTACCGAAATCGTCGGTAGACCCTCAAAATGTTTGCTCTAAATGTAGAGAGAATGAATGTTCTTTTAATAACACCTGTATTGAGTGCGAGAACCTAACAGAGCTTGAATGGAAGGAGTTATCTTCTTACGTTAGGAAACTTGAAAGGGATAGAGTAAGGAAAGCTTCAGCTAGATCATCTAGTAGATCTTGTTCTCTAGAACAGGAAGTTCATAACTCTCCTATTACTAACGATTTTCCCTTAGCCACAGCTGCTTCTCCCCGTACTGAATCCAAAGATTCTTCCTCTGAAAGGGAAAATGTGAAAGCTTCTATCAAGAAACTCCAGGCTCAGTTACGAGCGTTAAATGAAGGTAAGAGTGGTGATAGTGATTTGTGCAGTGTCCCCAGTGCAGTGGAGGGGGCGTCCTGACCGGTTCCTCATTGCTCCTAGGCCTAGGACCTCTTCCACTCCCAGGACCAGGGGAGGAGGAATGTCGAAAGCCGCAGGGAGGATACAGAACATCCCCAACGGTCAGGCGTCCCTTCGGCAGATCCTGTTGTTAAGTCCCAGGCTGCCTTGGATAGCCGCAGAAAAGGCATCCTAAGGGAGTGTTTTTCGGCCTCGGACTCTTCCTCTCCTGAAAGAGGATGGAGTTCGGCCTCTCAATCGTGCCCTTTGAAGAGAACCTGGAAGGCGCCAAAGGAGACGCGGCTGATTCTAGCCCAGAGCGTTTTCCCGAGTATTGGCCCTCGGATCCTAAGAAGGCGAGACAGGAGGAGCCCTCTCTTCAGGATCCAACGAAAGTAGTTCCTATTAACCTGCAGGAGCAGTTATCCTCTTTAGTAGGCTCTTTCTCTAAGGATTCGACAAGGAGGAAAGATGTTTCGCTCCCTGTTAAAGAGTTCCTCTAAGCGCCCCTCTACGTATAGGAGAGAGACCACACACACTCCAAGGCGTTTATCGCCTTCGTCGAGAGAGACTTCGTATAGGAGTTTTTCTCCTGACAGGCGATTCCTTTTGCCCTGTAGGCGCTCTTCTCCAAGAGATAAGCGCCCTCCTTTGGACAAGGCTTTGAATCCTGGCAGACAGGAAGCACGTAGCCTCTCCCCTTCTAGACTCCGTGAATCGAGCAGAAGTCTCGATCGGTTTAGGTTCAAAGAACCGGAAGAGAACCTAAAACCAATTCAAGTATAAGGATCCTTTGGGGCTACAGGACCAGGATTGGAAGGAGCCAGTCAGGCGCAAAGAGGCAGTGAGACGCAAGGAAGGGTGTCAAGAGCCTCGCAAGCCCCAGGATTCAGGGCGTCAGGAGTCAGTTAGACGGCAAGAGTCAGGACGCCAGGAGTCAGGGCGCCAGGAGTCTGTTAGGTGGCAGGAGTGCAGGACCCCCCACCAGGAGCCTGCGTAGGTGTCAGGGCGCAGGGAGCCTTTTCAAGCGCCCTGAATCAGGACGTAAGGAGCCTATCAAGCGCCGAGAGTCTTGCGAACCTCAAGATGATAGGCAACAAGGAGTCTAGGTAGGCGCAACAAGAATGTTTTCTGGCCGCCAGGAGCCTCATTCTTCGTATAGAAGTTTTTTTTTCTATAATTTCAGCGCGCTCCTTCTCGGGAAAGGAGTACTTCTCCCGGGAAGAGCCCGATCACTTCCAAACGGTCTCCTTCAGTTGATCCTTTGGAAGAAGTTTCGGATGAGGACAAGCCTGTAGATGTAGCAGTTTCGGACTACAAGGGGCTCTCTCTATTCTACTTCTCAAGGAGTTCGGAGACTCCCTTCATCCTGCTGATCCGCCTTCTCCAGGATCTTTAATGTCCAGTACCAAGGCTCATAAGTCTTCTTCTTTCGTCAAGATGCGGCCTGCTTATGTATGAAAAAAGGGCTTGAAGACCTTTTCAGAATGGTTAGCCTCAAGAAGGGAAGCGGGCAAAACAGTTTTTTCCTGCCCTCCTTCCAGTTAACAGGGAAACCTGGAAGGTGGTATGAGACAAGGAACCCATGGGGTTAGGCCTCCCTTCATCCGCAGACGCGGACTTTGCTTCTCTAGTAGACTCATCCAGGAGGAAGTCTTTGCTTTCTGCTAAAGCAACATGGGGCATGTGTGAGCTTGACCATCTTCTAAAGGGTCTCTTTAAGACTAGAAGTTTTCAATTTCATGGACTGGGTATTGGGAGCATTAGCCAAGAGAGCTCAGGACACCGACTTTGTCTCGATGGAAGAACTTTCAAGTGTCCTGGCTTGCATGGACAGAGCAGTTATGGGATGGCTCCGTAGAAGTTGCCTCGCTTTTTGGAACAGGAGTCCTAAAGAAGAGATCGGTCTTTAGCTCTTTTCTAGCAAGAGCCGTATCACCCTTACAAAGATCCTCTCTTCTTTTCGCCCCTTTGTCCTCTCATCTGTTCCCACAGGAGACAGTTAAGGAGGTTGCAAAATCTCTAACGGAGAAGGCAACTCAGGATCTCCTCACACACTCATGCTGAGAAGTTTAGGCCAGCCGTGCCTATTGAAAAAAAAGAGAGAAACCTCTTTTGTACAGCCCTTTCGAGGTGCCTCCTCTTCTAGAACCCCTCTTAGAGGTCGCAGACCAGAACGAAGGAGTAGACCATCTAGAAGGTCCTTCGGGAACGTCTAGATGAAACAGAGAGTCCTCCAGACAAAAGTAGGCGCCAGACTACTCCAGTTTGCAAAAGTCTGGGCGCAGAAGGGAGCGGATTCTTGGTCCCTCTCGATCCTGAAAAAAGGATACTTGATCCCCTTCAGGGAAAATCCTCCCTTGACGACAACTCCAAGGGAGTTGACTGCAAGATACTCGGATTCGGTCCGAAGACTAGCTATGCAGGCAGTGGAACAGATGATTTCCAAAGAAGCGGTAGAACTGGTTCAAGATCTCCAGTCTCCAGGATTTTACAATCGGTTGTTCCTGGTACCAAAAGCATCGGGCGGATGGAGACCGGTGCTAGACGTCAGTGCCCTGAATTTCTTTGTTATGAAGAAGAAATTCTCGATGGAGACTTCTTCCTCTGTTCTGTCTGCTCTTCGTCCAGGGGACTGGATGGTGTCCCTGGACCTTCAAGATGCGTATTTCCATTGTGCCAATTCATCCGGCTCATGGAAATACCTAAGATTCATGTTCCAAGGGAAAGTATTCCAGTTCCGAGCGATGTGTTTCGGACTTCGACTGCACCTCAAGTCTTCACGGACATCATGAAGAATGTAGCTTATTGGCTACATCTAGAAGGGATCAGGATCTCATTATATCTGGACGATTGGCTAATAAGAGCCCAATCGGAGAAAAAATGTCTGGAGGACCTTTTCTTTACTCTGAAATTGACAAAGTCCCTGGGACTTTTAGTCAATCACGAGAAATCCATGCTGACTCCCAGCAAAGCATTGTCTATCTGGGGATTCAGATGGATTCTCGGGATTTTCTAGCGTATCCTTCGCAGGAAAGGATTAGAGAACGCTGCTTGGAAAAGGTGGCAGTCTTCTTAAGGAAGAACATTGTTCCGCGAAGGAATGGATGAGCTTACTGGGGACCCTCTCCTCGATGGAACAGTTCGTTTTCCTTAGGAAGACTACACCTAAGACCCCTTCAATTTTATCTGAAGGAGAAATGGGATTGGAAGTCCCAAGATTCTGGGAAAAACCTTTCCGATCTCGAAGGGAATCAAGGAGAATATCCTCTGGTGGTTAGATCCACAAAACTAAACAAGGGGATCTCCCTTCACTTACAGAACCCTCGCCTAGCGTTATTTGCAGACGCCTCAGATTCAGGGTGGGGAGCAACCCTAGGTTCGGAAGAAGTGTCAGGCACTTGGGAAGGAGAACAAGTGTCCTGGCACATAAACAAGAAAGAAACTAACAGCCATTCATCTAGCTCTAGTTCATTTCGAGGAACAGGTCTCAGGTCTGGTGATTCAAATTCACTCGGACAACACAACAGCCCTTGCATATATAAAGAAACAGGGGGGGACACATTCCTTTTCCCTGTACGAATCAGCAAAGGATCTGCTGATTTGGGCTCAGGAAAGGAAGATCTCTCTTCTCACAAGGTTTGTGCAGGGAGAGAGAAATGTCCGGGCGGATCTGTTGAGCAGGAAAGACCAAGTCCTACCCACGGAATGGACTCTCAATTCTCAGATTTGCCAACAACTGTGGCATCTGTGGGGGAAGGCCCAATATAGACCTGTTTGCGACCAACAGGAATCACAGACTAGAAAACTATTGCTCCCCGATCTCGGATCCGCAAGCAGTAGCCATAGACAGCTTTCTGCTAGATTGGACAGGCCTAGACACATACGCCTTCCCTCCTTTCAAGATAGTAGGGGAAGTAATGAAGTTCGCTTGCTCAGAGGGAACAAAAATGACTCGTGTCTAAATTGCATCAAACTCTTAGCAGTATCATATGTCTGCATGCTTAATAATCCCTGAAAATTACAGCCTTCTCATTAAAATATTTCCATTAGGTATCTCTTCATTTTTTTTTAGCCTATGACTTTAATATTGTACTTTAAGTAAGTGAATTTCCCGAAAAAAGTGCTCAATTCATTCCTCTATTACATATCCGGTGTTGACTCAAAATATTGTTTGCGCTCTCTCTCTCTCTCTCTCTCTCTCTGAGACCTTATAAAACGAGGTGGCGTACTTATGACTCCTCATTATAAGATTGTAAGTTGCCTTTTCTCTTGCATGGATAGTGGTGCCTCATAGTTAAAGCGATAGAGAATGATAAAAGTTAAAAGTCGAGAAAGCAGAGCATCGATAATTCAGTCGAGGGTATTTTATGTAGGCTAGAGTTCTGGGGTCTTTTAGTAGGATATTGTATGGTGTCCATTAATGATGTATTTTCTTCACATTTAAATAAAAATATTTTCAAAATTACATTCCAAAGTCAAACTGTTTTTATTTACTAAAGAACATTTTCTATCAATCTCGAAAAAGTCTCATTCGGTTATTGAGAATCTCATACATAATATATTTAAAATAAAAAATCCTCATGAATTTTATTCTACGATGCTTTGTAGCGAACACCAAAACTTTTAAGTAAATGTGATAGTTTAGCATGTACTAGTATGTCACAGCATCTCATTTACAGTACTTTTGAAATTCCAGCTACTTTTCACTTTGGTAATAACTAAACCATGCCCTTGTTATGATTATGTTTAGTGGTAGGGGCTCAAAATTATTCTTACCTACGCAACTGCATTCCGTACATTGTTAGTTGATGGGAGCGACGATATGTTGAATAACAACTTCTTTGTTGTAGAGAATCTTAGTAGTCTTATTTTCGGTAAGAGATGATTAATTTTTGTTACTAAAGTAACTGAAGCCAATATCACCATGGACCTGATATTGGACAGTTTTAATTAGAGTATTTAAGAGGGGTTCAAAAAGTGACTTTTCATAAAAAAATTCAATTTTTTAGTGCTTTTATAAGCGTCTGTGCGTGTCACAAAGAACATTATTAATTGTTTAAATCATATATTTTTCTTTCAGCTGAAAGTTAGCGACAACTGCAGCTTTAAAGATGTGCTTTATGAAAAACGAATTGTTAAACTTCTAACCTGCAGTGCAGGGGTATGAAAATCTTCAGGTTCAATAAAAGGAATTCATCTAATCTCATATAAAACAATTTATTTCCGGAACAACTCCACACACATTTAGGAAGTTCGGCAACAATTGCCGAAACTACTGATGATGTAAACAAGACCATGAAACTTGGCTTAACATACAGTAGTAGAGTTCAGGAAGCGTTTGCTACATGTAGTATACTCTGCTTGGGGAAACCACTTGGACGGTGCTCCAGGAACATGAAAAATAAAAGAAAATTTATTTGAATGGTTAATTCTGAAAATGACGATCAATGTCACGGTACACATGTGAACAATTGGAGTTTGCCCTTCTATAGTAATAAAACTACTTTCAGTCAAAATATCAATTTCGAATTGATCAACTCAGTAGCGCTTTAACCCAAAGCTAATTATTTCGGTAAGCCGTCTTACAGGAAACTGGATGTTCATGTAAAATAAGGGGGGGGATAAAAAATTTTGGTTTTCGGCTTTTTACTTTAGCTCATACAATTTTCCTGCATTTAATCTTGGTGCCCAACAACTCCGAACCGTTACTTTCCTGCCCCACCATTAGCTCCCTGCGTCTCAGGCATGTGTTGTGGAACGATGACTAAAGGAACCTGTCCACATGAGCGGGCCTGATCGGCGTGCTCCGGGGTTGACGGCGACGGGCAAATTCTGGCGAGCTTACCCGTGAATGTTGTCCACCCAGGTGAGGCGATGGAGAGGTGGGCGTACCCGACGAGCCAGTAGTATGTTCAGTGCGGTACGATAAACATGGTGCCTACCGCAAAGAAGAAGGTAGTGTAGCATGATAATTGCATTTTGTGATGAAAAAGAAGAGAATATGGTGCAAAGAATGGCACAGTACAAGAAATGTATATGGTTAAAGTACGTCTGCCAGGGTCGAAGTTCAAGCCATCGGGCACCACCATGGTTTATTTTGCTACATGACCCATCGGGCAATTTGACGGTTTGCCCGTCAAGTGTGCCTGTTAGAGGGGAAGTCCGCCGATCAGGCCCGATCGTGTGGACAGGCCTTAACGGTAACAAATTAACTCCTTAACCAGCGCCACATTAAAAGATAGTCATCCCGTCTTCCCATCAGTCATAATCTTCTGACCCAAGAGTATTTTATCAATAACCCAATAGTCTCGGTTTCTGTACGCATTGAAGAACGTCTAACGTGATTAGGAAGTCCAACTATCATCAAGTATCTGAAATATCCTGGAGAAAATTTTCTCTCTCTCTGCAGTATAGGGTTGTACCGTTGTGTTCGAGGGAGTATGCGTGAAATTCAGAGAAAGGGATCTACATTTTCCCGGTATAGCTGATAATTTTTGTTAGGTGTCAACTTGTGGGCAGCATAAATTTGCACTTGCCTTAAACCAGTACTGTGCAATCGTTATGGTAGGTTAAGAACAGAAGATAAAGATGTAATACTGTAATCTATAATTTCTCTCGGTGGGAATAGCTTTTCTTGGTATGTCTGTTGGTAGTAATGAAATAATATTAAGATATTCACCAAGTTTTCTTTATGTTTTAGTATGTTTGTAGTCAAAGCCTTTGTAAATGCAAAAGATCTAGTCAAGAAGTCAGGTACCCAAAGAGGTCGGTTACCTAGGGTTTTCATTTTCAGAGTCGGTGTATTTATAAAATATTGTTGCATGATTTGCTTTATTCAGTTTTCGTGTAAGGTTCCCCTTCCTTACTTTTATAGAGGTTATTTATAATAAAGATGATTTGCATAGAGGTTCGTATTTGAGAATTTGTTACAGAGAGGCGCTAAAGTGGGTCGATGGTCCACGTTTAAGGGTGAATGCATACTTCGGTCCGATCTGGCCATCTTGCTGGGAGAAGCAGCTGTTGGTAGACAAGGCAGTAACCCTGCACGTCTCTCTTTTATCTGACTCAATCATGCCGAGTTCGAGAGGCATCTTGGCTATTTATGGGCCATGTCTGCTTTAGGGTGAGCTTCAGGTGTCGTGGGTAATATATCATGCTGGAATTGCTTATGGGACTCATAGTGACTCCCCCATCCCCCTCCCCTTTTTATTTTTGCCGGTTAACTACTTTGAACTATGTTTGGATAATTTTTCACGTCTCTTAAGAATAGATGTGTCTCGATAATAATGTTAAAGTAAGGAAAATAATTGTAGCATTATCTTGAAAAAATCATGTTCTTGGTGTTTAATTTCATAATCATTACATTGTTAGCAAAATTTATAATAAAGTATTGTAAAAGAGGAGGAAAAGGAAAGCATTCAAGGACCTGGTTACGTTGCTTATTCAGAACATTTCCTTACTCTTCTATTACCAGGTGGGACAGGGGAGGCCTTGGTGGGCTTTCATTTTCCTCCTCTCTTTACAGAGCACTACATAAATTTAGTCATGACACGTGACCTCATAAGCTGAAGACCAAACTCATTTCATGTGTTCAGAAAATCCCTAAACACGAGACCTTGAGTCATTCATGACGCCATATTTGAAGCGAGTGAGAGGAGTCAATGTTTCCAAGGCTTTCTGACGTTGCCGCGTTTGGAATTTTCAGGAAATGGGATTTGGGAATTCGATGGCCATTTTCTTTTCATTGACTTCTCTAGTTATATTTCAAGTTAAACTCAAAACTACTCATATCGAAACCTGTCCCAGTTATGGCATTCACACTTCTACAATAAAGATTTTAACGAATTATGTTTTTCCTTTAGCCAGATTTCATAGCGTCTAGAATTCTTACACATAAATGTCTTATGCTTAAGACCTCCAAGAATCGGTATCCTTTGTGCCGAAAAGCTCTATATCACAGCTTTAAAAACAAAGTGTCTTGGCTTTTGAACAATTTAAACAAGGAAATGCCACAACAATTATTACTGTGACAGGGCAGTCACGGTAAAAATCTTTAAGATGACTGGATTTGAATGTGGACAGTTAACTAACATGGAACTTATATTATAGGCTACAGAACAGCAATGCTGACCCAGTTCGCATATTCAAGTGGTGTATATACATACGTAATTGTTCTCAAACCTTCAGGAGAGCGAAGGAGGCCTTTATACGGAATTGTACAAAAACAGTGAACACGGGGTTTTAAGAGATAAAAGAGTGATCTATTTTTTTTTTTTTATGGGAAAAGACAGGCATTTGCTGGTAATATAAGAGGGAGGGGGCGCTTGAGGAGAAAATACTTGGTCATATGACTGATGACTGTGGAGATATACTATACTTATTGTTATCCATTTTATTGAAATTTATTTCATTGTGTGTGCGGGGTGGGGTTTAAATTACAAACTCATATTTCGAATTGCTTTTTTTCTCCTTAACTCGACAAATATATTTATTTTTTTGCAGAAGAGACCTACATGTTGAATCTACTGGTAACATCATTTGTTGCCTATACTTAACTGCTTAAAAGGGGAAAAATTATAACCTGGGTGAAATTTCGGAAATTAATAGTATATATAACTACGAGTAAAACTAATCTATTTCCAGAGCTAAAATATGTTAGTAAATAGAGATTACATGCATTTATTGTATGGTTTTCTTACTCCCCATAATTGATTTGTATGGTGTTTTTACTCTGCATAGAACCAATGGTTATTCAGCAATGGGTGGGACCAACGGCTTTACGTGACTTCCGAACCATGTAGAGTAAAATTCTGTCATCAGAAATACACATCTACAACCCCTCAGTGGAATGCCCGAGAATCGAACTCGCGGCCACCGAGGTGGCAGGCCAAGACCATACCGATCACGCCACTGAGGCGCTCCCCCTCATAATTGACGTACGTCAATTATTTCAATGTGTGACTTACTACAGCTTAAGATCTGTTGTGTTTTAAATTAAAACTTAATTTTAATTATTATAAGGTACTTAAGTATATTGCTCCTTATGATAATTGGGATAGGAAAAGATGGTTAGACAACAAATATACCTTTACTATAAGTATGGTAGTTAGTTTGTATGGTTTGTTTGTGTGTACGGTGTTGTTACGTTACATGGAACCAGTTGTTATTCAGCAATGGGACCAACGGCTTTACGGGACTTCCGAACCACGTCTAGAGTGAACTTAATCACCAGAAGCACAAGTCTCTCACACTTCAGTGGAATGCCCGAGAATCGAGCTCCCGGCCACCTAGGTGGCAGGCCAAGACCATACCGATCACGCTACTGAGGCTCTTATAAGTATGATAGTAATGACTGGTAGTAAAACTGTCATACAGGAGTAACTTTAATTTTCTATTTCCTAATATTTTTTTCACTATGATGTACTATGTAAAATTTTAATTTTGAAAACCGAAGTGTTTTACGCTCATTGATAGTTAGTCTCCTTAAACTATTAAAATTTCGATTACAACCTACACAGATCATGCTCTCGAGTGATGGATAACCAGCAGTCCAGTGGTAGTTAACATCGAACCAAAAATAGTAAAACTGCTGATGCAATTGGGTAAGAGTACCTCGAGTCATTTATCTTCTAAGAATTTGTTCAATGGAAATCTTAAAACCGTACATTTTTGTTTGTGCGTGTCACTGCAGATTTTTATAGACATTCCTAAACTACGGCCTTAGAATGACAAAACTCAATTTCATGTATCAACTCAATTTCATGTATCCGAAGTCCAGACAGAAATCTCCACACTTTACTGAAGCTTTGTCCCCACTGTAATAATGAAAGTTTTTGTAAATTAACATAATTACTTCATACCAATTAGAAACCGGACAATCGCCTAAAAAATGAAGACCAAAAACCAACTTTGGAGTACATTTATCGGAATTTTGTCAATCACGCCTAAAATATTCATCCATTCCCCAAGGATTACTAAACAATATAAACTTCCACAGGAACTTTCTAATCATCTATTCCTTAAAATTTATTTTGCCTTGAGCATCCCAAATTCCTCTTTCCCTCTCATAATTATGTCTTTAGTCAGAACATGCGCCTAAAAGTTTTAAGTTCCCTTAAATTTTTTCCTTGGAAAGATGTACCTTATAACAACCTCCCCCTGGTCCGTTCAAACCACCCATTAAGCAGCTCTGCTGAGAACTGTTCCTTCCTTTTCTATTTAATTATCTTCTGGTCGAGCAGCTTTGTCCGATGTGACGTCAGAAGCTGAGAAAAAACAGTTTAGTCATAACTTTGACGCAGTTTCTCCACTTCTGATGTCACAACGAACAAATTTCGTCGAGCAAAGCTCGGCCATGCGGAAAAGTCTTTAGATTTGAACTAATCCTTGTCCAAACTAAGCCTTGCCATGAAACGCTAACTTCCTCCTAGCCTTTCTTTCACTCATCCCTTTGAGCGGCTCCTCACCGTTTAAAAGTTTCTTTCACCAGCCTTTTCTTGACCTATTCCCTCTTAAGTATTCTGTCGAAGAATATCACAATTCTTCCTTCAATTAAGATTTCATTTCTGAGCTTCCGTAACAAAAGTCATGTACAAAATACTGCTGAAAGACTAGGTTACTCTCTAAGAGTTTCCTTAGATTACCTTACAGAAAATAGTAATATGAAGTACAAAACCAGCTCAGCAAAAATTATTCAAGTTCCTCACAAATTTTGTCATTCTATGGCTGTACTTGTTACAAGAATTCTGTTCACTCATATTATAACTACTGTAACAACACTGCAAAAGCAGCTTTGTTATGTTCTACGTGTGACTGCATATTTGAGCAACTTGAAAGCTTTTAAAACTAATTCTGACCAACTTAACTTCAAAATCCTTACTCCATGCTAGATGAACTTCACAAGAAAAATCAAACCTCCATGGAAAAAGAATAGACATAACACAGTATGGATTTTATTGTAAACTTAAAAAAAGTTTGTGGATAATAGTCACGAGATTATAAAGTACCTAAGGCAACGAATTAACGCTTGAATACTCAGTCAACGGTTACATCTTCAGTATTCAATCAGGTGACAGTAAGTAGAATTCATGTTTTTCCACTTGTCTCATCTACCGAGTGATATATGATATTTCAGAGATTTTATGAACTAAATATGAAGCAGCATTGATTTTGAAAACTGGGTTAACTCAAGTTGTCGCTAAATTTTTTACTTTACCGAATTTTTTTTAGATGCGCCCAGTCAATCTTTGAAAAAATTACGAAAATAAGTTACCCCGAAAACTATCAAACAAAACTAAACAATGGACGAGAAGCATTTCATCTTTCTAAAAGATACTACTGATTAAAAGTACCAATCGCATTTTTGTAGGTAATGAAAATACATTAACCAAATGTTTTGATGATACAGTAAGATAATCCCTTTTTAGAACGGGAGGCATTTCATATCTCGCTAATAGATATTACTATTTAAGGACTAATCGCAAATTTTGTAGGTAATGAAAAGTACTTACTAGCCGTGGGGCATATGTTGAAATATTAAGTCCCATGAGACTTCAATGATTAGAGCATGGCCCCTATTTGGGTAACTTAAATAGGTTCCAAATAACAAGAAAATCATTGCTAGAGATTACTAAGGGGTGGCATATTGCGGCCATCTTTATTTTCAAAATGGCTGCCACAACATCATTTGTCAAAAACTAGAAGTTGAGTTAAGAATATTCTAGTAGGTATATATTTTTTACCACTGCTTATTTTCAATAGCAAATGCATTAAAAAAATGCATTATTTTCAATAGTAAATGCATTAAAAAATTCCTTGTAGCAACAACTTCCATGGTTAGCAAAGGAACCACAGACCATCGCTGGTATATGCTCAAGCAAAGCTAAGCTGCACCATGAACACACACACACATGCACATTTAAAGCATCAGGAACAATGTTGAGGACATCACACAATACAGTCGCTCATGAATCCATTTGAAGATGAGTATGATCAAGTGATCAAGTTGTAAAAAAAAAAAAAATACGCAGATGTTAACAAGTGTGCAGATATTGGAGCTGAGAAATTTGCTCAGTTTTTTAGAGAGAGGATAACAAACAGGGCAAGTGAATCTCTGGCCCCCAATGAAGGAGCAAAAGCTCCAGATGTGGTCTTCATGAGGACAAAGTCAGATTCAAGAGTGACTCTCACATCATTGAGCTCAAAGACGACAGGGTACTATTTGCCTGCTTGGTGATCGTCTCAAAAGCAAGAGATATCAACCTACAAGAAGTAGTTGGAACATATGAATTCTATTGTGCTAAGGTCTGCTTTGCAGATGATGGGTCCATGTATCACATTACCTGAGGAGCGATTTGATGTTTTACCTGTAGACAGAGAGAATATGGACAAGAGATGCTGTACAATTTGAAAATACAAAACTTATTGCAATTGTGGATGGAATGGGAGACATCCACGCTCTAGATAAGCCAGAATGGGTCAAAACATGCAAATTAATTAAGTTATTTCAGTAAATACCATTAGGAAAAATAGTGATGATGAAGTACCTGTGGTTTATCATTATGACACTGGAGCATCTTTGAAAGCAGCAACTCATGAAAGAAAAGACTAGAAAGCACCAAAGCCATACCATATTTTTCACATATCTATTGCTAAGGCCAGCATGAAAAGTCTGTTTTGACCATGTGAAAACAAAACGTGAGTTTACTATATATCTAGCAAACAATGTTTGTGTGCTAAGGCGTAACTAAGCAAAGGCCCCACAAAAATTGAAGGCCTTTCAAGCTCCTAAGAAGATGATATCAAGTTTATCCTGCACTGTGTAAATGCCACACAAAATGGTGCCACATCTTTCAAGAATTTTTTTGCCAGACAAAAGGTCCTCATACTAGCCATTTGGCATTACCCAGTTTTTTGTAGATATGCTTCATCACAGGAGTTAGTTTTTTCTATGCCAGATATGCACATATCTAACCCTTCAATGGAAAGCCCGAAAATCGAACTCGCGGCCAAGGTGGTGGTACGCCAACACCATACCGACCACGCTACTAAGGCGCTATCACAGGCGGTGGTAAGAACCGTAGAGTAGTATCGCTTGCTCCAATCTTCAATGCTTTGGGTCCTAATAGGGCTGCCTCTCTCCCAGACTTCCATGCATTATCAGGAACAGATGTCACTTTTGATTCATTGGCAAGGAAAGTGCTGAAGGAGCTTGCCCCGAACGATGGCAAGGTTCATGCACTCTTAAGCCCCGTCCACACGACGGGCAAATGCCCGGCAGGCACTCTGATTTGCCCGGAATTCTCTCGCTTTGAAACAGTGTTACCAGATCAAACAGCCCAATTAAGGCGGGCAGTAGATACAGGCAGGCGAACGTGACTTGGGTCAGACGTCGGGCAGAGGGCAGTCAGAGCTGTGGCAGGCAACGTCGGGCAGTGGAGTGTTCGGTACCACAACATGGGACGTAAAAATCGTATCCGGAGAGTTAAAGCTAAACGCATAGCTTTGTGTACAATAATTATTGCTATGTGCAAGAAGAAAAAGGACAGGAGAGAAAAGAAACAGTGGTGCAAAAAATGGTTGGAAAATAGAACACTGGGAAGTCACATGCCAATTCTGCGTGAATTACAAAGTGATCATTGCAGGGATTTTCACCACTATATGAGAATGGACCCAGATACTTTTTACAAACTTCTAGCGAAAGTGCAAAATCGAATTGAGAAACAAGACACCAATATGAGGGATTCTATATCTGCATTAGCTCGACTGGAGGCAACATTCTTATTTCTCAGCACTGGAGCCAGCTACTCGTCACTCCAGTATTCTACACGAATTTCTAAGCAGAGTTTGTCACAAATAGTACCAGACACCTGCCAAGCAATATATGACGAGCTGAAAGATGAGTATCTGCAGGTAATGTGTGTAGTGATGAAAACAATTAACCCGTTATATTATATTTGAGATAATGACATCAGGATTTACACTCACCCACAGTAGTAGTAGTTACTAGGACAGCAAAAATCACAAACAATACTTATGAATAATAATATCAGTTATGTTAGTTGTTCTTCCACAGTCATTTCACTGAAAATACAATAGCCATACCCCATCAATCACTTGTATTTTGCCAAGGTAGAAAAAGTGGCGTAACGATCGGGTATTTACTCAACCCAACGATATCTTTGCGTAACATTCATGATAGTAACAGTACATTCCATTTTTTTTATTTTTTTTACTTTCCCATGTATTACAATAGAAAATGGTAGTCAGGTGTTATTTAAGGAGAAACAAATACATTAATCAACGTACACCATAATATGTCATTCCCACTTCAGGAAACCTAGTCATGACTCACATTACTCAACAATCATTGTTGACGGTGAGCGCCTCCCCAGTTTACCCAAAAACAGAATTTCATTTATAAATCTTTGCGCATATATCCTGCTCTCCTGTGACATTTGTCCCAAATCGTGAGCAACAACGTTCCCAAAATCACTGTAAACATCAGTAATCTCTTCCGATGACGACATTGCCCTCAGCTGCTGAACTGCTTCTTGCAGCACTGCATCTGAATCCTCACATTCCCTTTTTTGTCCGCCTTGTACTGATATTCTTGTTTGGTGTACGTTTGCGCTTACTTGTACTTGTATGGTCAGTTGTGGTCAGGATCCTCTGTATGGATCTTGGTTGAGGTCATCATTGAGGTAGTGCTGGTATCCTGGCGGGAACAAGAAGGGTTACCATACGTTGCTGTATCGGTTGATATCTCTCTCTCTCGTGGGTGGGTGAATCAAGATTCGCAGGGATTGTTCAGTGCTATTGCCCTTAACGTCACACTGGCAGTGGTGGTGGTGGTGTGCGTGTGTTGGCTGTTTTCAGGCCATATCGTATCCTTGCACATTATCTAGGTTTATTATTTGTAATAAACGGGACATGGTCTATGAAATATATTGCTATCTGGTACATCGTGTTTGCAACACCATCTGAACCAAAACAGAGAGAGAGAGAGAGAGAGAAGAGAGAGAGAGAGAGAGAGAGAGAGAAAGTACCTCTTTATACCAATACGTATATACGTACCTCACTATCAGAATGAACATCTGCCGCTAAGTCGTCAGGAGTGTGTGTTGGTCACCGATGGCCGGGGGTCGTCACCATCATTCAAAAATGACAGGGAATCATAACACCATAGGCGTGGCATGTATACGTCGTCTGCTCCTATCCCAGACTTCTCTTGAATGCTGCTTCTGCCTCCGTTCTCGTCGATACTGTTTCGAAGTGTAATCGATCTTTTTTTCTCACTTCTTCAGCAGAGAAGGTCAACCACGTTGTTCATGTGTTCTGCTATTTTCTGCAGAGCTGTAGCCTTTCTATCTCTATTTCTGTATTCCACAGTCTTCACATTCCACAGACACGTTCCTCTCTGAATAAATCTATTAAATGCGGGTTGCTTTCCCTGGAACACTTTTCCTGACTGTCTGGAATAAACACGAGTTCACTCCATGCACTGATCTACAATTGATAGAGATACCGACGGAGGGCACGGTGTTGACTTGTAACATTGTG